>NC_057849.1:156320079-156623109 GCF_015237465.2 Chelonia mydas | reverse complement strand
CCAATAATATTGATTAAGAAACTCAGTTCAACATTCAGAATCATATTTGTAATCACCACAATACTGGGCCTCTTTCACTGCAGGCAATGAGTGCAGAAGTATAACACATGAAATACAATGAGGGGTCATGTCCTCACATACAGTACATCCATAGAGAATTAGGTAGTTGTTTTTATTCTGATCAACATCCCAGGATTCATTTAATGTTAATATTCAGCACTATAAAATAATCTTCAAGGTTAGAGCAAGGATTCAGTTTAGTGTTATAACCAAGACCTAGGTACCTTGCTGCTAGATGGGCAGAAATCCCCTAGTTTTTGCAAGGTGCCCTAATTTTTGCAGAACTCTAGTGCATCAGGCTGGACATTAAGTGTGAAAATGAATAATATAATGAATACAATGTCCCATGTTATTTATTTTTATATTAGATTTGATGTATTTAACTCTGACCCTACATTTGAAATTTTCAGTGGGACACGGATGTTTATACTGACCAAGCTAACTGCACCGAAGGGGCTGTGAAGGGGGAAGCATGGAAGTTGAAGCAGTTGGGTAAGGGAGCACTCTAGAATGCATGGGAGAGTTTGGAATTGTGAGATAAGTACATGGGCTGGATGTTTATGTCAAAATGGTCATTAGTGAAACAATAATGGTTAGAGGGACTAGTTACATGTGTAAAGAACTTGTCTAATATAGAACTATTGACTTCAATGGGACCACTCATGTGCCTAAAGATTAAATATATGCCTTGGTGTTAGAGGGATCAGAGCCAAATGAAGAAATGGTACTGACAGGCACATATACTGTAACTTCAGTTAAAGGAGAATGTTTTTAAGTGCACAGGAAATCTGAATAAGTAGGGCATCCGATATCTTAATTGTGGACCAGCTTTCACATATACATATGGAAGAGAATCGTAAAGCCTCGCTTTTCTTTTCTGGGTGGAAGATTGCCATAGACCTCAGTCTGAGCTCCAGTGGAACTTTGTAGATCCATGGAAAAAATACAGTAACTGAATTTTGGTCCGGTGAGGGCTCTTAGCCACTCCCCACTAGTACATAAAGTAAAGAGAACAAAGACAAGAGTTGAATCACATTTTTCATGGTGTAATCAAGAGGCAACCACATGTAACATTTTAAGTTACATTTATCATTATGAAATTGTTCTTTGCTAGTTATGTCAAACTAAAAGAGGACAGGACAAGGAGTAATGGTCTCAAGTTGCAGTGGGGGAGGTTTAGGTTGGATATTAGGAAAAACGTTTTCACTAGGAGGGTGGTGAAACACTGGAATGCGCTACCTAGGGAGGTGGTAGAATCTCCTTCCTTAGAAGTTTTTAAGGTCAGGCTTGACAAAGCCCTGGCTGGGATGATTTAATTGGGGATTGGTCCTGCTTTGAGCAGGGGGTTGGACTAGATGACCTCCTGAGGTCCCTTCCAACCCTGATATTCTATGATTCTATGACTCTATGAAAAGGATTATTTGTACGAACACCGAACTTGCTTTTTTAAGCATATATTGTAGTTGCATTACTTTCATTTATTCTGCATTCTAAAGAAAGTAAAGAGATTTAAGAGTTTCATTTAAAATAATTTAATATCAGAATTTTTGCAGATTTCAGGAAAACGTTCTTTTTGGCTGGTCAAAAAAACTGGTTGCATATGATTTAGGAATAATTTAACTACTAGTGTCCAAACCCACACTCAGCTAGTTTGGGAACCAGACACCTTAAAAATCTACATAAACTGAAAATATTACTGCCGATTCATATTATTTAGTTTACAGTAGCACCAAGAGATACCAGTCAAGATGAAGGGGGCACTTCTACTAGGTATTTTACAAAAACAGAGTAAGAGAGATCTCTTCAAGGGCTACTCTGTGAAAACCTAATTCACTACACTGAGCAGTTACTCAAGCAAGTAGTTCCATTTAAGTCAATGGGACTAACCATGTGATTAACTTCTCATCAGTGGAAGTAAGGTGTTCAGAATTTGATATCAAGTCAATGCCACTGAAGTGAAGTAACCCTACCTGCACCCAGTTTGCTGCAATACTTTTATTTTTAAAAGAATGGCGAGGGTTTTTCCCCCTTACAATCAAAATAAAGTGGCATATTTAAATTCCACATTCTGTATCTAGATTATGACATGTTTACAAGGGAGCAAACATAAATGGGATGGCCAGAGGAAACAATATTGCTTATAAAACTGTATTTTCCCCCATAAGACATAAAAGCTAAGAAGGTGGGGTGTGTGTGTGTTTTGTTTTGTTTTCTAGGTTTATTTAAACATTTTGTTCCCTTTTAATCCTGACTAACCAGAAGGCTATTTAGGCACCTGCTAGGTGAAATATCTCATTTCTCTAGAAGGAAAGGATTTCAGCATTTTGCTTGCCAATTCAGCTAATGTTTAATTCATTGCCTTGTCTGCTAGCTAGATTAAAAGAAAGAACATTTATCAACAGGAGGGAGCAGTAAAATACAACCTCATGCTCTGATCCTAATTTACAAGATGATCCAGTTCCAACTTCTTGATAAAAGATGTATTTGAAGGGAGGCCCAACTTGTGATTGCAAACCATAAAAAAAAAAAACGACTGGGACACAAACATAACTGATGATAAATCCTTTAGGCAAAGTACAATTTATGATCTAGTTAAAATGGAATATCCTGGCACCTAATGTCATCATAGTGCTAATGGGATATATCTGTTGCAACAAACTGCATTGTCCATAAAATACATTATTTTGCTAGTTTCCTATTTCTGAGCTTGCCTCTGGCTTTACTCTAGGCAGGGACTAATAACAGTCATTTTTGCACAGTATTTTGCAGAGTTCATGTATTCAGCACCACTCTAAGAAAGCACAGGTACTTTGGAACAAAAATCACTGCATAGATCAAATCTGCAGACTTACATGTCCAACGGGAAGCTACAGAGAAAGAGGAGAAGTATAAGGAAATGCTTTTTAGGGATTTGGGTCTATTTTTGAGCCATAACAAAGAGGTGATTAATCATAGTGTGTCATGGAGCAAGTCATGCAATGCAGTACGTGTATGAGAGGTAGGCATCAAGAGAATTACTGGTCATGACTTTCCTAATGAAAAGCTGTTTCCGCCAAACTGGAGAATATAACTGATGTGATAATTTTTAAGATCTATGATTTCTATCATAATAGTTCAGAGTTTTGATGGCAACACCTCTTGTTTATGTTTTATGAGTTCCAAAATTCTGGCATATTCCTTAAATGCTCACCCTTCAAAATTTTATTGATTTTTATAGTTCTGATTAGGCAGTTTGATTCAGCTCTATGGGAAGCAAACTTTCATATCTGTATATGAACACTACATGATATTTTGAGCATACAAAAAAAATGACAAATACAAACTGCTGTCAGCTCACATACCTGGAAGGCTGACATCTAGAAAACTACTGAACTGCTATGATTTCTACAATATAGTGACATTGCATCACATAGAAGAATCATAGAAACACAGAAGATTAGAATTGGAAGAGACCTCAGGAGGTCATCTAGTCCAACCCCCTGCTCAAAGCAGGACCAACCCCAACTAAATCATCCCAGCCAGGGCTTTGTCAAGCTGGGCCTTAAAAATCTCTAAGGAAGGAGATTCCATCACCTCTGTAGGTAACCCATTCCAGTGCTTCACCACCCTCCTAGTGAAATAGTGTTTCCTCATATCCAACCTAGACCTCCCCCACTGCAACTTAAGACCATTGCTCCTTGTTCTGTCATCTGCCACCACTGAGAACTAACTCCATCCTCTTTGGAACCCCCCTTCAGGTAGTTGAAGGCTGCTATCAAATCCCCCCTCACCCTTCTCTCATGCAGACTAAACGAGCCCAGTTCAGCTTCTCCTCATAAATCATGTGCCCCAGCCCCCTGATCATTTTCATTGCCCTCTGCTGGACTCTCCAATTTTGTCCACATCCTTTCTGTAGTGGGGGCCCCAAAGCAGGGCACAATACTCCAGATGTGGCCTCACCAGTGCCAAATAGAGAGGAATAATCACTTCCCTTGATCTGCTTCCAATGCTCCTACTAATGCAGGCCAATATGCTGTTAGCCTTTTTGGCAACGAGGGCACACTGCAGACTCATATCCAGCTTCTCATCCATTGTAATCCCCAGGTGCTTTTCTGCAGAACTGCTGCTTAGCCAGTCGGTCCCCAGCCTGTAGCGGTGCATGGGATTCTTTCTTCCTAAGTGCAAGACTTTGCACTTGTCCTTGTTGAACCTCATCAGATGTCTTTTGGCCGAATCCTCCAATTTGCCTAGGTGACTCTGGACCCTATCCCTACCGTCCAGTGTATCTACCTCTCCCCCCGCCACCCAGTTTAGCGTCATCTGCGAACTTGCTGAGGGTGTAATCCATCCCATCATCCAGATTGTTAATAAAGATATTGAACAAAACTGGGCCCAGGACCGACCCCAGGGATACTCCACTTGATACTGGCTGCCAACTAGACATGGAGCCATTGATCACTACCCGTTGAGCCCGACAATCTAGCCAGCTTTCTACCCACCACATAGTCCATTCATCCAATCCACACTTTTTTAACTTGCTGGCAAGAATACTGTGGGGCACCATATCAAAAGCTTTGCTGTACCACCTGACAGAAAAAGCTGGCAAATATATAAATAAAGAACGTAGTGTAGGGGGTAAAATACCAAAAACTACTGAATTCTATTTTGTTACCCATTTTTTCCACTGTTTTTATTTTAATATAATGGAGTCTTTGTTGATATTGCAAAATGAAAACGGGGGAAAAAATTGGCCCTAAGGGGAAGGGAAAACCTTGCAGGTTGCATTTACTCTTCAGTCATTAAGCACATCCTTTCCCAAGTAGATTTTACCAAGAGAGATGTGGGTATGTTTCTGGAATGTTCCAGAAACTTAAAATAAAGTAACAAAACTGAATGAACTCTACACCTGTAAGGGTTCAGATTAAGAGTTTTTCCTATTCCCTCTCTCCATTCGCAGCCTGGCTACAGCTTACTCCATCTTCGCCATTACTTTCCAAAAGAGCCTCTTCTCAGTTCTCAAAAATTGATTGTATGTAACTGAATTGTATGTAATTGTATGTAATTGTGTTTAGGTTCATCTATCATTAGAAGAAAGGAAAATAATTAGTGGACTCCTTTTTGTTTTCTGCATGATATCTGCACCAGGCACCTCCTCAGACTCCCTAGGCCCCACACTTCCCAAGAAACACCAGCAAACACAAAATCATAATGCACCATGCCCTGATTCCACAACCACAGAAATAGCTATTGAATCCATCCCTAATGGCAGCATCAGTCACTAGAAATTAAAATGTTATTATTTAATAATTTTCTAGCCTGTGACGATAACCTTCGAAATAAGGCCTGAATGGAAACTGACGCTGTGTTATTTTTCTGAGTCTGAAGCACCATGAAGCAATTACTCTGAAGTGTCACAGGTAACATACAAAAAATTAAACTATTAACAAAGCCAGTAATTTAATGTGAGTTTTTGGGTTTCATATTCATATCAATGGGGTATTAATTCTGAAACTCAAAGTTGTTAAAATTTCAACTTTGTTAGCTATTTCCTTGCTGATCTTTTTACCAGAATTATGCAGCCAACATGCGCATCTCAGAAGCACCACTCCCATATCCCCCCCCGCCATTGTCAAAACCCCCATTTGCCCACATCTTCAGATTTCCCTCACAAGTTCTCTAATTTAGCTATGCATTGCCAATGGACAAATCTACACCGTATTGAAAACTGGCAATGTGAGGACAGAGTCAAATAACTAGATTATAATATAAAATAGGTAGAACAGGGCCTATTGTTGTGGCTGTATTGCTCATTTTCAAATTAAATTCATTTAAATCCTCCATTTTTGAATTTAAAAGAAGCTGCTGAGGAAATGCCTGTATGCCGCACCAGAGCACTTCAGAATGCTGGGACCTCAATGCAGAATTTAGGTCCAGTTTGCCACCATGCACACTGAGCTTTGACTGTATGCAGGATACAAGTACTTCCTTCTCCTAATGTCAAGGGATTAAGAACAAGAGCAGTCAAAAAAAGCAATGCAAACAGCATTCTACGGGGAATCCAAGCCTGTCTCCATTAGACAGAGGTGAAAGTAAGCCGGTCCAGTCTGGTCCGGCGTACCGGCAAGAGCTGGTACGCCGTGCCGGACTGGACCAGCTTTCCCAGGCTGGCGATTTAAAGGGCCTGGGGCTCCCTGCAGTGGCTGGAGCCCCGGGCCCTTTAAAGTGCCGTCCGAGCCCCGCTGCTGGAACCCCAGCGTAGCGGCGGCAGGGCTCGGGCGGTGATTTAAAGGGCCCGGTGCTCCCCGCAGTTGCCGGAGCCCTGGGCCCTTTAAATCTCCACCCAAGCCCAGGGGTAGTGGTGGCAGGCGGGAGCCCCTGGGACTCCGTCAGTGATTTAAAGGGCCCGGAGCTCTGCTGCGGTGGTGGCAGCCGGAGCCCCGGGTCCTTTAAATTGCCCCTGAGCCCCGGGGCTCCCAGCCACCTCTGCAGCTGGTAGCTCCGGGGGTGATTTAAAGGGCCCAGGTACTAAGGGCCCCACCAATCCTAGTTGAGGCCACGCCCCCTGCTCAGGACTCCAGCGTACCGGTAAGTCCTTTAAATTACTTTCACCCCTGCCATTAGAGGGAATGATTCTTCAAAAGCCATGCAGCATGTTGTTACTGCATCAGGGGCACTTGCCATCAGCCTTTTTAAAATTACTTACAGCGTCTTCTGCCAACACTACCACTGTCTAATAAGATTTACTTCTACATTTTCATATTCCCTAATTTACCAGGAAGTTCTCCACTCAGTGAAATGGATCAGAGGAACACTGACTACTCAGATGATACTAAGGGTTTCTGTGGACTTCATACGGGTTTTTTCCTGATTTTTCTTGTAGGATTATTATAAACAGAGGGCACTTGGGCTCATCCCACTGTGAGTTAAAGAAAACTTGAGGAGAGATTTTTTGACTATTTCTTTTACTCGTTCAGAAAGAGAACATGAGATACGCATTTTTTTTTTTAAAAATAAAAGGAGTGGAGAAGAGGGCAATCCTTTACTCATTTATGTCATGATTGCCAAATACAAGATAAGCTCTCAAAATGGCAATACATATCTGGTAACTTTTCTACTTAAACTCTGACTGTTGTTCCAGTGCCATGCTGGAAGATACTTTGTTCCACTCTCCTTCTTTCAGGGTATCTAATACCTGCAACCGCCATCATTACTCTGGGTGTCACCTCTCAGTCTTTAGTTAAGCCACCAGTCCATGGATAGCCAGAATGAGGAACTTGACAAATGTTTGCTTGCTGAAACAGGACCTTATATATGTCCATACTAAATGACTGAGGACCAGATGAGCTATGAGAGTAGCAGCACCTAAATGATGATAATCTAGTGCAATAAAACATCCTTAGCAGATTTCAGATACATGAAACTGTATCAAATTAAACATCTTTGAAACTTCAGGGATAAAAAAAAGTCCTGGTTCTACATTAATTTCTTTCAGGCAGTAGTGTCTACAGCTGGGGACTGGGAATCAGGATTCCTGTGGGGAGTAGAAGCCCATTTACCAACAGGTTTTTCCTCTGCACTCCCTTTCATCCATCTCCCTTTCATTCTCTACATTTAACAAAGGACCTACATTATACGCCTGTTTTTTCCCCTAAAATATTTATTCAAATGTTTCCCCTCAAGTGGATGGGACCACAGCAAACTACTAAAGAAAGCCTTGGAAATCATTAAAATCTGTCAACAATTGATCAAAATTAAATTAAAAATAAAATATATTTAAAACCATTAAGATATTAAAATCCATCAATTGTTAATTAAAAACATTAAAACAGTCTACTTTGGTGCAACAGCCACCACAATACAGGAGTTCTACATTTGGTCGCTTATCACATATTTTGATAGGTCACATCACACATTGGCAAGTATGAGGACTGAGCGACCTGAGACCTACTCTCAATTCTGGATCTGCAGAAGGCTCAAGGTACTGCATAGCCAGTTCATTAACTGCTGGAGTGCAGTTGCTATTTCTATTTGTTATTTGCACCGGCTGATCTTCCTTCTTGCTCCCTTTTTCCACAATACAATTATTTCTCTTGATAGGTGACATTGTTCACCTCCTTTAGGTTCTTCCCATCAATTTAGATATACTATTTTCTTCTATCATGTGGCCACCTTCTATGACCTTCAGTATAAAAACAATGATACCGAGGGCAATTGAACAATGCTGTTTTCTTCAGAAAATGTAGAATATAATAAAGCTTCCTTGCCAGAGAATGCGGTGATACTGCATTAATATAAACAAGATAATTATGCACCATAGCAAAACATGGAAGTCTTATTTGCAGCCTTTTCTAGGAGCGTGGGAGTGCACAATCACTGCCCTCTTCCAGTCTGCTCTAAGTGCTGCATAGGCCGAAGGCTAACACATGAAGAAAGGTGATATTCATAGGAATCCCAGCTGTGTGGAGAAAAATATTAACTAGAAGTAGGGGAAAGGGAACAGGAGGGGGAAATTAACATTAGTTAATGGCTGATCTCATCTACTATTTCTGATAGGCCTTAAACAGCTTGCCACATTCTAGTGACTTAACACAGTAACAGGGGTGCGCATGTGCTGCTTGCTGCAGTTAAAAGCCTGTGATCCAGTCGGACTGAGAGTTGCAGTTGTGGTAGTGGCTGTGAGTAGAAGAGACAGAATGCAGGGAGGGTGAGAGAGAAATGATTTGAGGATAATCCTTAGAGGGAAGCTTCAGAGGCTGGATTTCAGACTTTTACAATTGTGATTTTTGGATTGGTGCCTAGTTGTGAGTCAGTTTATGATTGTCAGAGCTCTGAAATGGGAATGTCTACAATGATATGACAACCTGCCACCACCAGCAAAGTAAGAAGGTGCTGCTGAGTTAATAAGCACGGGAGCCTTTAAAGAAACAAACACAACAAACAAAAACGGGTAGGGAAGAACTTAAGGTGATAATCAAAAAAATACACAGAACTCTGCCCTCTGTCTCAAAAACCAAACCAAGATGATGACCTTTTCTTCCACAATGGATTATTGATCCCTCCTTCATAGATTCCAAATCCAGAAGGGACCATTGTGATCATGTAGTCTGACCTGCTGTATGGCACAGGCCACAGACCTTCACCAAAATAATTCCTAGACCAGAGCTTTTAGAAAAAAAAATCCAATCCTGATTTAAAAATTGCCATCAATGGAGAATCTACTACAACCCTTAGTAAGTTGTTCCAATGGTTAATTACTCTCACTGTTAAAAAATTAACACCTTATTTCCAGTCTAAATTTGTCTAACTTCAACTTCCAGCCACTGGATTGTGTTATATCTTTCTCTGCTAGATGGAAGAGCCCATTATTAAATATTTGCTCCCCATGTAGATACTTCTAGCCTGAGATCAAGTAACTCCTTAACCTTCTGTTTATTAAGCTAAACAGATCGAGCTCTTTGAATCTATCACTATGAGGCGTATTTTCTAATCCTTTAATCATTCTCATGGCTCTTCTCTGAACCCTCTCCAATTTATCAACATCCTTCTTGAATTTTGGACACCAGAACTGGACAGAGTATTCCAGCAGCGGTCACACCAATGCCAAATACAGAAGTAAAATAACCTCTTTACTTCTACTTGAGATTCCTGTTTATACATCCAAGGATTGCATTAGCTCTTTTGAACACAGTGTGACACTGGGAGCTCGTGTTCATCTGATTATCCCCCTCAACTCCAAACCTTTTTCAGAGTCACTGTTTCCCAAGATAGAGTCCTCCATCCAGTAAGTATAACCTACATTCTTTGTTCCCAGAAGTATATACTTACATTTAGCTGTAGTAAAACACATATTGTTTGCTTGCACCCAGTTTACCAAGTGATCCAGATCGCTCTGTATCAGTGACCTGTCCTCTATTATTTACCCCTACCTCAATCTTTGTGACAACTGCAAACTTTATCAGTGAAGGTTTTGGTTCTTTTTCCAGGTCATTAATAAAAATTTTAAATAGGGTAGGGCCAAAAACTGCAGCACACCCATTCAATGATGATTCCCTGTTTACAATTACATGTTGAGACTTATCAGTTAGACAGCATTTAATCTATTTAATGTATGATATGTTAATTTTTAATTAAAAAACTAGAATATAAATATCATGTGGCACCAAGTCAAATGCCTTACAGATGTCTAAATATATTACAGCAACACTATTATCTTTATCAACCAAAGTTATAATCTCTTCAAAAAAAGGTATCAAGTTAGTTTGAGAGGATCTATTTTCCATAAAACCATGTTTATTATTTTATTAATTATATTGCCCTCCTTTCAATTCTTTATTAATAGAGTTACCCTTTTAAAATATTGATACAATGAATAGCTGTCTCTGAGCCCTCTGGAACTTCCAATATTCCAAGATGTACTGAAAATCATCATTAATGGTTCCATGAGCTGATCAGCCAGATCTTTTAAAAACTCTTGGATCAAATTATCTGGACCTGTTGATTTAAAAATGTCTGACTTTAGTAGCTGCTGTTTAACATCCTCCTGAGTTACTAGTGGAATAGAAAGAGTGTCATCATCATTATATGATATGACCACATTGTTTGTTTTTTTCCCAAGGGAACAGAAATATTTATTGGACACTACTGCCTTTTCTGCATTATTATTGATAATTCTACCATTTTCATCTAGTAATGGATTGATACCATCGTTAGGATGCTTTTTGTTCTGAATATATTTAAAGAATTTATACAAAGAAAATATTTCTTCATACTGAACTACTCTTTGAACCCTAAACATCACTGTGTCCCTATGACCTAGGACAGCAGCTTTTTTGTAGTGGCATGGAGTGTGTGGACCATAGACAACTATGTTAAATATGTAAAATTATTACTAATATCCATCTTTAATTTTGACATATCCAATATGCTAGGGCACACCCTGCTTATAGTTACTGCTAAGGAGTTAAGTTCTCAGATTGATTTGTTGTTTTTCCCAAGAGAAAACTCAAGATCTGAAATAGTATAATTTGTAATGTAAGATACAGGTGCCATTATGAATCATTATTACCTCAGGAAACAGGTGCCTAGTAGTGGGAACTTGTGGTTCAATGGGATAACGACGCTGCATTATCTCAGTAATGGTGCTGCAGAACATGTGTCACCACAGCATCCTGTTTGATGTGAAAGACAGTTTTCAAAATACCGCAGCTGGACAAGTCTTTCCCCTCTTTGGTCTACATATTTACTGAAAGTGTTGCAGAAGTCTGAGCTAAAGAAGCAACTATTGTACACTGACCCTGATACACTTTATTTGCCATGCTACTCCATCACTTTATTTTTTCAAAATAATGAGCAACTGCATAAAATGTATGTATGAGCGTGCTGCATAGTTAGGGTTCGGCTGATATATTGGAAAAACATGAATATATAGCAATTCTCTAATCATAATCCAGGTTAGAGCCTGATTAGATAAGTGTAAAATATCAAAACAGGTCACAAAATAATTCCATTGAGTTAAACAGAGTTATGCTGTGACTACTCACTGTATTTCACATAGACAGTCACTTGTCATCATTGCAACTTTCCTGGACATTAGACTGAGGACAAATAATTCTGAGTCAGTCTCACAACAGAAATGCTCAAAATCCGGCGGATTACACAATCTCTGTCTCATAGCGTCAGATTATCCAGAAGGCTTCTGAAGTAGTGTTTTTATATATACAACAGTGCATATTTTTATATTTTTATTTTTTATTTTTTTATATTTTTAGTTTTACAAAATACTGATATTTCTCAGTTATCCTGTGGTTTGGTCCATCCAAATCATTCTTGGTGGCTCTATCCTGATATTCCTTGCTCCTGCTCTCATGTTCATTTAAGATTTCACCATACCCCATGTTGCGGGGGCTAGTTCGGTAAGGTGAATCAGGGACCAGCCCACCTGTGACAGGCTCTGCTAATAAGAATGAGCCAACCCAGATTCACCTGTGAGTAGTTAATTACTTAGGTAGCTGGGTGGCAGCTAATTAATTGGGAACACCTGAGCCTTATAAAGGGTTATGAGGGCTCAGACTGGAAGCCCCAAAACACAATAAAGAAGCTCCTGAGGAATGGGACTGCTCAGGAAGCTGGCTAGAGAGCTCATCAGAAAACAGGACCTAGGAAAGGTGCTCCTAAAGCGGATTCAAAAAGGGCTATATGTGGTAAAGGCCTGGTCCCAATGAAAGGACCTTACCACACAGCAGCATGAGGTCTAGGTCATTGGGAAACTACATACTACTCCAGAGGAGAGCTGCAGAGGTTTGCCCTCTGCTGGGGCCCTGAGTCCAAGGAATGAACCTGTCCTCAGGTGATGGCAGAAGGCCTGACTCCAAAGATGGTCCTGGGTCAAGAGGGCCTTACTGGTGAAAGGAGAAGGATGATCTCAGGTGGGGAAGACAGACCAATATTAACTGTTCCCCTCTTCCTCAGTTAGGACACTGGGGGTGAAGACTTGCTTGCATGTCTGTTTGGCTTTTGATTAAATAAATTAGACTCCTGAAGGGGCATCGTTCACTATGTACAAGTCTTGTTAAACTTCCTGATAGCCCATAAGGGGGAGCTGAGTCAGGGACACACCTGCCACTCCACACTGGGCCACCAGTGAGCATGTGGGGCCCCCCAGGGCTAACACAAGGGGAGGCTCTGAGGTTGAATGCCCACACTATAACACCCACCAATGACCACAGCTAGCATCTCTGCAGCACTTTTTACAATAAGCACCCTCCTGCCACCCATC
Organism: Chelonia mydas; assembly: GCF_015237465.2. NCBI lineage: Eukaryota > Metazoa > Chordata > Testudines > Cheloniidae > Chelonia > Chelonia mydas. Next base: position 156,610,295 of record NC_057849.1, on the reverse strand, counting down.
TTTGACTGATTAATTTGGCTTTTTATCCCAGTTTTCTTATTTATACTGTTTAGGGATAAACATTGTTACATTGCCACTTGAGACAAAGTCATCTTTTGGAGCAGTATATGGACAATGTTATTTTCTGATCTATTCTGTAATTCCATGGAATAAGTTTTTTGTTATTTCCTTTCTGATGTAATATACCAATGTATCCAATTTTTAACATAACAGTCCTCCGTATACAATCTTTCTTTCTTCCCCCACCACAATTTCCATTCACATAATACGTTGTACTACAAAGCAACCTATTGAACCTGGATAAGAGCATAACCTTTTAACATACAGTTGAGCTTCACCTATTAGAAGCGGTATGGTTTACTTTCTTAGCAGCATCAATTTGCATACTGATAGCTCTCTTCCTCTTTTAATCACTACATATAAAGCTACCATATTTCTGTAATAATTCCAGTGTACATCATGTATTATTTCTTTTGATGTATTCAATCACTTGCAGCAGCTAATGAATTTTTCCCCCATACTCTTTTGTGCCAACATGAATGTTTGCAGGAAACGTGATTCCTTTATTTTTTCTAAAAATCAAAGAATACATATAGAGAGTCATTAATGGTTTCAAAAGAATTATATTGTTTTATGTTGAAAAAAACGACGTCTCATTCCCCTGGATTCTTGGGTTCTCTGCCACTTAAACGTGAAATAACTACAAAGTCAACAAATCCTCATTATTATTAATTACTCAGCACAGGGAACTGCATGCTGATGGTTTATAGTTTCACACGGAAGAAACAGATTATTCAGACAGAGTCAAGTGAAAGGAGTTTAGGGTCTGTTGGCTGATTGTGTCAGAATTTACCGCAGAAAGAATGTAAGAGATATAAGTTAATGAAAAAGAATAAATAAGGTATTCACAAGGTTAGGGGACCCATACAATCTCCCTCAAAGGTATCAATAAGACTACACTTTCTGCAAGCAAAAAAGAGTGATAGTAGAAAACATAACTTTTTTTATAAATGCTTAATGTTAGCATGCCATGTCTCACTGCACGCCCAGGGCCAAATAAACCATTAACATTATTTCTTATTGGCAAGAGCACACAGAATTTATATGCAGAAGACCAGGTATGTGCCTTTTTTTACAGAATGCACATTTATATCCCTATGTTATTAAATAGGTTAATTTAAAAATATTTACTCTCCTCTCACAGCTTTTTGTTTTAATGTATATTGCTAGATTGAGGCTATTGTTTATATAAAATTTCTATGGCATTATCAAAACCAGTAGTATAAAGTACGTTCAATCCTTCAATTTTCCCCATCGCTACTCATCTCTCTATCTGTATTGGACATGCTGACCGACATAAGTGTGTGAAACTATGCATTACTGTCAATCTGCACATTAATGTAATGGATATTTTAAAAATATCAGAGCTAGGTATTTTCCCATTTTGCAACCCAGTGAAATTGCACTTATGCTGAATTCTGTATTTTTACAAACCAGTGGAAATTCACAACTTTCCTAGTAAATGAAAAAAGCTGAATGCAGGTATGAGATGGTGGGAAGAAGAGTAGGTTGTTATGGAAGCTGTCTTTTGTTTTCACTAAATAATCAATGTGATAACAGAAAATACCCCACCCTCTTTCTTTTTCAAATTAACCCCCTCCCCCATTCACTACCAGAGAATGAGAATTTTGTTTACCCAGATCTGTTCTACACATGGACTGAGAGTGTCAAAGATGTGATACTCTTTCCAGTTTTGTCTCCCTATTGGTTCTATCATTAAGGCTGAACCTGCAAATATAAAATACTCAACGTCAGCATCACTTGGTGGTTCGTCAGATTTGTTGCAACTGACTCACTAATTGATTGCGGTTTCTCCCGTTTCTGGGTCAGTAGGTTTCTTATATGTAGCTATTTTACAGGTAAGCATTAACTATAGCAGAACCCTTGTCTATTAGTGCAGTGCTACTGCAGCTTGGTGAATAAGAACAGGAAAGAATTTAACACAGCATTCTCAAACATATTCCTTTTCATCTCCTATGATTTCCATTTTGAAAGACAAAATATTCCCACTCCAAACTTGAAGTTCTGCATTCCCTAACAAGTTTTTAAATTTCCTCATTAGAGTAACTGTGATGTTGACCCTGAGCTCTGTCTTCCACTTGCAGTAAATGTCTCTTTTCATGTTGAAAGGCAGAAGAGCACTAGTTGTGCAACATACCCATCCATGAAGAGAAGATGTAAAATCAGTCTCAGAGAGCCTGATCCATAAACTGGTATTCTCATTAATAGAGATATTTTCCCAAACAGAGTATTAACCCATTATGGATAACGCATTTGTCTCAAATTCTCAAGTTGTTTTTCATTAGGTGTTTTGAACAAGACAATCTGGCTTTTTATAAATATTAGAATTGCCAAAACTATGATTATGGAGGGATTGTGTACTCTCTAAAACAATACTTTGATAGGAGTGATTTGTTATGTTACTTTACTGATCAATTATAAACCTCTATTTACTTTTCATTGGTTGCTTGGCTTTACTATTTACATAATGAATTCTGCTTTCTTCTTATTGAGTGCTGATCTTTACAATAGTGATTCCAAATAGAGGAACACAAATATGAAGTTTATTTCCAAGGTAGTTGTTTATAAAAGAGATATTAACACCACTTTGAAACCAAAAATCATGGTAAATTGACTGTAGGCAATTCTATATGTCAGAAGGCTGTCCTTCTGACCTTCTTTGGCATACAGACATACTTTGTTAAGACTCGTCATCATTTCTCCAGTTATTTTATCTGACAAGGAATCATCCCATATGGAAATAAGGAAAGTAAGAATAATGCTGTACAAATACAGATATGCTATTTAGCTATCTATGCTCTTGAAGTGGCATAGCAGTCTGTATTAGAATGCCAGTATAAAATGCACAAAACCTTGGCTTTCATGTTCTCTGACTGATACACTTAGAAAAACTGCAAAAGTGCAGCACTTTGGACTAGTAAAAAATCAAGTTCCCTTGAAGCCAGCAAAAACAGATGAATATAATGTTCTAATGCAAGATGAGGATGCCTGCTCTGCACATTATTTTATTCAAGTGAAGAAGGAAGGATTTTTGGCTTCCTGAATTTAAGTTGCATTTATGAAAGGGAGATATACATTTCTGTAGCGGTGAACTATTACTACTTCACTAGGAACGCTAGCTACCAAGACAGTGTACCCTGCCCTACAACAGCAGAAGGGATATGTCAAGAATCGCTGTATAAAGGGCAGAATTGGACAGGAATCATGGAATCAAGCCAGACAGTATTAACCTGCCATGGTCCCACATGTTGAAGATACAATAAAAGTTACAGTGGTCCCAGAATCAGGGGCACAAAATAAATCAATCAATAAAACACACAGGGTAAGAAATGTATACCTTAAGGCCTTTAAACCGTTGTAACTTTGGAAACCCACCATTGCTGGTAGAATCAGAAGGCAGGGCATGAGCTGTTAGAGATGATGACGCAAACTGCAGATCCTCTTCCAATAAAACTGTGTTCAGCCTGTCCCATCGTGTATGTGGATTTGCTTTCCATCTTCCATAAGCTCAGTTTCATGATTCAGGTAATAAATTACAATAATAAGTGAAACAACCGGGCTGCTGGGGGGACAAATGTTAAATAGGGTTTCATATGGAGGTACATAAGCACTTATTGATTGATTTGCAGTTCAAACACTGAATGATATTATGGAAGCTTATTGTGGGTAAACAGCTGATCTTACAGGAGTATGGGCCACTTGCACGAGTCCTTGGTGGGGACAGCAACAGTAGCATGAGTGTGAGAGGGGGAGGTAGGTTAAGCCTGATCCCAAACCCACTGAAGTTATTGAGAATCTTTCCCTTGACTTCAATTGGTCGAGCAGATTAAAAAGGGTCCAGAAGAAATTATAGAGATTATCTCCCTCATTTTAAGACGTATTCTGATATAGATTCAGAGTTTAGAGTCAGAAAGGTCCTTTAAGATCATCTGCTCTGACCTCAGGTATACCACAGGCCATAGAATTTCACCCAGTAATTCCTCCACTGAGCTCAATCACCAGAGGTTGAAATAAAGCACCCAATCTTGATTTAAAGATTTCAAGTGACAGAAGTTTACCATAACCTGGATGGCAATCTGCACCAATGGTTAACTGACATGCTGCTAACATTCAAACCAGAAATAAAACCGATACACTTCTGACAAGCTTCCAGCCACTGGTCACGTTACGCTTTCGCTAGATTAAAGAGATCTGAAGCATAAAATATCTTCTCCCTGCGTAGGTGCTTCTAGGTAGTGATCAAATTAAGCACTCCCTTCATTAGGCTAAAGTGGTAGAGTTCCTTAAGTCTCTCACTCAGATCATTCTTGTATTTCTTCTCTGAACCCTTTCCAATTTTGCAACAACCTTTTTACTCTGGACTGTACAACAGGACACAGGATACCAGTAGTGGTCTCACCAGAGGGAACAGACAGAGATCATATCAAATCCCTAGTCCTGCTTAATATGTTCATCCAAGGATAAAATTGGCCCTTTTTGCAGCAACTTTGCAGTGGGAACTCATGTTTAGCCTAGAGTTTGTTGGGCCAGAATTTACACAGAAGAGCCTTGACACAGCTGAAAAGTCTTACACAGGCACTCTGTACTGATTTATACAGAGTGTTAGTTACAGGCAATTCTCCAATTACACAGTTACTGCACTTTTGGTGTCATTCAGTTCCACTGCCCACCTGCAGTATCCCTGTTTTTATTATTTGCCACAGGTACCTTTTAGACACAAACTTTCTAAATACTGGTGATTCCATTTCTCACATCTGCACTTGATTGTCTCTCATTCTGACCCATGGTCTATCAGTATTCAAAGGTCCAAAAAGACAACTTTTGTTCACTCTTCTCTGTCTGCAATTAATGTATACATCTGAACCCCAAATCCTCCTTGATTTCCATTTCTATGTATGTACACGGCATCTCTGCTTCTTCGTAGTACGATGATGTTCCTTAATTATTCTAATCTAATTAGGTGCAAGGCCTTTCACTGTTTTCACTTGGCAAAGCAAAAACTACAATGACTACAGTTTCACCAAAAGAACCCTACTCTGCCTCATCCCATCTCTACCAAGGGGAAATACATGGAGATTTCTTTATTGTTCAAATGGTGAAGAACACAAGATGATATAGCGGAAGAAATTTAGCATACTTGAAAATTTTTGTAAAGCATTATGTTTAGTTGTGCTTTATGTGCATAGATTACAGTGGGCCATTGTACAGAATATGTCCATTACAATAATAAACACATTGGTTTCTATATAGACATATATGTGAAAAGTGTTGGTTTCCCAGGCTAAGGAACTCCTTCTCTTTAGAACAAGAGTCCAAAATCTTCTTCATATAGTGTGGCTATCAGCTTAAGAGAAAGATTGTATTATTGACTGTCACCTCCCATTTAAAGTCACATAAAGCACCTCCCTGAACATTCATAACATCCTTGTGTCAAGTAAAGTGATAATTTATGTGGGAAAGTAATATTAGGAAAAACTTTAATGCATTTTTTGCTGGGTTTAAAGTGATGTAGCGGCTGGAAGCAGAACTAGTACCACATGACCTCAGCTCTCCATAGACCACCAGCAAGTGTTCAGTGGACCCAGCAGTCCATGAACCACAGTCTAGGAACTCTAGAAATGAGGTTGACAACAGATCTTCTAGGCTGCACATTAAAATGGAAAACACTGCTTTAGTAGAGGGTGGAACAGCCACTCAGAAGACTGGTTGACCTGGACATACTTCTATCAAGGTACTGGTCACATTTTAAAAACAAAAAACCCCCCACATTAATAACTTCTTTGCAAGCACTACTGGCTTACTGTAAAGGTGGTGTGGAAAGTATAGTTCTTATAACCCAATATTGTTTTTGTACAGTAGTCGTATTGGTGCCCAGCCACCACGATGATGGGCATGTTTGATTATATGAGTGAGATAGACAGATGGATGGATGTCTATATTCCCTGAATACAAAGTACTTTCCAAATATTGTCAATGCTAAAATAGAATATACTGAATGTATTAATTTAAATGTGGTTACAACATTCAGGAATAAAAGGTATTAATCAAAAGACTCATCTAGCAATAAATCTCTCTGATGAGGAGTAAATTACTATGTGTATTTATAATGAGTCCATTGTCTTAATAGTTTCAAAATACATGCTTTATTTTCAGATGTGTAATTACCTTCATATTTCTCTCATTTACCACCAAATACAGTAACCATCTCAAACAACTACAATCTGTTTGCAAACAAACCCCAGAACCTTTTTGTCTCCTTCACAGGGCTCTTATTAAACCAAACATAGCAGCAGGTCTCTTCAATAGAATCAAAGCAGAATATACAGACTCTGCATTCTCACAAACATGATTATTATAGTTAACCATTTTGTTCTATGGAAGCTGATGAATTCTGATCCTATTCAGAAAAAGAGAGGAGGGAAGGTCTTTCGGACATAAGTTGTCCCCCCCACCACCCATAATATAACAGATGCTGACTCCACCCTCTCGGCACTTAATCCTACAAAAAGGGACAGATCGGGGCTTCGATCACATTGCCCACATCTTGAAGATGCTAATTCCCAGATAAACATATATCGAAGATAGTCAGCTATGATGACATCAGAGAATTTAACTGCACTGTGTCCTTTCCCCGTTGTCATGGCAAAGGGGAAAATCTCTCAAGGCATACTGGCAGCAAGCCATTCACCAACCTATCAGAGAGCCTAAAATTCTTTGTAAACCCTTAAAAATATTAGTACATAGATTGAGGCCATATTGCTTTCAGTCAAGTAATGGACCTGATTCTTAGTAATAGGATTCTTCAGTACTGAAAACAAAGCAACCTCCATCAGAAAACAGTTGTCTTCCTTGTGCTTGTAGGTACTCATACCCAGTTGGGTGATCAACAGCCCAGAAAAGCTAGGTCAGAAGTATAGCTACCTCACCACTTTTGGCTATCTTAATCATCTTAAAACATCCCCCCACCTTCAGTAGATGTGCAAGATCATACATATTCTGTCAGGTGGAATTGAGAGCAGCAGGAGCAAGATTTATTGTTATAAGCTTCTGTCTCCTTAGCAACTGTTCACATCCATCTTAGATACTTATGGCTCTCCCATCCCCATACTATCTGAGCACCACACCAGGTGTTAATGTATTTATCCTCATAACACCTCTGAATTAGGGAAGTGCTACTATCTTCATTGTATAGCTGGGAAACTGAGGCAAAAAGAGGGTAATTAACTTGCCTAAGGTCACACGGCAAGTCCATAGTGTGAAACAATGGAATTGCCTGCAAACTATTACATGGCTTAATCAAATTTTTGTTGAATGGCTCAACTAGGGGTGCAGAAATCACTTTTGTCCATAGTGGAGTCATTACAAACACTTTGAATTTCAGAAAGAATCCACAGTGACTAGGTTTTAATGGTTTTTATTTAATACTTTTATTCTATTTTATCTCATCTCTCAATACTCTTTATATGCTAAAAATATATGGAAATCTATGCTAAAAACACCGTCAAAAATTCTTTCTCCTTAATTTACTTTCCATTTTTGTTTCATACCTGGCTGTTTTGACATTACTTAACACCAAAATGCTCTGGTGTTTAAATTACACTTTGATACCTTGACATGGATTTTAAGTGTCCACAGGAGAACAGCGTCCAACTCTGTGCATCTGCACTGCTTGGACAAGGCCCGTACACACAATCACTTGAATGGTATGCTAACTACATAGCCAAGTCACGGATATGCCCATGTGAGGACAATGAAACAATAATAGATTTTGTTTCTAACACCCAACATCATCTTGATGTGAAATCCAAATTGGCAACTCTGCTTAGTGGGAGGAGAGGAAGAGACAAGCTGTGCTGTGAGTATTGTTATCTTGGGAACAAATGCCAATTTACAATGCAGTACTTTATACAGATCTGTGCACATCCTCAGGGTTTCACTTTGCAGGGATTCATCTAAACTTTCCTTTTGGTTCATGAAGTTTATGACCCAATAATTTTCATTCCTTTTTTGTTTGTTGTTAAAAACAAATATCTGAAACTCAGATCAATACTGGATTGAGACCACTAACAACCTCCTGGTTTCGCACAAAAACATAGTGAAATCGTGAATTTTAACACAAAATCATAATCTGGGTCATGTGTTCTCAAAACGGAGACAAAGTATGTCCTTCAACCAATAGTCTCAGTATTTGTACGGTAACCCAAAGTTTTACAGTTTCAAGTGGTTTGAGTTTAATTGTGGGTATTTTGCATAGCTAATAATGTGTGTATGATACATGTACATTTAAGTTTATTTAAATACCAAATTACTTTAAACATCTAAATAAATAAATAAATAAATAATGCCTCAATTTATTATTCCCATCAAGCAGAACAAAAATATATACCTGGGGTTAAACCCAGAACAAGGTGAGTAACATTTTCTCATCCGGGCTTCCTGTCTCCCTGTTTACTAAGCGTCGCTGCCATTTGCAGGGTTCAATATCTTGGGAATATGGCCCTGAGAGTCCCATTCTTTTGCTTCACTGACACAGTTCTCTTTGTGGCAGATGGTTTTAAAATATTTTAAAGGAGGTGCTCAGTGTATCGTTAAGAATCCTTCTATCAAGCACTGAGCAACAGATCTCTGTCGAAAGGGCTCACTGTGTTTCGTGTGCAGTCTCCTGAGTAGTGTGAATTTATTAACCACTTTGAAGTGGTAAAAACGTGATGTGTATATGTACAGAAGATCCAAACAGCATAAAAACCAGCCAGGAAATCAATCAAGCAGCTTTTTAACAAAGGTATTTTGAACCGATCAAAAGAATAGCCTAACAGTTACATGCAGCTGATCTAACACTCATTACATTGTCATTTCAAGGAAATGTCTTTTGCAATTGAAAGGTGAAGGCTATCCATAATGAGCTCCTTCTGAGTCAGCAACATGACACTTTTTTATAATGCTGAGACAAAATAAATATGTGGCAAACACCAAGGAGGAATTTTTCTCTGCAAACAAATGGTTTTCTGTATGGAAGGGCTCTTGCTTTGAAATGGAATTATGCTTAAAAGCCATGAAATGTAGAAAGAAGGAAGGCTTTAATGTGGGACCTTTTCATTAAAAGAGTGAAAATGTAATGTAGAGGTGCTTGCCGTGAGGGATGGGTAAAAGGGGTGGGAAATTATACTCTGCCTAATGTTAGCAGATTCAAATATACGCTGAGAGTGCAACTCTGTTTGATTTGGTACTAGAGAAGCTGTCTTTGATGTTTGCCATGGATCTCACAGTTGGAGAAATGGTCTAACAAAATTGTATTAAAACAAAATGTATTTTTCAAATGGATGGGACATAAGGAAGAGTCTCAGAGACAGCAAATGGCATAGGCTGAACCTCAGCTGGAATACATCGGCATAGGGCCATTAAGTAATAGACCTATAGATATTTATACCAGCTGAGGATTTGTCCCTAATTTTATGAGTGCATTTTATTACCTTCTTGTAGAATAACTGGCATGGAACAGGAATGGGCAAGCGGTTTTGTAACAGAAACTCACCTGCCTACCCCAGCAATCAGTGCTTCAGATAACATACTAGCCAATAGGACACTGTGTGTATGCACATGTGTAGATGGAAAATAATAATACTGGTCAGAGGTTTGTTGCCAACGTGTTAACAAAGGGGCCTAACAAAATAAACAAGATGAACAGGGATGCATGTGTTTACAGCAAGTAAGGGTGTGGGAATTGGAAATTTCCCCCTTTAATAAAAGCACCCTGTCATAAACAGAACTAAGGCTGGAGGCAGTGCCATTTGGCAAGCAAACATTTATTAGGTGGTCTCTGCTGGACCTTTTAGGAGAGGGTAGAGTTATCTTCCAAGGAAAGTGTTAAAATTATATTTGTCATTTGGTGTGAGCGCTTCAGATTTGCTCTTCAGAAATATTTTTATGAGCCTCAGGAATAGGTCATCTGACAGCAGGAATTATTTAGCAGTTTCCTAAACAAGGTCTCACTTCTCTCACATGGACTTCTGAAAGACTAAAAAGAAGAGTCGGACGAATGCCTCAGATATTTTCTGCTCCTCATCTGCATTTGCTTTCCATGAATATTCTAGTGAATGAGTTTATTGGTCGGAATGTTTGCAGAAAGGGCAAATTAACATAATATTCAAGAATGTTGCAGAAAGCAAATTCTGAACATGTAAACATGAGTATCCACCCCAGAAACCTCATTATAAAAGAGTTATTCTCATTCAATCAGAATAGAAAATATTAAGTGACATGTGTGTCCAATCAAACACTCACAAATGTTTATGATCAATATACAGACCAAGAATAGACAGTACAGGTATTTTGGTAATTAATCAGACAATTTGTGAACAGAGAGGGCCTACATGTAAATAATTTATTTGCTAAAAATTATTTATTCAGTTCCACATGGAATAACTAAACAACAGGGATTTTTCTTATTTTTTTCTTGCAAAAGGAACCTAAGGAAAACCATCATTAGCATTCCTGTACATCCAAAATACAGAAAATTCCAAACACTTTCTTGGAAAGAAGTATTGTACAAGTGAAAGATAATGGCTTTGGGCCCGTGCACTGCCCCATGGATAATTCTGAAACAGCAGGAAATTCTTTTTCCGTCAACTTGGCTGTGGAATTTCAACAAGTGGTTCCTGGGAACCTTCTAGAGACCCTTCCAGCATATCACCAATACTAGCCAATAGAAAGTGACTCTATCTCTATTCCAACTGTTAAAATTACTTCTATTCCTTTTCTAAGTCTGTGCTGTCTGTACCGTACTGAGTGGTCTGTCTCAAAGTCAGGATGAAGCCCAGAAGACAACACCTAAGGTGCAATCCATGAAGCAATTCAGGCACCTATACTCCAGAGTTCGTCATCTAAGTCCCTGTGCATAGCACGACTGTGATCCACAAAACTCCCGCTCAGCTTATGCTTGGTGCCTACATCTCCACTGTAAAAGTTACCTAGGCACCTAAGTTTTAGCCCCTGGGCATGTGCACTGCTGCCTCCCTCTAGGCACCCGGATGCCGAAGCCCCAGAGCAATTAATAAATCAGGGAAAGATAAGACGTATGCAGGGCCTGATCCAACACAAACCGAGGAAAGGCAGGTGTTTGTCCACGTAAGTCACAGGCAGGACCCGATCTGGTTGTCAGCCTCTGAGTATGCCTAACAGACTGGGTCCCATTCAAAATCTGACTGCAGGAGGAGGTGGGGGTGGGGGTGGTGGTGCTGATGGTGGTAGCACTCCCTCAATCTCTCCTGCTAAAGCTCTTCTACTGCAGATAAATACTTCACTAGTCACACACACAACCCACCTTCTCCTCCGGCCATCTGTTGTGGAGTGAGACACGTGCTTCACTCCTTCCTGCAAGAAACAGCTGAGGCACCCAAGCTTCCCCACTCCAGGCAGCTGGTTCTTGTTCATGGATTGCAAACAGCAATAGGTGCCTCCCTGCAGCCTGATTTAAACATCTATCTCTGAGAGAGGGTTGGGACTTAGTATCAGTATCGCTCATTAGCTAGTTTAGGCAGCTCCCTGCCTAGTGTTCTGGCTTTTGTGGATTGCATTTTTAGGCGTTCCTTTCTCTCCCCCTTCATTGTGTAGGGAGCCTAGGTGCCTCACTCAGCTTTGTGGATCACAGTGTTGTTCCTGTGATTGTCTAGGCACCTACAAGTTAGGTGGTTTGACTGTCTGCACTGTAATAGCGAAGTCCCTTCATGGATCCTACTTAGTCTTTTGTGTTGGCTACCAGCTTTTATTAGGAGACTAATGATAAAGAAAGCTATTGATGTAAGGCAGGGACAGACTGAGGTCTAGGTTTTCCCTGATTTTCCCAAGTAAGTTGTTTTTCTGGATCAGCTTTTGCTTGACAAAATAATATTTTTCAGCACTTTTGACTCAAAGGGTTTCAATAGCAGGAAGGGTGCTCCACTTTGCAGAAATGAGAAAGTCTCTCCCCACTCTCACTGCAGACAATGTGGTCAATGACCATTACTTTCCGATCATCCATGCATTACAGCATCACTGGGGCCACTGAATGCCGCAAAATATATCCTGATTTGCTTGTTGGTGCCTTTTTGATGTCACATTTGTGCATGGACTCCTCACCATGCATAGCTGTGATCTAACAACCAAAAAAACCAAAATATTCCCTTTGCCATTAAGTTACTAAGGAAAAAAAGTCATTAAAATATCTTACTTTGTCATTCTTTCTACCCTCTCTCACCTCTTTTCAAAGTGATATTTCAATTCATATTACACACACGCACATGCACAGGCTGAAATGTTCAAAGTCGAGCAAAGGATTTGGACACCTAATTTTCAGTGGGAAATGGGCATCAGGCCTTTTAGATGATTTTGGAAATCTCAGTCTTCACGTTTGAGCAGCTAAGGCAGTTTTCGGCTTAAGGATATTATCTTCTCTTCCCCTTCCTGATCTCCCTACCTCGTTCCTCACTCCCAGCTGCCTTTCCATCATCAACCTACTCTTTGGCTGCCTCTAAAGGATCCCAGAAGCAGGTGAGAGGGAGAACGATAGAGGCAGCACGAGATTGAAATGTTAAGAGAGGTGTGTGTGGAGCAGGACAAAGTGACAGTGTTATGCTATCACTGCCCCTAAAGCGCCAAGCTGCCCTTCCACCCTTTCAACAGAAGTCTGGGGAACTCCCGTTTCTTTTAACCAACTATGTATTGTAAAAAAACAAAACCAAACACAAACAGCTTGGGGATCATTCCTGTTTATAATTTAAAAATGGTTGTTTGGAGCACAGATTGCTGCTGAAAGTTCCTGGGGAACAGAAGGAAGGGAAAGATCCTTCTGCAGCTTACTGTTCAGAGTGTAAAATGCAAGCATCCATTGCACAGCTCCCTTGTTTTCAAAGGAAATTTAATGTAAAATTAAAGAGCCATAGCCCCAGAGCAATAAGCCATGCCACATTGCGAATTAATACAGCTACTGGTGCCGTTCTCCAGCAAAGGAAGGCACTTATATTAACTATGTCCTTGGGGCTTTCTCGACAGACAAGAAGGGCTGGTCCTCGCCCTGAGGAGCTCACAGCACACTCAACCATACACACAACCACTGGGGAGGTGTGGTATGTTCACCACCCAACTTTAATACCTTGTTATTGCCTCTTCGAGGTGACCGTGGAATTAAGGCATTCTCATTCCTGCATCCCTACCCCCAACCTCTTTTGTATGCAGTTACACATATGCACCTAAGACACGCACTGAACGGCTATTACTGTGTAACTTGTTATGACAGATAGAATGCTATCTGGTTTGCTTGCAGATCTTGTGTGAACTGCTATAGCAGAATTTTGCTCATTTTTACTCTAACTTTGAGTGTTCCCACTGGCTCCAAAGTATATGTAATTTTTCATGTCCACCTGTAGCACACTACCTTTATTGTGTTAGTAAATATCTGGGGTTTTATAGCCTGCCCATCACTGTGACATCTGAGCGCCTATCGATATGAATATTTAAGCTGTCACTTTAAATAACTTCTGTATATGTGCAGTAGCTAATTTTCAAGTGTTAATCACTCAGCCATTTCTGGTAATTAAAAATAATGCTAGCAGATCTGTGTGGCTATTAAAAAGGAAATTGGAAAGTTTAGAGGACTATGATTGAAGAAATATTTTGTTAGTATAGAGTTGTAAGTGTTGGTGTCATGACTAAAATTTAGCATAATCAGTGAAAAATGCAATTACAAGTCCAAAAATGTCCATTGTAAACTTGTGCTAGCTAGGTTAGGTTTTCCATATGGGCTTGTATTACTGTATTATTATTACTAGTATTTTACTCCACTAGAATGCATGTGCATGTTAAAATATTCAGTGTGTGGTAAGTACTTTTAGGATAATAAACTCATCATGTACCCACTAATATGTACAATTTCAAGGGTAAGGCAAGCTAGTGATAGGTCAGTGTTTATCTCCAAAATATAGTATAAGGCTAGGGTGACCAGATAGGAGGTGTGAAAAATCTGGACTGAGGGGAGGGGGCGCGGCGGGAGAATAGGCACCTATATAAGACAAAGCCTCAAATATCTGGACTGTCCCTTTAAAATCGGGACATCTGATCACCCTATATAAGGCAGAGAGAATTCTTCACAGAGAAGTAGTAGTAAATAGATGTGAAAGAAAGAGAACATTACAAAGAATGCTGTTTCCAATTATTCCAGTCTGATTTTCCCCACCATGTCTGTGTCAGATTGACTTTTGCAAGATGGACTTATTGTAAGCACTGTAAATTAACAACTGCATGAGGAGTCCCACCTCTTCCCTTCCAGCCTAAACTTCCTGAGCACATCTGCCATTGACAAACACCACTGAATGAAAGCAAACACAATTGAAAGGTTCCAGTTATTACAGCTAAGAGTATTTGCTTTTCTCTCATTGATCACCTGCACGTTTACTTACAGCAGCTGGAATGCCATCTCCATGTGACTATCTAAAAAGGTTATCTTACACACAGATGAACAGGTGATATACTTCTTGACACAGTACAAAATATTCCTTCTCCACTTGTTGTAAAGAGCTCGATGAAACACAAGCATAATTGTTGTATAAAATTTCTTCTGCAATGACAAAAAAAAGTTTCCTAGACAATATGGTTCCCTGTTTTGTCCCCCATTGTCTTTTGGTAGCATCTTCCCATGTTGTTTCTCTTTATTTCTACTTAAAATGATACTGGGCTATGTACAATAACTTGTGCATTTTGTGCAGTTTTGCAAGTTATTATTTTACATGTGGCTGGCATTGGCAATTGGGTCCAACACCTTACAGTTGACTCGTAGGGCTGCAAAAATCTTTAATATATAATTAATCAAGATTCTTCCACTTAGGGGTTGAATGGAGGCGGTCGGGGCAGCAATGATACACTTTCAAACCCTGCCTATGAATCAAGATCCATCCGCAAACAAATTTCTGTCCATTTGACATGCCAAATTGAGATGTCTCTCAAAACAGATTATGTAGGTCTCAAAATATGGTCATGTATGCTCTACTGGGTTCCACTGGGCTCCTTTGGTATGACACATTGGCAGAGGGGTTCCCATTGGCTCTGCATAGTTCTTCGGGAGTTGCTCAGATGTCCTGTTGAGCTATGCTAGGCTCCTTGGTTTATTCTTGATGGGGGCAGGGAAGCGGTTACACTCTCCCAAGCGCCACAGACTTCAGGCACCAAAATAAGCTGTCATTCTCACTAATTTGTGCAGATTTTTATAACAGGATCATCCATCTCCTTTCTTGCATGATTTTATCAGTAATGAAATAATTAAATAAGGTTGACATTTACATTATCCATGAGCATCTGAGCTAATGCTTCATTGAAATGGAACAGGAGTAGTTCACACCTCTCCAAGCTTTTGTTTCATTCTGCAAATTCAGGGAGATATCTACACTATAGAATTAGGTCAATACAAGGCAGTTTACATTCACCTAACTCTGTAAATGTCTACACTAAAATTTTGCTCCTGTCCACGTAACTCGCCAGCTATTCTGATTTAATAACTCCACGTCCACAAGAGGCATAGAGTCAATGTCTATGTAGTTAGGTTGATGAAGTGTCTGTCTACGCTGCATTGCTTACATCAATTATTGCTGACTTTCAGAAGTCATCCACAATGCCCCACACTGACAGTACAATCAATACAAACCGTCCTGGTGAGGATATGCACCACTGACACAAGGAGCAAAGTGTAAACACCCACAAGAGAGGTAATAACTGCGGCGGCTGTATGCCGACATAAGTTAGGTCAACCTAATTTTGTAGAGTTGACATGGCCTCCATTCATGCTTGGAAGGGTTTATTTTGAACAGTAAGTATTAGAGGTTTTTAGATAGATAGATAGATAGATAGATAGATAGATAGATAGATAGATAGATAGATAGATAGATAGATAGATAGATTTTTTAAGTTAGCTGAGACTTTTGAGTACAAAAAGGCAGTATAGAAAAGTAAAGGAACTCCTTGTCTCCACGTACTAAACCTAATTTGAAATCTTCATCTAATATAATTGAGAGAGATGTTTGGCGCTGGTGTTTTAAAAATACACTTTTTTCTTCTCCTATTAAATTTAGCTGTTTATAATAAATCCTTATTGATTTCATAAACCTGTATATGAGCGAACAGGTCTTAAATCCTCCAGAGCATTAGAAGTGGTAATCACCTCCAGTTTCATGGAAGTTAAACAAAATAAATAAATAATTGGGAAGCATATTTCTCAGTAATAACAGAGGCCCAGAGATTTAAGCATCTGGATTATAACCTGAGACTGAAGACAGATAAAAATTCTGTAAAGTGAAACTTAGTTTGTTGGAAGAGAAGTGAGTGGAGAAGAAAATTTTACTAGTAATTACAGTAAGCAGCTTTACACTATATAGAAAATGGAAATCTAAACATTATAATGTATTTAAATTCCATAAGCCTTTTAATTAGTTTGAAAATACTGAAAGGTAGGGAAGCATCCAAATTCCAGGAAAGCAAAATATCAAACACTGATACAGCCTTGGACTGAAATGGAATAACTTGGGGAAAAAATCCTGGGAAACTTTAGAAAGAACCCTACTAAAAAAAAAAATCCCAGTGCTCATGTATTAAAGGTTTATACCTTTTGGAGGCATTGTTACCAGAGTGCCAACAAATACAGTAAATATAAAAACAACTGTACCAAAAGCATAACCCCACGGGGGGGTTCATATATTATAGTAGCAAGCACTATCCAGCTGAAGATCTCTAAAGTGCTTCTAAAAAATTAAGAGCCAAGTTCTCAAAGCCATTTTACCCCCATCTCCCAGTTGTGCACACAAAGCTTAGTTCCTGCAAACATCTGGTAGTACATTTCAAGCACGAACCTCCAAGCATATCAGTTACAGAATGTAACTGTGCAATCCCCACTACTCCTAAATGAGTTTTAGGCAGGTAAATTCTACCTCTTGTTCATGCACGTGTTAGTGCTTGAAAAATACATATGCAGCTGTGGACAGGCACAGAGCTGCATGTGTATAAATACAGGCCACTTTTTGAAAATTTGTCCCTCACTCACTAAGTCTTATAATATATCTGTGAGATAGAAAATACTGCAGCTGAAGTTCCCACTGTTTTTAAGCAGTATTTATTCTGGAAGGCTCCCTTAAGAGCACTCTCCTCTCTCAAATATTCAGCAGCCTAAACAATTGATTTGCAATCAACCACAGGAAATAAGCAATCTTAAGTGTCAGATTTATTCTAATTGGTTCCAACCACCAGTCTGAGGTCTTGGGTATTACAGATTTGTTGGATTGCGCTAAGAGAGGGAATTCATTGTCCTAGAAGTAGAATTGTGTCCAGCCACACATTTCATGCCGGGCAAGAAATCAAGGGCCAGTGTTTTTACAACATCCATTGCCAACCTTTAAAAAAAAAAAAAAAAAAAAAAGGGTATCGTGGCTGTTTTCAATAACTGTTCCAGCAGTTGAGGCGAGTATGAGTATAGGGGTTTATTTCTAAGAAAACATTCCAAGTGTGAACGAAAAGAAAAGTTGTCAATGCTCTCACAGCAGACATGATTGATGAGAATGGCGAGGTTGAGGATGACTATGACAACAGTGATGAGGATGATGACAACATCCTATGTTCATCATAGAATAACAGTTGCTATTCAAATGGAAACATTATTGCTATTCTCCTTCTAGTCAGTTGAAGTTGTGAATATGGCTAATTGCCCAAGGTGAACAAACCAGACACTGTTGTAACTCTGAGTGATTCACACCACTGATTGGGCTGGGATGACAGCTGCTAAGAATTATATGTGAACATCTCCAAGAACCGTTAACTTCTGGCATTCAGGCAGATCCATTATCTTCTCAGCTGAGCTGCAGTGACCTATCTGAAATTGTCTAATTCAGATTTTGACAACGATGGGGTAAAACTGAAAAAGTCATCCACACCAATGTCATGTTCCAAGCATTTCCTGAAAATAGGAAATAAACTGAGCACACAACTTCCTTCCTTATACCAGTTTACTTACTGAGATATGGCTGGTTAATGTTTAATGTTGACACTCAGTGCTGCATCTGGAGGCTAAGTGAAGCAAATAAACTTTCAAAAGGACTAGTTATACTTATAAGATGTATTTTACTCTGCAGTATCAAAATGAGTAGATCTCTGCCAAAAAAAATAAAACCCAACAAAAATGTGTACGTTGTATATAAATAAAAGATATGTATGGTTTTAGATTCTCTGTCAAGAAAGTATATCACAATGGCTTTGCATTTTTGTTTGTTAATTACCGGTACTTTGCTTGAGTCTCTGCTGGGTCTACACTCCTTTTGCTATGTTGTTGGTCATTAGTCTCCTGTGCTCTACATAAGTAGCTGATGCAAACCTATCTAACACATTCTATGCTCAGAGTTATTCTGAATTTTACTATATTGCTTCTTTAGATTAATTTGCTCCCTGATTTTGTATCAGCCATTTAATCACCAAACTGCATATTCCATCCTCAGGTCATTATAAAGTGAACAGCGTTCATTCTAATACTAATCCTTGTGGCATTCCATTAGTCACCTGCCTCCATCCAAAACTGCTTCTATGCAAATTATCCTCTTTGATAACCTATTCTTTACTCTCAAGTATCCCACACTTTAAAAATTAGTCAGGTAAATTATTTCCATAGCTATTCACATAACACCATATTATTTCTAAACTAATAATTTTTAAAAGAAAATTAGATTTGCTAGGCATGACCTCCCTTTCGTGAACCCACGCTTACTTTTTAAAATTAAATTGCCTCGTTAGGTGTTCTGTTATTCCGTCCCTAATTAATGCAGAATGATTTCCCCTTCTCTGACATGAAGTTTATAAATACGGTATTTCTGAGATCTTCCCTAGACCTCTTCCCAGGTGTGTTGTAGAGGTTACTAACAGCCTGGAGAGAAGCAGTTGTAACTATCCTCTTGCACATAGCTAACTCTTCTCAGCTCCCTACACAGAATACAGAATTTAGACTTAAACTTTCACGCTGCAGACAAGCTACAGAGTAGACTTTATATTAATGTTTTTTAAAAGCTACAACTAACCTCAGGGTCCAATTAGTACAACACAGTAATCTTTTGTATTTACTAAACATGAGCAAAAATTCTTCCTTTAGCTGAAGCTCAAGATGAACAAATGCTGGCAAAGCAAGAGAAACAAAATGACTCTTAGAAATAGCATATGTACACAGCACTTAGCAGAATAGGTCTCTGCTTGGGCCTTTAGGTACTATGAAACACAAATAATAATGAAAATGGCCCCAATCTTACAAATAGATGCACCTGTGTGGACCTTTATGCTATTATAGACTAGCACTGACTTTACCATGGAGTGAAGCTCCGCTTCAACACATCTGATTGGGGCCAAAAAATGCAAAAACAGTAGTCTCACCAGAGTTTAAGCTAATTGATTGGATAAATGCAGAGTGACCTAGCAGCCCTAGAAAGATTTTCTTTGTCAATATTAGACAAATATCTTTAACTGTTTAAATTCTCTTTTTGTTAGTATGTGTCTAAATGACTCTGTCAAAAGAAGTATACTAATTTTTTGAATGCTGCATCTAACATGAGTTTTGGGCAGATCGCAACTCCCCAAGAAACATGGGTTCAGAACAGTTCTGCCTGCACCTGGGAGCTGCACTAGTGTCAGATGTCTCTGCTGTCCTGTCTCTGGTGACAGAGAGGTTGGTGCCAATGATTCTTCTTCCAACTGGTGGAAAGGTGTCTTTCTCAGAGCACTATTGGAATGGGAAGCTAGGCTTTCTATTCTCCTTTCTCTAAGGCATCTACTCTGATGAAGGGCATCTCAACACAGTCAGTGCCGGGGTAACATAGGATTCCTGGGCTATGGGAAGAGGGGAATTGCCTTCAGTTCCCTAAGAGAGGTGTCAGCTCTGGATTCCTGCATAGATATAACATGCCCTGGAGACATCAGTGCTGAGGCTGCCACAGCAGATAGCTTCAGTGCTGTTTTAATGCCTAAACAGCGATCAGTGCTTCAGAAGACTTTGCATCAGAGCTTCTTTAGGATGTTGGGCTGAAGCCAGAGCAGATGCCTTTGCTCAGTTGGCAATACTGGGCCTCAGTGTTGCTGATAGCCATTGTGTGCCCTACATTCAGGTGCCCTTGCCTATCCCCTTGAGGCTTCTCCTGT
Organism: Chelonia mydas; assembly: GCF_015237465.2. NCBI lineage: Eukaryota > Metazoa > Chordata > Testudines > Cheloniidae > Chelonia > Chelonia mydas. The sequence continues at coordinate 156,590,036 of NC_057849.1, read as the reverse complement.
GAGGTAGGCCTGCAGTCTCAGTGAGACCATCTGGTGATCCCAGAACACTCTGGGGGTGAACACTCAGAAGACTGAGCACTGTTCTGGGGAATGAGTTTCCCCAACGCATATGAGGCACTGAACACACACGTCCATTTCCAGGTAAATTCTCAGGGACGAGGTGCACCTCTGAAGTTAGGGTTGCCAACTTTCTACTCGCACAAAACCAAACACCCTTGCCCTGCTCCCTGCCCTGCCACTCCTCCAAGGCCCCTCCCATGCCCTGCCCCTTTTCCGAGGCTCTGCCCCCACTCACTCTGTGATGGGTTGGCCCACAGAAACCCTCTGGGAGCTGCCACCTGATATGCCCAGACAAGGGCCGGCTCTAGGCACCAGCAAAGCAAGCACGTGCTTGGGGCAGCACAAGTCCCGGAGCAGCATTCCGGCCAGCCTTTTGTTTGTTTGTTTGTTTTTGCTTAGGCAGTTAAGCTCTTGGAGCTTGGGGTGGCAAAAAAACTAGAGCCAGCCCTGACCAAGACTCCTTCTGCTCCTGCTTTCCTGCCCTGGCAGCTTAGGACTGCAGTGCCCTGCCTGGTTTGAGCCAGACCCGCTAGCCTGCTGCGAACTCAGACCCAGTTCTGAACCACTTCCCCTAACAGCTGAAGGCTTAACTGAAAGCAGCTTACAGAAGTGTTCCTGTTCTTGACACTCAGATGCCCAACTCCCAGTGTGGTCCAAACCCTGAAAAAATCCGTTTTACCCTGTATAAAGCTTATACAGGGTAAACTCATAAATTGTTCGCCCTCTATAACACTGATAGAGAGATATGCACAGCTGTCCCCCCCGCACCACACACACACAAGTATTAATACATACTCTGGGTTAATAAATAAGTAAAAAGTGAGTTTATTAAATACAGAAAGTAGGATTTAAGTGGTTCTAAGTAGTAACAGACAGAACAAAGTGAATTACCAAGCAAAATAAAATAAAACACGCAAGTCTAAGTCTAGTACAGTAATAAAAACTGAATACAGGTAAAATCTCACCCTTAGAGATGTTTCAGTAAGTTTCTTTCACAGACCGGACACCTTTCTAGTCTGGGCACAATCCTTTCCCCTTGCACAGGCCTTGTTCCAGCTCAGGTGGTAGGCTAGGGGATTTCTCATGATGGCCGCCCCTTTTATTCTGTTCCACCCCCTGATATGTCTTTGGCACAAGGAGGGAATCCTTTGTGTCTCTGCCCCCCCCCCCCAATGGAAAAGCACCAGGTTTAAGATGGATTTCAATACCAGGTGACATGGTCACATGTCCTGTGAGACTCCAAGCCTTCATTCCTCCCAGCCTGACTCACAGGAAGGCCTGTCAGCAAACAGAGCCATCCACAGTCAATTGTCCTGGCTGATGGGAGCCATCAAGATTCCCAACCACCATTAATGGCCCACACTTTGCATAATTACAGTAGGCCCTCAGAGTTATATTTCTAGTTTCAGATACAAGAGTGATACATTTATACAAATAGGATGACCACACTCAGTAGATTATAAGTTTTGCAATGATACCTTACAAGGGACCTTTTGCATGAAGCATAGTCCAGTTACATTATATTCACACTCATTAGCACACTTTTATAAAATCATATAGAGTGCATCACACACTCCATCCCCCCTCCCTCTGTCACTTGCTTTCCCCACCCTTACTCACTCGCTCATTTTTACTGGGCTGGCTCAGGGGCTGGGGTACTGGAGGGGGGCTGAAGCCACTGGGCATCAACTTTGCCCCCCCACCCAGGGCAGTGGGGCTCAGGCTTTGGCCCCACCACCTGGGACAGTGGGGCTTGGGCATGCTCAGCTTCGGTCCCCCCTACTGGGGTCATGTAGCAATTTTTGTTGTCAGAAGGGGGTCATGGTGTAATGAAGTTTGAGAACCACTGCTCTAGGGGATGGTCATGCAGCCCCAGAGGACCCAAATTTGCCAAGAGTTCTGCAAGCTTAAGGTACCAGGAGGTACCACCCAACAGCTAGAAGGGACAGGTGCCCTTGTAAAAGAATATATAATTTCCCAGCAATAATTTGCTTTTTTCTCCACTCTAACCCTTTGTTTGTGTTTTATTGCTAACCATAATATTTATTTCTATACTTATAAATATAAAACTAAATATAATCAGGAGCAGGACAGAGACAGTGAAAATGGAAAATCTCTTTGTGAAGTAGAATGTCAAACATATCTAACATGTCCCTTCTTGAATTTCAACAACTAAAAGAGTTGTTCATGTGGACTTTCTGACCATTTTTTAATTCTCTGCCTTTTTCTGAATCATGCATTTTGGGATACGTGCAAACCCATATATAGCACCAGTAAATGTGTCCAAAAAGTTATTTTTAAATGTTCACCATGTAATAAAATGCAATGCTTAGCTCATAGTCTTATCTTTAAATTTCAATCCTTGATTTACTTTTTACTATTATGGGATATATAGATCTACACTCTTGCTCCAAACACCATTAAAGGCCATATAAACTCCTTCTAGTTCTTTAAATTCTAGCTCTGAACCAAACACTTCCCTATCTCTATTTTGATGTTGTTTGGGCTGTTCATCTTTTTTATATGGAAGTTAGAGGTATATACACAGAAATTACTGCACCATTAATGGGAAAGCATGAGTTTTCCTTACAGAAAGGATTGTAAAAAATTAACATTTCGCTCAAGCTTAGGCATAACATTTCCACGGCAAGAATTTGGCTTTATTAATGTCCCATTAATATCAGGAAGGGTTTCAAAAGCAAAATCTGTCTCTTCCTCTGCTTCAAACATTAAGCTCTTGAGGCTTGTCATCACTTGAAAATGAGGTCAAGTTAGATGACATGGTTCTTCCAGGTTATGTTTCAGTACTGCATAAAACATGGCACTGTAGACAGAGACCATCATGCCACTTGATCATGGGTAAATCCTACTGGAACTATAGGGTTTATGTAAGCTGATTATAATTGACCTATGGTTCCAGTAGGATTTACCCACAACCTGCTGAAACAGTGTTAAAACACAACTCACCCCTGCTGATTACAAAATCATATTTAACATCATGTTAATTAAAATGACCTAATTTTCTAGGGAAGACAAGAACTTAGAGACTTACAATGTCATTTTGAGGGTTTTGTAACTTGTGGCTATTTTGAGTTTATTTTCTTCTTTTTTTTTTTCTTCCTAGTTTCATTACCTGATGTTACTCTGAATTGCCTTTGCCATTTTTTTGCTACTTCTTTCTATTTTTATTCAAGTAATTTTGAATGTTATTGTCCCCCTGCCATCCCCAGTTGTGTAGCAGCAGCAAATTTCATAGCCTTATCACACATTCTTTCTACTAAGTCATTGCTGCCTGGGGATATGTTCATTGAAGGAATAACAAAGGTATGTTATATTTTCCAATTTTAAACAAACATGATGCAAATGGTAAATAAAAAAAACACCAGATATATTTAGTGATAGTTTCTAAGGATGGGTAAAATTAGATCATTATGCCAAAACTATTTGAGATTTGGGAAAGTTTCATTAAATTGCACTTCTTGTTTCTCAGTCCCTCATTTTAGCATAGTAGGATCTTTGCCCACTGCTGTTGCAGCCTGATGCTTCCTCAGTAGCTATGCATCAAAGCATACAACATGTCTGGGAAGTTCTAAACCTGGTATATCTTGGGGCCAGTGACCCTTTGAAGATTCTAGATGGTGACAGGAGTTATGAAGCTTGCTGTATGAAACAACGGCTGATATTGAGAAGGAAGAACTGCCAAACATCTCTTACAAAGGTTCTTGCGACAGAAAGGAGGCATTAGAATCCCTGAACGATTGTTGGGAGTGAGGAAACAGGGCCCTAGCCACTCCTCTGATGAGTGCTGCTACTGACAGGATGAGATAGGTGCCTCATAATAGAAGCAGGGTACAGAGGAGGAGTATAATGCATGTGATTTAACTCAGTTTAAAGAGGGGGAAAAATGCAGAAACCTCTTCCAAACACACTGACAGCACATCACTACTTTTGTATCTTATTTCAGAATTATGAGATAGATGCAGAGTTTTGTCCTTGAATTTTTTCAGTTTCAAGAATATCAAAATACACTTCTAAAGCAGAAATCACACAGCAACAGTTCTATACATGCTCTACTGGGCCAGCAGGAAAAAATAATCATGTCAGTTCTTGGCAGAAGGTGGAACTGCAATGTACTGTTACATTTTTGAGACCCAGCAAACAACCCATGCAACAAGATAACATCTTTGAGACCCTGCACTGAGATGCAGTGATCTGGTGAGTCACCCTGGCAGCCACACCAAGGGGACCCTATTAGCTCCAAGCCAGGAGTAAACTATAAAAAGTCTGAATAACAATCTGAGTCAGAGGAAATATTAGCAACAGAGAAATCCCTTCAGGGAGCAACCCCAGAACAGAAAAGCGCAGAGTGAAGTCTATCTTTGATGTCATGTAAGTTAACAGTAAAGACAATATCAGGAAAGGTGTAAATCTGGACCATATCTAGGTTGGGAATGCTATCTCCTTAAACACACTCAAGGGATTAGTTGCATTAATTTTTAGTCTTGAAGCCATCATGAGGTGTATAAAAAATTCCAAGATGTAGTTCCATGAGAATAGCCCTCTCAGACAGAAGTAGAAGTTACAACCAGAGATTTGGTTACTTATTAACATAGACCAGATTTTCAAAATTTTCTCAGAACCTAGCAGCTCCCCCATCCCTCACCCCCATTGAGAACCGTGGATAAACATTTTATTTAGGTTCCTAAAATAGGAGTTGCATGCTGAACTCTGAAAATTTTAAGAGCCGGTTAGACAAACACTTGTCAGGGATGGTCTAGATCAGTGGTGGGCAACCTGCGGCCTGCGGGCCAGACGCAGCTGGTCAGGGTAATCCGGTGGTGGGCCATGAGACAGTTTGTTTACATTGACCATCCGCAGGCACGTCCACCCCCAGCCGCGGTTCGCTGTTCCCGGTCAATGTAAACAAACTGTCTCATGGCCCACCAGCGGATTACCCTGATGGGCAGCATGCGGCCCATGGGCCACAGGTTGCTCACCACTGGTCTAGATAATACTTAGTCCTGCTATGGGTACAGGGGACTGGACTAAATGACCTCTCGAGGGCCCTTCCAGTCCTATGATTCTGTGATTCTAAAATCTAATCCAGGAATTGGCAACTTTTGGCACGCAGCCCGCCAGGGTAAGCCCCCTGGAGGGCCAGGCCAGTTTGTTTACCTGCCGGGTCCACAGGTTCGGCCAATCGCGGTTCCCACTGGCCACGGTTCGCCGCTGCAGGCCAATGGGGGCTGAGGGAAGCGGCAGCCAGCACATCCCTCGGCCCACGCTGCTTCCCGCAGCCCCCATTGGCCTGCAGTGGTGAACTGCGGCCAGTGGGAGCTGTGATCGGCCAAACCTGGGGACCTGGTAGGTAAACAACCCGGCCCGGCCCGCCTGGGCGCTTACCTTGGCGGGCCACCTGCCAAACATTGCCGATCCCTGCTCTAATCTATGCTGTGTAATATTCCGGAAAAGGTTGTTCGCTATCTACCAGCATCATTAAAACCTTTGCTGTCTTGAACTGAGATTTTCTGACATACCAGTGCTTGAGAAAGAAGCGTAATTAAAATGTACTTTATGGATCCACTGATCTAGAAGTATTTTAGAGATACAAGGTGCACCTTTCCCTGTTGGTCTGTTGTTATAATACCCACCCAACCCCAGCTGGTTCAAGAACAGTGTGTTTTAAAGTTCCTCTCAACCTTCTGAAGAGCGGCTTGTAATACCACCAGGTGGATCAGCCTGCCAGCTGAAGTGGTGATGACCTTTCACCTATAACCCCTTCTTCCCCCATATAACATTTCTTTATAACTGTGATTTTCTATTATATCTTAGCAGACTCTTCTGTTGCTGGTGGTGGTGCTACTGTAATGCTCCTTTTATCTATTTTTTAGCTGTTATGTGCCTGATAATTATAATGTAAATGGGCTTTCATAGCTACTGGGCAATTCTTGTTTTTACTCTCTTTATAATAAATTACTCTTATTAAATTACAAATAAGAGCCTGAGGCTGTAGATTTGATACCCAGAGGCTATAAAAACTTTCAACCTCCTTTCTGACAACTGGGAATTAAACAAAAGTCCTCACATATGTTACATTTATAATAAACAAGTGAGTAGTTTCTTGTGTTTTAAAGTGTTATCTAGTCTGCAGATTTATTTTTCTTAACATTTTATGAAGACACAAGCTATATTTTACAGCTTTTAATACTGTTTTCAATGCTGTATGGTTTGTAACACCAGTTTACAAGCTAGAAAATAACATTTATTTTCTTGTACACCATTTCCTTGGCAAACAGCAATTTCCCCTAAACAGCCCCCAACCTCCCAATTTCTAATGAAGCTGAAATTAACATTACAATTTCTTTTGATGTTTGCTTCTTGGTGGATGATGTTCGCATGTAACTCAGGCCCTGTTTACATGAGAAAACTGAACCAGTTGAACTAAAGATGCAATTTTAAACCAACTGAGTTAAACCAGTGCAAAACACCTATTTTGGTTAAATGTCACTGGTGCATCTTTCTTGTGTAGACAAGGTCTACGAGCAGTTCACATTAGATAGCAGTGGCTGCAAAACCAGCAGAAGGGAAGCACACTTAGGTCACAGAAATATTGTGTGTTTTTTTAAAAAATCCTCTAATGAGTGATGGATTTTTACAAGGTAGATATTTTTGGTGGCAAATATTTTTTTAAATGGTCAAATCTGAGTTTTAATAAATTGGATAGGTTTTAATGAGCTTTAAAGTGACTCATTTTGTACTTGTTAAAAGAAATACTTTAGGAGCTGTTAAATTTGGAGCTTAGGTGATTAAAAAGCACTTAACCTTCCTTTTTCGGTTTGTTTTTTGTTTGTTTGTTTTTTGTTATTTTCTAGGGAGTGAACACAGCTAATGCTATGCCATAATTTTTGAAGGTACAATAAATTATTAAGGTGGACTTAGCATTCAATGGCAAGCCATATTGTATCCGTGCAAAACAGGTGTATAGATGTTTGAATTTCTGTATTTATTAAGAAGCTTCAGTGGGTTAGGTGCCTTTGAAATTCTCTGTTGGGTTTACACTGCTGTCTCAGCCTCTCTCCTTCCCTTAACATAGACTATGCACATCTGCAGTGTACTGTGAAAAAAACCCAAACATTACAAGATTCACTTTGCTGACCTGAAGGAACAGGCCTCCTGAGTGCTAATTTTCATTACTTGAAGCTGAGATGCACAGCTGAACTGAATCTATATATCCCAAAGAACAATATCTACTTTCATGTACCTATCCTCAATAGTCTAAACCAAGTATTAAACACTGGACAACACACACATATAGTGAAACAAACAGCTATTTGGGCAGACCCTGTAAAACCTGACTCATGCAAGTGAGCCTTAATTTATGAGAGAAGTCTGATTAATTTCAGTCGGGCTACATTAATGCATAATGGTAAGAAGAGCATTTCATTAGCTCTGTTGGTTAGCAGGCCAAGGGGATTTTTCATTCTGGGTGCAACATAACAAGTAGTTCTACATTAGAGAAAAAATAAATTCCAAAGTAGTAATGTGTATTGATAGCTTTTAAAATCATTAATACTTTTTTCTATAATATACTATGTTTGGGACACAATATCAGAAATAAAATAAAAAGAAATGTGAGCTTGTTTCAGATGACAACCTTGAGCTTTCATTAGCATTCTTCGAGGGTGGACAAAGATTAAAGAACAGTTATTTTTCTAAAAGAAAATATTCTTAAAATGAATAAAACACAATGTAAATGTTTTAGACCAAGAGAGAAAATCAAAATGCATATGGTCATGAGAAAAAGGAGTATTTCCCCCCCTAATATTTTCCTAATAGATTATTCCAAACAGGTTAAGCCACTTTCAGGAAACCTAGGTGACTCGAGAAAGATTATGCAAATAATTATTTCATTTCTGCTACTTTTAGGGTGAACTATCCTTGCAATTTTTAAATCTATGAAGTCCCACCATTCCCTATCTCCATCACACAGCTGGCAACTGTATCTAATGGATTATGCATAATATGCATGTGAGCCCACAAAGCAAATACATTTATTCAGAGTTGAAAAGAAGCGGGAATACTGCAGTCCTCTAGGCACAGAGCAGAGATTCTTAAATACATTTTCATGATTTCCCCTTCCCCCACATCCACAAGAAGAGGTTAAGTATCACCAAAAAAGGGGGGGAAAAGTAAAGAAATCAAAGGCCCTTCTACTGCTGCTGTGTGTTTTGTTTTTTAAAGTAGGTTAATCTATAGAATCTAATCTCCCATCCGGGGACATGTGGTTACACAAGCATACCAAAAGAATGTTCAATCATGATACCCTTTCCTACCTATTTCCCATAGAAACAGTCTCTCTTCTCCTCACCTCAGTTCTGGGCATAGAAAGATTCCAGCTCTGGCAATGACTAAGACTATAGGCATAATAAGAACCAGATTTCCCACACGTTTTAGATCATTCCTGGTTCATTTAGTTGTGGTACTAGCTAGATAAACACAAGTGTTATGTTTTATGGACTCCTGAGGTCATTACTGCCAACTCAAACACAATGCTTTAGCTAGCTTTGGCTGATTGTTAATATTGGTGGTATAATATTAGTGCCCAAGAATAAGGAATGACGAAGAATAGGGCCCCCATTGTGCTAGGCACCATATTGTCAGGGCAGTAGATGGTCCCTGCCCCACAAAGCTGACACCCAAAATAGACAAGACAGACACTGGAGAGTTAAAATGTACATTAAAAAGTGGTACTTCCACTGCAAAATTTAGGATCAGGTCTTCAGCTGGTGTAAATTGTATGCTGATTTACACCAGCTGAGGATTTAGTCTCTAGGTCTTGTTAAGACAAAACTGAACAGCTGCTATTACCGGGGAGGTTAATGGAGACATCTTTTCTAAATGTAAATTCCGTTTTCTGCTTTTTCTGATTTCAAGCACAGAAAAGCAGGGACTGTAATTAGAGAATGGGTAGTCAGCACTGTTCACCAGTTGTGCATAAGCTTTAAACTAATAACTCAGCAATTAGAAGAAAAATGAGCAGTAATTACACAGATTTTTACTCACTGCTAGACAGATGGAACATTTTCTGCTCATTATTGGCAAACTGTCACTGCATTTATTTCATTTTTAGTGTTTACTGTTTGTTGTAGTTTGATTAGGAATAATTACAGACTAGGAAAAATATGAAAGAAGTGAATAGCTTTTTTGGGGGGAATACAGCTGTTTCCACCCCCATCATCTTCAAGATGAACATAGCCTCCTTTACATATTATTATTAAATTAAGACATCACCTTAGAGAGCTTGGCGACCAAGCAGGTTAGCAAACTAGCCTTCCACATCCATGGGCTGACTCAAATTTGTTTCACATCACAAGTGACCATGGTCATTTCCCTAGTGGACTTTGTTCTATATTACAAAACTATTGCACCAGTTGGTATGCATTTATTGTGATTAGTAGTCCACTGTCAAAACAGCTCTAGGAGTTGGAAAAGATTCCTAGAGGTACTGCTGGCAGGGCCTGAGCTGAGGAGAAAACTCTTTCATTTGTTACGTCATTTAAATATGTATGCAGACAAGGCAAAGAGTGATTGACACCTCCCTCTCCATGACATAGCTGGTAGTTAAGGTAGTTGCTGCAGGCCCTTGTGCTGGAATCCCCTAAATATAAACAAGAGAGAGCTGGCAACATGGCGCTCTCCATGAGGGGACCTTGGAGCTTGCTCTCCCCTTGGTCCTCCAGAGCCTGGGTTTGTTAATCATATAATCATGTATGTGTAGGACTGGAAGGGAGATCAATAGCCCATCTAGTCCAGTCCCCTGCACTCAAGGCAGGACAACATAATAACTAGACCATTCCTGACAGGTGTTTGTCTAATCTGGTCTTAAAAGTCTCCAATGATGGAGATTCCACAACTTCCCTAAGCAGTTGGTTCCAGTGCTTCACTACCGTGACAGTTAGGAAGTTTTTCCTAATGTCCAACCCAGGGGTCAGCAACCTTCAGCACACAGCCCATCAGGGTAATCCGCTGGTGGGCTGCAAGACATTTTTTTTTACATTGACCATCCATAGTCATGGCCCCCTGCAGCTCCCATTGGCAGCGGTTCACCATTCCTGGCCAATGGGAGCTGCAGGGGGCCGTGCCTGCGGACAGCCAATGTAAACAAAATGTCTTGGGGCCCGCCAGCGGATTACCCTGGTGGGCCATGTGCCAAAGGTTGTTGACCCTTGGTCCAACCTAAACCTTCCTTCCTGCAATCTAAGCCCATTGGTTCTTCTGCTTGTTAGGCTATAGCAAATCTCTGGCTTTAGAGGTCAGGGAACTTCATAAAGGTTACGCATTTAGGCAAGCCCTATTACTCAACGTTTTTGGAAATAAAATTTCTACATACCAAGGTCCAACAGTAGTTTTATACTGGTGTAAAACTGCTGAAAAGGAGTGGAGAACTGGGACCTAAATGTCCAATTCTGATTGCTGTGGAACATGTATTCTAACTGAGCTGAGACAAACAAGGATTGTTTCTGACATAACCAATATACAAATTAGAAACGTCAAACTGAAAAATTAAGAGGCAGTCCTTCTCAAAGCACAAAAATCGCTGACATTGGTCCATTTAGAGTACGTTAATACTATTTCTAGGAATTCATTCGTAATATTTGCAGGTGATGTTTCAGCTCATCTATGCTCTGCATATACAGATACACACACACACACACACAAAACTTCACTAACCTAATTTACAATATTCTGTGATAAAAGCATTTGTCTCAAAGTCCCAGCTAGTTCAGAAACAGAGCTTTCTTTTGTCTATCTTCATTGAGAGCAGAGCCTTACAATAATATTTAATGATACAAGCTCCATTAGACCTGGCTCAGAAATGTCCATATTTGTTTCAGTATCTTTGGTGTCCACTGTATTACATGCAAACGTTATGTAATATTGCAGGCCTGGATGATCAAAGGACTATATTGAAAATGTGGCAGACTGTGGCAGGGCAGGGGTAAAACCCCTTGAATGCCCTGCCAAAATGCTGGCTAAGCCCTGCTTTCTGGTAGGGAAGCCAGGTGCAGGGGCCCAGGCAGCCAGCAGAGAGCGCAGCTGCAGGCCCTCAGGAGGGCTGGCTCACAGCAATGACTTGAGCTAAGTAGCAGCAGCTGGACTGAGGAAGGGAAGGGCTATAAAAGCCCTGGAGAAAGCTCAGTCAGGAGGCTAGCCTGGCAGGGGATAGGAGGCTTACAGCTCTGTCTCCTCACCAAAGGCAAAGAGCCTCCTGGGTCAGGAGACCCTGGGAAGGGTCTGAATGGGGATAGCTGTTGGGGGAATAAAAGGGACTACACGGCTGCACTGTAAATAAAGACACAAGGGTGAAGCACCAAAGAAGGCATTGGGACTCTTTATTTAGCTTGCCAACACAGGGCACAGGCTCCCCTGGATTTATTTGGTGTCCAGGTCCTGTGGATCCCCCTCTTAGGCTGGGGCGGATCCTTTAGCTTCGCCCGCCCACTTCCCGGATCTCAGTAGGAACACAGGGCACAGGCATGAGGAGGTGGAAGCCTGTGCGGACCCTGTGACACAGACAAGAATGGTATTTTGGGACAACACGTGAAGTGGAATTCCTGGAAAATATATAAGGGGAGATGAATGCAAATGCCCCCTCCAGTTATGCCAAAAACCCACACTTTTGAAGCTGGCAATTATGTTCCTTATAGACTCTAAGGACAAGGCAAAGCACAGATGCTGGCCGATTTAGGCAGTTTGGCTTTCTGGGAATAACAGTGTAGGCAGGGAACTGTGCAGCCTGGAAAACCCCAGTCAGAAGGGAGAGACACATGGATCTCTTTCTGTCCAAGAGAAGTGACAGTTGAGGAACTAGGAGTCTAGAGTTGATGCCCTTGGTGGACCACAAGTGGGAAATAAAGGTGCAGTTGCCCTGAACCATGACAACCACTTTTAGTGGAATCTTCTTTATAATGCCATAGAACATGCAATGCAAGGTTTTAACAGTATGCCTGCATTCCTAAAACACTCAGATTATGTCTACGAGGGTATACTTTAATTCCAGAGCCAAGCAAGGATTATTCTGTGGTTCAGTCCACAAATTTATTTGTTTTAAAGCTGGTACGTGAAGGGAGATGGAAGCTTACACATTGCAGATGGAAACAATGGGACTGTCGCCTACATTTTTAAAAGAGATGGGCAGGAAACTGTTTTTCCATCCCATGAAAATGTCTGAGAGTTTGAATTTTTTTTCCATCTCAAATCAGGATGAAAAGTCAATCTGAAATATTCACAAACCAGAAAACACTTTTTTTCCCCCCATTTTAGGTCAGTAGAAATGTTTCATTTAGATTTCCACTTCGAAACATTTCATTTTGAGATTTTCAAAAGGAAAATTTTGTTTTTTTTCCTGTTTCAAATGACTTTGTTTCAAAATTGTATCTAATTGGAGTGAAAAAAGGTTTAACAATTTCAAAACATTTTTGTTTTGAAAAAAGGTTTAACAACATTCAAAACCACAATTTTTTGAGTCAGGAAATTCATCAAGCCCACATTTTTTCACAAAGTTTGTTTTCATGAATAAATGTTTTTGGACAAAGATAAGCCTACATTTCATTGAAAGCTACTGGGACTTCGGCACCTAAGTTACTTCAGAAATTGACCTTTAGGCTTCTAAGTACGTTAGGCATTGCAACACTGAGTGGAACAGTGACACTTTAAAAAGTCTTAGCCTATGGTCTTAGGCAAAGTCATTGCAGGACTGGCTATGTACTGAATAAGATAGCTGGACAAGCTAAAGGGGGTCTTATTTTAGTTGCATCAACTGAATCCCACACGATATAGTCTGCAGGCGTTGGCAGTAAACTAGCCCCTAAGGTTTGCTTGAATGTTTAGTGTTTAACATTAGGATCGACCAATGAACACACTTTATAAAGGGTTACTTATCCGTGTTCTCAGTCAAAGCAGCAGCTAAAAGAAGAAATCAAAAATGGTGGTCACGAGGTTTGGCAGGATCTACATATCACCACAAATTACTCTTCAGTTTCTCTTTTGGAACATCATACTTTTCTGCAGATAGCCATGTATCTTTATCCTGATTAAAGACATTTCAGATATTAAAAAAGAAAAGCTATGAATTGAACAGTTCAGTCACACATGTAAACATAATATCTATTAGAAAAGGTTTGTCCCTACAATAGGTTTGCACAAATATCACCACTGAGGGGATTTTCTGCATACTATAGGGTGTAACCTGAGGGCCAAAGCTGTGTAAAGGGGTCTTTGTGTAAATGAGAATCAGGCCCACAAAACTGCTTTTAAATGCCTTGTGAATAAAAAGCCTCTGGGAAATAAGTCTCAATCCAGTTCCTACACATGAATTTAAACAATATCATTTTTTGGAAGCTGTTATGCAATCTGGCACTTCTTTCATGTTCACTAATAAAGTTACACATACAGAGAAATACTTATGGTACAGGTCCAGTAACATGCTAAACAAACCTTTAAATGATCAAAATAATATCCTTGATAACGTCAGGCTAGAACTTATGATACATGCATGGATGTTTTAGGTCAAAAATCTTCCTTGATTTTTTATTTTAAGTATATGAATGGCTAAAGAAAAGCAGTAGTAAGGATAATTGGCAAACAAACTGTACAATCCATTTGGAACCCCTCTCCTGAGGCTCACATTTCCTCCCTGGTGTTTGCTACTTGGAGTGGCTTCTTCCCTCCCCTCACATGGGCTGAGTCATGGGTTCTTTTTTGTGACACCTGGTGCCTCCACCCAAGGTGACTTCTCACTGTGGCCAGAACAGATGGGTGCTGTCCATTGGGAAAATTAGGAATGCTACCACTGCTGGCCAGGAGTATAAAACCCAGTACACAAAAAATAATAAAGTGCACCAACACTAACCCCAGCAAAGAAATGACACACCCAAAAATAACAGTAAAACAAAGGGGGACTTTGTTGGGAGCAGGAAAAGAGGATCTGGGAAAGGGTTAGGGTTAACTAATAAGTATTAAAACATCAACAATAGAACTAATTCCCCACCTCCCAACACTCAACTCTTCCCAACCCCAGCTACCTCTCTGACACCTTCCCAGGCAGGTGGTATGTTGAGAGTGAGTCGAGAGATGAGCGCTGCAGTGCTGTGAACATTGGGTGCCTTAAAAACATAACAAAATGTGTCCTTTTACAATGTCTTTGCCCCTGTGGGGAAGGTTCCTCTCCTGGCTCCCTGGTCTGGATTGCTGTAGAACTCTCGATTGCCTCTTGGTAGCCAGCACCAGGACACATCTCTGCTACTCTGGGTGCTGGCATCTGTGGGGCTGGAACTGCCCGACCCATGCACTAGATCCCACAGTAGTTCAAAGACGCTCTTTGTGGTGAGGGGCGGTTAATCAGAGACTCCCTGGGCTGTTCTGCTTCTCTGTAAGCTCCCAATTCCCAAACACACAGCTCAAAATCTGAAATGAAAACTAGTCTCTTTGTGTCAGGCTGTCCCTGCCCAGAGAAGGGCTGAGCAGCCCTGGCTCATCATTGGCCCAGAAAACTGCCTGTCCCTATTACTCCATGCAGAAACTTGCCTACTGACTTCAGCAGGGGTAAAGTCTATTCTGTCCCCAAACCTGACTTCAGGTATGTCAGAGGGCTCTGAGCCTCAGTCCAGAGTCCCAGAAGCTGGTAAACACCAGTTACACACTGAATAATTTACAGTGCGTTCTTTGATGTAATCCTAGGGATAACATGTTTAGAAATAATTGTGAAGTGTGTTTTGGTTAGGATTGTCTGATTTATCTGGTCCAGTAACATGAAAAGGAAATAAATCCAGATCCAGCCAACTTAATCTAAATAAACATTGTAGGTGTCTCTCAACTCTGAAGGTATCTGATTACATTCTAGCCTTTGTGGTTAACTTAGTATCTCATATAATCATGCCTTAGTGCTCTGGCAATTTGAATCTTACTAGAAAAAAAAATATTAACTGAGCAGCATGTATAAATAAAGTGGGTCTCTAGTACAAAAAACACATTAAAATTGTTATTATTGTGCCTTACTCTTCTAAAGAAGACTCGAGGAATTTTACGGACAGTGTTTATATACCAAAGCATTAGTGACTAAATCAGAACACCAACTTCTTTCTTGAGCAAACTAAGCAAATTGTCTCTCTAAGATTGGAACACACATACCCTTTTCCTAGTTACCTCTGGCTCAGCTGTGAAGACAGCAAGTTTTTCCCCCGCGATTAAAGAAATACCAGACCAATTTAAATTCTTTGCCAGCCTCTCTTAATTCAAGGATTGATCAAATGACAATACTAGTAAAGGATTGTTTTATTAAAGTGTTATGTATCTTTTATATATTTACATGAACCTTGCACTGTTAACCATTACCCCACAAAGATTGTGGGGTGGAGTGGTACTCAGGTCAAAAGAGAGTAATGTTTTCCTTTTTAAAGTAGTAACATGAAGAGAAAGGGTGAAAAAAATATTTTGTGCCTTTTTCGTGTGTGTTCTTTTACAATGTGTAAAGGAGGCCTAGCAGGGTTTGTTTATTTTGTAGCTTACAAATATCACAAATGTCAAAGCTGATCCTCCCTGTTTTGCTGTAGGTCTTTCTTGGAAGACCCAAGATGTGGTTTGGGGGCTGTTTCAGCTCTTACCTGCAGCAGAAAGAGTTTTGAATCTTTAACAAGAGACCTTTTTTTTCTCACTGTTTATTCAGGCATTTAAGTTCCCCAAGTGTTCTTAAAAAGAAAACAAAACCCAAAAGGTTTCAAGCAGTGTACCTAAAAATCACTTCCCTCTCAATCAGGGTTCACATCCACATAGTCAATGATGCCATAAACTTATCAATTTTCCTCTCACCTATAGAGACTGCCAGGAAAAACAAGGTAAAAAAATAAGATCTTAATTTTCATTTAAAAAACAAACAAACCAAGTAAAACAAAAACATTACAAAGCCAAAACATCTTTCAGGACTTCTTTGGATAAAACAGATAAGTTAAGACAGCACAAACCATTCTCCCACAATCCTCCCTCTAGATGACTTTTAAAAAGACCATTCTAAGCAATGGGCCCACCAGCATGGAGCAGTTTGCAGCATTAGCTCTAAGTGACTGACCTAAGATCAGGCAGTGAACTGTTCATAGTATTTATAACACCAGCTATGAGTGAAATCCAAATCCTTGTCCCACCGAAGTCAATAAGAATTTGCCCTTCACTTCAGTGGGGCAAAGATTTCAACCCAAGACTCCTGACTCCCAGACCTGTGCAGTATCTACTGACAGTGTTACCTGTAATCCCCACCCAGCTCCAAACAAACTCTACATACTTCTTGTAAAGTTGAAACACCACCCCTCCTGGGGCCTGGCTTTGTAAACAGAAAGATTAATTCCAAAACTGTACATTGCATACATCTCAGCCTAAGTATTCCACCAAGGGTTGGCTTTTCCTAAGGTCCCTTCCATCGGGCCTCACACCATCATCCCATCTCCTGGAGGGAGATATCTATCTCCCTTACATTCAAGTTCATGTCTAAGGAACTAGACCTGCCCCACTGAATAATAAGACGGCAACTCCCTGCTGGGCTCCAACTAAGATACTTGCTAATAAGGTTAGCTAAAGGAAAATCCTTGTCAGCTTGTTACACAGCCTCTTTCAAAAATAGATGTCATTGAATGACCCAAGACCAGAAAAAAACCTACCCACCACTATTTCTAAACCTTCTTTTGCAATGAAAAAAAAAAAGGAAATTAAAGCTCCATATTTTGCTCTTTTTTTAATTTTATTTTATTAAAGCCAGAATAGACTTTGAATTGACTAATGCAAAACAATCATTCTCCAAGTATAACTGCTTATTGGCCTCTCTTTCGCAAAGAATTTATGTGCTTGCTCTTCTCTTGTCTTCTCCTTCTTCAATGTTTTTCCTCTCTTTTTTCCCTTCTTTTTATGACATAGTTAAAGCTGTGACAATTATGTAGAATATAGGGGTACTAAACAACGGCCACCACATTTGTGCTTGGGAAAAGATTAGTATAATGGGTAAATATTGAAACCTAGATGAATTGCCTATGTTAGGGCTATTAAAAAAAAGTGTAGAAATTGATATATTCTATAAAAAAATGGCATAGGAAAGTCAACTGCATAAAGGTAAAAGTTAAACTGAAAGGCTGAGGGCTTGCCAATTGATTCTTAGCTGAATTAATACTGCTACTGCAACAGTATAATAGGTAATATAAAGTTATTGATGTTACTAATTGCACTATGACACCTACTGTACCACTGTTCTGTCAGGTTCCTAAGCAAATTGTAATAAATACAGTAATTACCCTTTTCAGCTAGCTAGTAACATTTTAATATTCCACACACTGAAAAAATTGTCAGAATCAAGATATTTTTGAAAAATCTTACTTCATTAGAAAATAATCTAGAGATATACATGGGGTATTTCATTACCCAGTCTACTATCGGAAAAGGAAAGGGAGCAATTCCAATGTAGTACAAAATTCTAAAGCAGAGGTTTTTTACTATCGATTGTTTGTAAGACAGAGGTCCCCAAAGAGATCAGCACACTACAGTGGTAGGTGTTGTACAGAAGGGGAACTGAAGCACATAAAGACTAAGAGACAGATTTTCAAATGTATTCAAGCACTTAAAGATTCAGATAGGCATCCAGTGGGATTTTCAAAAGTGTCTAAGCAGGTTAGGCAACTAAACTCCCATGGTTCTCAATGACAGTTAGGTGCCAAACCTGTGTAAGCACTTTTTAAAATGCCACTAGGCACCTATCTAAAATCTTTAGATGGCTTAATACCACTGAAAAATGGCACTAAGTGACTTGTTCAAGGTCACAGGAGTTTGTGACAGTGTGGGGGGACTGAACCCAGACCTTCTGAGTGGCAGTTCACTTCTTTAACTACAAGATCATCCTTTCCATAGTTTACCTCTAAACTCTAAGGCTTTGTCTACACTATGCATCTTTTAGCGACGCAGCTGTCCCACTACAGCCATGCCACTAAAAGGCACACAGTGTAGCTGCTGTTTGTCAGCAAGAGAGAGCTCTCCTGCCGACAAGAAACTCCCACCACTCCCCAAGCAGCAGCGGCTTCGTAGGCAGTAGAGCACTCCTGCTGTTCACACTGCTGCTTTTCATCGGTAAAACTTTTGTCGTTCGGGGGTGGGGTAGTTTTTTACCCTCTGTGTGAAATAGTTTGAGGGGAAAAGTTAGAGCCTTGCTGGCCCAAATTAAGATTTAGTCTTTACCTTAAAAGAGGACCTTACGGATCAAAATAAGTCAGAGCAGGAACTGAGAGCAACCACTGTGGCATTCTAGGCCCTAATGAATGGATGACAGCAGAAAAGGGATCCTTGCACTCTGCAACATGATACAAGTTGGTATAAGTCAACTAAAATCAGAACAGCTCTGTTAATTAGTATGCAGTAAATATGAATGTCTGGGGGCACATACTGAAGTCAAGCAAAACAAAATCCATTTTCAAAGCTTCATGTTTGTGCCCTACTCTGAACAGCACATCAGATAGAAGAGAGAGCAGAATGCAGAATGCATGTGAGAGAAGAATGGGGGAGGAGGTTCTTGGCTACCAAGGTGATGAGTGTGTCACACACCACAGATAGGTTGGATTAGATGGGGATTTAGGTGATCAACCCATGTAACCTGAAATGTGTAACTCTTTGATTCATACTTTAATTATTGATTTACAAGGTTGATTTAATAATGAAAAAATTCATGGTAATAGAATTGGAGCCTCTATGATCTTCTGACCCACAGCAGAATAAATCATCTCTCAAATATACTTTATATATACTCTATATGGGAAAATTTTAGTGAGATGGACAAAGTTAATCAAGAAAAAAAAGATGATTTTTAGGTAAATAAAACATATTGATTGAAATTAAGGTAGAGAATAAAATAAAAACATTATGGATTCGTGGGTGAATTTATGTAAATATTTATCAGTTAAAGTGAGTTTGGTTGACTTCCAAGAAATACCAAAGTATAAATCAAAGATCTCTTAAATCAGTCTGTTAAAATTAAAATGCAGCCAGGTACAACACTTTCAGATACCTTCATCCTAGACTATTTGGCAAATTCTGACCCTTTCAGTGGTAAAGATTGTATTTTTAAAAGCATTGCATTTATTTTGTGGGGTGGTTCTTACCCAACCCAGCATCTGTTCTTGCTCAAGACTTATGTAGACTTTCTATAGATATGTTACTAATAATTCCATAAAAATTAGAAGCATTTATGGGTCCAATGGTGACATATTATAGGAACAGTTATGGTGACCTCCCATTTAAGCTTATCATCAAATTAAATCCTACTGGCCTCCCACAGGGTGAAAGAACATACCGTAATATTTGTATGTTAGCTAGGACATTGTCCTTAATCTGCCTGCAGAACTCTCAAAAAATTAAATAGGCGTGGTGCGTAAGGACAGATGAAAAATAAGGATTTTTAGCCAAATTTTCCGCTAGTGGAACTCCCGTGACTTCAGTGGAGTTGAGCCAGTAGTACATATGGCCCTTGAGTTTACTTTGGGGGTGAAGGAGTTTATTACAATTCCTTGTAATTGGATAATATTAATTTTCAGTATATTTTATATAAACTATCATTTCCAGCAAAGGGAGATGATCCATTTTGATTAGAGTTGGTACAGTGTGATTAGATTTTCAGGTAATAATTATGCATTTCTCACACTGAGAAATGTGAGCTATTCTGTAATTTACTTCAGAAATGTATCAGTGTTGTAACCAGAATACAAGCATTATTCAATATCAAACCCCATGGCAATGTGGTGAAAGCCTGGCAGGAATGGAAGTATTATTTGCAATTAATTGAAAGAAAAACTGCATTTTGCAGTATGATCTGGATTATTCCAAGATAATATATGACAAAATAAAATCCATAGTCACAAGCATATAGATTTTGAACAAATTTGGAATGTTTCAGAATATAAGATAGCAAAAAGCAGATTTTCTTCTATAATGTATTTAAACCTATTCCTATCAAGTCCAGAGCCTTGTTTTCAGAAAAGGCAGGCTGTCTCCAAGCTATATCAACCCTGTTCATCCAACCTTCCATTTTGATGGATGTATTTAGGTCTATGTGAATCAACTTTGCCCCCTTCATCCAAGGAAGAAGGAAAATAACATCATTTAGGTACCTGAGGTGACAACTCTCTGTCACATACACATATCAAGTTTTGTAATAGGATTCAACGCAGGCTTTTCACATTTGCATGCTGAATTCAATAAATCTTGGGAAAGCATAAAAGTGCTGGATGCTAAATTATCCCTCCTAGCCCTTTAGGCCTAGCAAGAACAATAAAGCCCTTTCAAACTGTTGTATCGGAGCTCGAACACCCCAAATGGTGGCAATCATCCCCAAGTTCAGTTTTCTGCTTCTTTGGAGGCAAAATTTCTGCTTTCATTTAATAAGCAAAGCTTCTACATATAAAAACATTTTTATTAAGCTGCAGATTCATAAACCCTGAAATGTTATAGCAGCAGCTAAAGTCAGCCTGTCAGATTTATTTATTTTATTTATTTTGTTCCAAATTGAATCCACAACCACTGGCTGTCTAAACCAGTTAGCTCAAACTCAGGCCACTAAATCTTGTCCTGATGCTGTCCATCATCTGCAACACAAAGCCATTTAAATAGAAATTAATTATTTGCTATTTTTTCCATGGTGCTAACAAACTCTAATTTGGAATGTTGCCATATTATAAAATAGACAAACCATATTATCACATCTACACTGTGAAAGCAGAAATCCTAATTTCCCTTTATAGCAATTTTTATTTATTTATTTATTTTGCATTCCCTCACTGGTATGAGTCTACTCTTATCATTTATCTCACAATGACACACAACTGGTCCCTCAGCTCCCTCGGGAATATGAATACCACTAGATTTCCATCTATTTTCACAAAATTTCCAGCCACTCCCTGGTGTGCAGTGAACAAAAAGCCTTTGTCACTTACTCCATTAGTGCCTGGGCTGTCAGACAAGCTATGTGTGCATTATTTTTTTTAATACCTCCTCAATCTGACAAGACTGAACTAAATTGTATTATTATGTACTTCAGTGTGAAAAGATGGTCTGTATGTACAATCCTACCATTTTTGCCTCCCTTTTCTGGAGTAAAGGCAGTTTATTTTTGCACTATCACCACCACAATTAGTCTTCCAGGATAATTGCCTCAGGACAGTTAATTGTGTACAGGCTTTCTACCTGTCTGTTCTGAGGATAAGAAAAGTCAAGAATGAAGTGTTCGATTGCAATTAAACTTGACACATGCACAGAGCATGACCTTCCTTGGGCTCTTAGATATTATAACTTCCCAGGTCAAGGAGGGAGATGACAGTTAAAAGGGAAACCTAGACAATGTGAAATCCCTCTGACTTACTTCAGGTCACAGCTTGACAAAGGAAATTTGCACTACAAATTATGCTTAACAGAAGTAACACCGCTACAATCCTAAGAGGACACTGGAAAATTAGGTTCAGGGGTCAAATTGTACCAATCGCAGAACCTTTGCATTCAGAAACTTTCTGAAATAGATTTTTATCTGAATGTATTGTGACAGAGTTGGGCCAGATGGTTACAGGAGAGTGATAGAAGGCAGATATATTAGCCCCAGATTAAGCAGGTCCCTTTTCCCTGGGTAAGGTAACAGGGGTGGTCCAGAACAATCAGGAACTTGCTGGAACCAATTAAGGCAGGCAAGCTAATTAGGACACCTGGAGCCAATTAAGAAGCTGCTAGAATCAATTAAGACAGGCAGGCTAATCAGGGCACCTGGTTTAAAAAGGACCTCACTTCAGTCAGTGAGGGGCGCACAAGGAGCTGTGAGTGAGAGGGCGTGTTCCTGGAGGACTGAGTAGTACAAACACTATCTGGCATCAGGAAGATGGTCCTGTGGTGAGGATAAAGATGGTGCTCGGAGGAGGCCATGGGGAAGTAGCCCAGGGAGTTGTAGCTGTCACACAGCTGTTACAAGAAACACTGTAGACAGCTGTGATCCACAGGGCCCTGGGCTGGAATCCGGAGTAGAGGACAGGCCTGGGTTCCTCCCATCCCCCCCCCAACTCCCTATTGGATACAGGAGGAGTTGTCCTGGACTGTGGGTCCCACCAGAGGGGAAGGTCCCTGGCCCGTCCCCTGACCCACTAGGTGGATCAGCAGAGACTGCAGGGATTGTTCTCCTTCCATTTCCCCATGCTGGCCAGTGATGAGGTTAGCTGAGTGAACCGCAGTTTGAGCCACTAGCAAAAGTGGCCAAACTGAGGGCTGCTGTGAATCTCTGAGGTGAGCAAATCTGCCAATAAGCACAGGACCCACCAAGGCAGAGGAGGAACTTTGTCACAGTATACAACACTATCTCCATTTACTTCTGGAATCATGGTATGAATTTAACTTCATATGGATGACATGAGTTTGGTAGTCTCAACTCCATTCCCAGCGAACTAATTCACATCACAAGAGTAACTATTTTAAATATAGTGAGACAGATTGGATGGTGTCTGCTCTGGTGAGCTTTCTTTGGCCTGGTCTACACTAACAAGGTAAGTTGATCTAAGTTACGCTAGTTAAGTTACTTAAAATATGTAACTTAAATTGATGTAGCTTAGATTGACTTACAGTAGTGTCTACACTGCACCATGTCGACAGGAGATGCTCTTCCATCAACATAGCTTCCACCTCTTGGGGAGGTGGAGTATTGAAGTTGACGGAAGAGTGTTCTGCCATTGACTTATCATGGCTTCACCAGACCCGCTAAATCGATGCCTGATGCATCGATCACAGAAGTGCTGATTTAGTCCGTAGTGAAGACAAGTCCTTTGAGCTGACATGGATCATACATCAAAATGTATTGATGCATTCACATACATCAAAATCAGCCTTTGAGAAGATGTTCACTCCAGGTCAGGAAAAAAACTATTAGAGCACTATGTCTTGCACAATGCAAGTCTCGTGTCATACTGGCCAACAGAAGCAAATATTCCATCATTTTTTTAAAAAAGGAGTATTCAAAGTATTTTTAAATATATGAGAAGCTAGAGTAATGAAATAATAAACTGAGCCTGCCCTATATTTTAATATTATTTACTATTTAACATAGGAACTACCATATTGCATCACTCCAGTGAACCACAATATCCTATGTCTGACAGTGGCCAGACCTGCATCACAGTAATGCTCAGAAGCCTCATTGCTGTAGATGTTGTACAGCCATATAGTAAAACATAGTTCATACCCCAAAGAGTTTACAACCTTAGTAAGACACAACAGGCAGATGAAAAACTAAGATGGAGAAGGGAAATTGAGGAAGGATGGAGAAACAGCAACAGTAACTTGTTTTAGTTTTAAGGCTAGAGTGGACCATTGTGATCATCTAGTCTGACCTCCTGTATAACACAGGCTATAACATTGTTAGTGATTCCTGCATCAAACCCATAACTTCTATCTGAGCTATAGCATAACTTTTAGAAAGCTATCTAATCTTGATTTAAAGACTGCACGTGACTGCTCCATGTCTCTAGGTAAGTTGTTTTAATGGGCTAAGTACTTTCACTGTTAAAGATTTGCACCTTATTTCCAGTATGAATTTGTCTAGCTTCAGTTTCCAGCCATTGGATCTTATGTGGTTGCCTGCGAGATTAAAGAGCCCTCTATTATCAGAAGTCTTCTCCCCATGCAGGTGCTTTTAGTCTATAATCAAGTAACTTTTCAGTCTTCTCTTTGAAAAACTCATTAGATTGCTCATCTTTAGTCTCTCACAGTAAGGCAAGTTTTTCAGACCTCCTCAAACCATTCTCGTAGCCCTTTTCCAAACCCTTTCCAATTCTTCAACATCATTTTTGAAGGACAGACACCAGAATGAGAAACAATATTCCGGTAACGGTCTCACTGATGCCATAGAGGTACTACCACCTCCCTAATCCTACTTGATATTCTTCTGTCTATAAATCCAAGGATCTCGTATTAGCAATGCAAGTTACCCAAGTGCTACTGTAAAATTAACTCTTAGTTAATTATGTCAACATTTAACTCCGAATTAAAACTTAAAATCAAAACAATTTGATTGGTAAGTGGAAAGTGTGTCTTAATTTTATCTTGTGACTGTGTTTTGTATTTTTTCATTGACGGTCAAATTCTGAAGTCAATGAGACTACTTGTGTGAGTAAGATAAATACTCAGTTTCTAAAATATTCTGTTACATTTACATAGAGTGTGTATGTATATATACATGCACATAAATGCTTTTTTTGGTTTTATTTTAAGAAAAACGTAGGTCAGTACCATGGAGTTTGCCCATGATATTGTCTTTGTAACTAAAGGTGTGAGAATTTTTTTGGACAAATAGTTTATTCACCAAAATAATAAAATAAAATAATAATAATAATAATAATGCAGATTTGGGTCAACTGAAACTATTCGTGAATTCAACATGAATTTGAAGAATAGTTTCAGACAAAAAATTGGGGCGGGAGGGCTAGATTCACAGAAGAGGTGGTTCCCTTACATCCTACAGCCCAATGGTTAGGGTACTCATCAGCAATATGGGAGACCCAGATTCAATTCCTACTCTGAAGCATGTGTATACACACACACACGCCTATAGCCTGGGGGTTAGGCGGGGGAAAATATTTTGTTAGACCCAAACAAATTTATTTGTATTTTTTGGAACCACCAGTGAACCAAAAAAGTCAGTTATTCACCCAGCTCTGTTTGTAACCTCTGCCCTACATTCCCCCTGCCACATCTCTCTGTTTTCTCTTTTCTTGTCACAGTTACACACAGATTGTAAGCTCTTTGGATCAGAGACTGGGTCTTTTTGTCAGAAGGTGAGCAGGAAAACAGAGGCACTGTAAAGTGAAGTAACCTGCCCAAATCACACAGTAGACCTGCAGCAGATCTAGGAATATAACAGTGTTTCTGACTCCCAGTCCAGTGCTCTGTTCACTAAACTACACTGCACTCAGTATCAGTATTATTTAATTCCAGGCTGCTGCTGAATCTTTAAAGACTTGACCTTCACAATTTCAGAATCTGCACTGTGATGCAATTGAGCAACAGTGATACACCAACAGGTTACAATGAGATGAGATGGAATTTTACTGCTAAACTGAACCATAGGGTATCTAAGGAATTCTACATGAATCTTTGTTTTTGTGAAGCTTAATTATTGCAAAATTGCCTTTCTGCAAAATGCAGCTACATTCAAGTACTGATTTCAAGACTAAAGCATGAACAAAGAGAAGATGTTTCCCGTGAGATGTCTCTACAGTATGTGCAGAGAAGCACAAATGTAAACACACTAAAAAAAAAAAAAATCAGACACATTTGTCCTGAAAAACTAGAACTGCTGCCATAGAAAGGAAATTACTTATGGCTTCAGAAATATGATGTTTTTAATCATAATACAACTTTCATAGCAAAGAGGGCCAATAACACCTGAACAGCATATTGTAGGAGAAAGGCAAGAAGTAAGTAAGTGGTATTTATTGTAAAATAAAACAACAACATTTCAAAGAATTAGAGATCACACAACACACATCACTGCTAGGAATGATGACAAAAGGTCACAAACCTCTTACAAATTCAGTCTTTTAAAACAACAGTCATGCATGGTGTAATATGTCATTCTTGGGGTTCATTAGCTCTTGCTATAATTTCAGACTCTTCAAGTTAGCTATGAAATAGGCATTCCTGTGGGAAAGGAAAATGCATAGGCCCAGATCTTTTCAGGAAAAGAAGAAAGACAGACAGAAGAACCAGCGTGGCATGCTGCCAACATACCAACTTTGTGTCCCTTTTCTTACAGTCTATGGAATAAGGGATGTGTTAGCGACATGACCAGGGAAAAGGAATTGTGGCTGGAGCATTATTTTCTCATCTGCTGCTGTTGCCTCTGGAAATATAAGTAGCCAGATGTAGGTTACAGATGAACCCAGGGAGCTGCAAAGGTAGCAAACAGCCATCTGTGATCTCCTGCTCACTCAGTCTTGCGCAGAATAAGTTCAGCTCAGCCACTGCTCAGAATGGGGACCCTAATATTTCGGGTAAATAATGTGGGAAAACAGGGACTTAGCATGTGGGGGGGGGGGGAATCCTAACTGGCTTCAAGACTTGATAAGTTTATGGAGGGGATGGTATGATGAGATTGCTTATAACATCATGTAGCCGATCTGCAACTGTTAGTACAGATATCTCCAATGGCTGGTGATGGGACACTAGATGGGGAGGGCTCTGAGTTACTACAGAGAATTCTTTCCCAGGTGTCTGGCTGGTGGGTCTTGCCCACATGCTCAGGGTCTATCTGATCTCCATATTTGGGGTTGGGAAGGAATTTCTCCTGGGTCAGATTGGGAGAGACCCTGGAGGATTTTCACCTTTCTCTGCAGCATGGGAAACGGGTCACTTGCAGGTTTAAACTAATGTAAATCGTGTATTCTCTATAACTTGAAGTCTTTAAATCACGATTTGAGGACTTCAGTGACTCAGTCAGAGGTTAGGAGTCTATTACAGGAGTGGGTGGGCGTGGTTCTGTGGCCTCCAATATGCAGGAGGTTGGACTAGATGATCATGATGGTCCCTTCTGGCCTTGTAATATATGAGCCTATAAGTCTATAGGATGACAAGTAAAAATAAAATAGCAATGTTGTTTAAGCCAATATAGTTGGAGATGACCAAATTTCCACTCCATCCACTTTTAAATCCTGCCTGTGAAATCTGAAACAGGTAAAGACAAAAATGGAATTTTTTGTAGCTGCAGGAAGAACTGTGGGTGAAACAGTAGATGGTACCCTGTCCTTTGAGTCAGTACTGAACTAGTGACTTAGCATGGTTCCAGGAGATGATGTGCTGCAGGAGGTGCTGTCTTTCAGGAAAAATGTAAAACCAAGGTCCTTGTGTTCACTAGTGATTCCATGACACCATTTACATGAGTAAGGGTGTTCACACTCGTTTCCAAATTCCAGCTTGAGCAACTACATGCCAACTATTTAAATTCCATGTAGATCTAATATAATAAGATAAATTTTCACTGAAAATCATCATTTTTATTATGATCATTAATAACAGAAGGCAGTCACAGAAGCAATTTACCCAGATGCTGGAGCCCTTCAAATGGCAATAGCACTATACATGTTAAGTGACTTTGTTTAAACATCTGAAAAAAAAATAGCTTCTGGGCATAATCTTCCAAATATCCAGGAGAGGCACAACACTGGCACCATCCTCACACTGTCCAGCCAGAATCTCTCAGTCTGACCTTACTGGGTCACTGCCAATACTTGGTTTCACTTGGGAGCATCATTGATGTTTAGTGCCATTGTGGTGGTTGTTTCAATAGGTAGACACTTGTAAGTCACCTAGTAACTTGATTGAGACCAGCTACCCAGCAGACTAACCATATTTGAACCACTGATCTACAAGTCCACATCATGTTTTGTAGCTGTCTGCATTAAAATAAATAAATCAGATACCTGTACAGACCAGCACATTACAGTGTGAAAGATGGCTTGCCTTAATGTCATCTAAACAAGGCATCTCTTTGGCCATTTATTCTGTTAATATCGGTGACCCTTCATAGCGTACTGCCTCCCCAACACTGAACCTGGAAGATATTTGTCAGAGGCAAGAACATCTTAGGTCAAAGATGAAGGAGCTGCTAATTACTCACAATTACTGTAAGGCTGTAAGAGTTTTACAAGTATAAAACATATTGTGAGCTTTCTGACGATAATGAGGTAATGGCAACAATCTATTTTTTTATTCTGAAAGCATTAAAATACCCACTCTTCGCACATGCACACCAGTTTAGCTATTAATGGGTCCCCTATAAATGTCAATATCCAATGGGGATTCTGGTTTGTCTTGGCAGAGACCTCACTACAATTCCTAAACTAGTGTGTTTCAGAGTAGCAGCCGTGTTAATCTGTATCCACAAAAAAACAGGAGTACTTGTGGCACCTTAGAGACTAACAAATTTATTAGAGCATAACGTTTCAAGGGCTACAGCCCACTTCATCGGATGCATAGAATGGAACCCTCACTCTCACAGATCTTGGAACACAGACCAGTCCTCGCTTACAGACGGCCCCCCAACCTGAAGCAAATACTCTCCAGCAACCACACACCACACAACAAAAACACTAACCCAGGAACCTATCCTTGCAACAAAGCCTGATGCCAACTCTGTCCACATATTTATTCAGGTGACACCATCACAGGACCTAATCACATTAGCCACGCCATCAGGGGCTCATTCACCTGCACATCTACCAATGTGATATATGCTATCATGTGCCAGCAATGCCCCTCTGCCATGTACATTGGCCAAACCAGACAGTCTCTATGCAAAAGAATAAATGGACACAAATCTGACATCAGGAACCATAACATTCAAAAAACGGTACGAGAACACTTCAACCTCTCTGGCCACTCAGTAAAAGATTTAAGGGTGGCAATTTTGCAACAGAAAAGCTTCAAAAACAGACTCCAACGAGAAACTGCTGAGCTTGAATTAATATGCAAAGTAGATACCATTAACTTGGGTTTGAATGGAGACTGGGAGTGGCTGGGTCATTATACATATTGAATCTATTTCCCCATGTGAAGTATCCTCACACCTTCTTGTCAACTGTCTAAATGGGCCATCTTGATGATCACTACAAAAGTTTTTTTCTCCTGCTGATAATAGTTTATCTTAGTTAATTAGCCTCTTACAGTTTGTATGGCAACTTCCACCTTCTCTGTATGTGTATATATATATCTTCTTACTATATGTTCCAGTCTATGCATCTGATGAAGTGGGCTGTAGCCCAAGAAAGCTAATGCTCTAATAAATTTGTTAGTCTCTATGGTGCCACAAGTACTCCTAAACTAGGGAAGCTTCTTGAAGTGTCAATTTGTTATTTACACATTAGACAAAGATGATGTATATCTCAACTTGATTATTATGTAAAGGATTTGCAGATCATCTCACTAAGAAACATTTGGTGAAGACAGATAAAATTATGCCTTTTGGAAGGCAATTATAAATAAGTGAATAAGGTAATCCTTTTGTGTCCCCAGGCAGTCAAGAGCATGGATTTAAAGGACTATTTTAGTTAATGAAAAAGGGCTAAGGCCAATTTTGCATGGGTACCTATTACTTAATATGGAGCAAAAATGGATTTGAAAAGCCTTTAAAAACATGTTTTTTGCACCTGCCTATACAGAGGTTAGAAAAGAAGTTTCCCTGTATAGTTTGAATGATTGATTATAAAGCACTTTAAGATCCTTTGGGATGAAAGGCCCTATGGAAAAAATACTACTACTAGCAGACCTTTATTTGTCTTTCTTCCATTTTCTTCTCTTCATTATCCATCTAGTCTCTCTTCCGTTCCCCTTTCTAGTCCACTCACTTTTTTCAGAGTCCCCTTCTCTTATGACTGTTCCTCTTTCCTTCAAAGCTAATGAGAAATAGAATTCTCCTGTAAACCAGAGTGCTTTTAAGCAAGAATCTAATTCTTATTATGCAGCAAATATAATTTTAAACAATCATATGCTAACTACAGAATATATCTATCCATGATCATCAGATAGGCCGAGCTATTTTGTACCACGTAATCAGAGACTGCGTGATTTCTTTATTTGTTAAAAAAATTGAGGTTTTGCCTGATGTTTTTTTAAAGCTGATTTTCAATACTAACTCATTGCTTCATCTCCATCATGACTTTAACTATTTTTAACCTCTCCCCATTGTGAGCTTCCAACTCTGTGAGCTTCTTCTGTTCTTTAACAAATGAGTCTGCAATCCTGCAATTGACAGCACCCAGATGGACTTCTGCATCCACACAGGACCCCAGCACCACTATAATTAATGTCCACTGTAAATTTTAGGATTAGTGTCTCAAAGGAGCGGTCTATAAAAAGCAATTTCTGAATACTAAAAACAGCTCCATCGTCTGCATAACGGCAGTCTTGATGGTGGGAATAGTCTTGGTGCCCTCGCCTGCTATTATGCAGATTACCTGTAGCATTGTGCGTGCTGAAGTAGTAGTGGTAGTAGTATTCAGCTATTTTTGAGAAAGGGCTCCCCCACCACACCCAAGCCAATATATTATAATCAAGCGATTAAAGCGGACGTGTATTGGTGCCTTCAGCTGGATGGAATCAGAATTGCTCTAATAGGTCGGGCATATGTCTATCAAGCAGCTAATAGATAACAAGAGATTTTCCTCAGGCTTAAGTGTCTGTGCTTTGGGAACACGAGGTTCTGAGTTTTATTCCCACAACTGGCATGAAGTTCTGAGTGGCTATTGCAGATGCCTGGCTTGTGGATTTGTGGCAGACAGTGGTAGTTAGTGATCATCATAGGGTTTTTTGTTTTTGTTTTTAGTTAAATGAGGATTAACTGAATTTAAATATTTTAAAATATTGTTATGTTTATTTTCACAGCATATTTCACTTTGATAGGTGGGTCGTTGGAAATTGGTGGTTTTGACAGTACTTTTGAGGGTTTAAAAAGTAATTACATACAAAATACTTGAGTGAAATACGATGGCTTTGACATTAGACAGATTTTTACTAAAGTTGAGCCTTTTGTCATTTTCACCAATCCAATCCATTGCTTTTCCTGCATAGCCCTAGTTCTCAACATTTCTAGGTTTCTAAGCATTCGGAGGAATATTGTTTGTAACAAGTCAATTAATTTAATCCACTTTATTACTTGTGGCTAAATCTTACTTACAATTGCATGACCTTTCTAATGGCATATCTTTATCTTGACCTTTGCCATTTTCTCTGTCTGGAGGGAATTTAACATCTCTCCTATAAGAATATATTAAATTCCAAAAAATCCTACTTAAAAAAAATCAACATCAGCATTGCACAGTTAAAATGGCAAGTCAGGAAATACAAAAGCTGACAATATTAACAACATTAACAATATTAACAACAATATGAACTTGAAAGAGCAGCACATCCAGTACATTATATTACATCTATCTAAAATCACAATATATTAAACCATTGTACATACTTAACCAAAAAATTGATAGAAGATACTATGACTTTGTAACAATTGATAGAACATTACTGTTGGAACCTTAATATTTGCATTTCCTGACCTTTGATTTTAGTTCTGTAACTATAGATGTAAAAAGAACGGTTAACAAAATGTTAATCTCGCTTGTTTAAAAGAAAAAAAAGTCACATGCTTAATAATGTTAGCATTTAAACTGCACCAATTGCATTCTGAAGAGCCCGAAATAAGGTAAGATATTTATATTCCTTTGGGATTTTATAAAATCCCCATCACCACAATAAGTAGCTGCTGAACTGAAACAAAAGTGGGTTGGTTCAGCTCTTAGTTTATTGCCATTTTTGAGTCTGAAAACGGGATTATAATGGGAACTGTTTTGTAACCATAACAGATACTGCTAGGTGCTTGCACATGGAAAGGAAAATAGTTCCATCAGTGCTATAAAAACATATAAGAGGACATGCTCTCTGCCTAAGGAGCTTGCCACCTAGTACAGACAAAACAGATCAGACATATACTATATAGTACTGCTTCAGGTGCCAGAATAAGTCTGAGTTTGTGCAGGACTGTTGCTGACATGTTTTCCAAAAGTTTTTCACAGAAGAAGTTTGTTTCTGAGGGCGATATTGCTATATTCCTTCTCATAAACACCAAGATCAATAAAAAGCTGTTCCGAAACTTGGGGTCAGGCCACTTTCTTACAATGGATATATTGAATTCTACAGTATTAGAGACCTTCACTTACTTTATGTGTGGCTCACTTTCATGGATATGCAAATGAATATTTTTCATGAAATCAAACTAAGATTCATGGAGAGTTCTGAGAAAGAGCAGATGAGGGATTTGCAAACTTCTACATCTTAGGAAAGAGGCTATCAAGAGCTCCTGGACTCCTTGCCTATTTATGGATCATCCCCAAACCCCCTCACCTCCCTACATCAGCTACAGCAATTGCTAACATAGTAAAAAAAAATTAAGAAAGCAATGTATTATACCTTCTTTTAAAATTTGATTTAAAAGCTTCAAACAAAGAGAGCCAGCACCATGTGACCAGCCTATTCTCTGTAGCCCACAAGGAAGTTCTCATGGAAGGAAGACTATATAGTTTGGGAGCCACTGCCACAGATAACAGGAACTGAGAAATCAAACTTATGTTCTCTCTAGCATGGTTATCCAGACAATGGAATTTCAGAACTACATCTACATACATCTGTATCACCTTTGTCGTCTGTGTACTGCAGTCTGGAATTCACTTTTTTAAAAGTTGTTCTAGATTTTATTTGAATAAAATAGTTGAGAGCTTCACTGCATATGTAGTCTAAAACAAGACATAAGGATTCTGAAATGGTAGCAGTTGAATCTTGTGTTTGGGAAGAAGTGACCAAACTTGGCCCACTATACCAAACTGAGGATCTGAACTTGGGGAGTAGTGACAGAACTGGGTTGGCTGGGAATTTTATTAAGTTCTACTCCCTGATTCTGCAACCTACAATCAGGTAAATAAACTAGGAGCTTTGTTAACATGCGAGCAAGTGCCTCTGATGAATACTCCCATTTGTTTCACTGATAGATTGAGGGTATTGGATTCAGCTACCAAACCCCTGTAGTTCAGTTTATCTTGTAAACTTCTGATATGTTGACAGCAGTTAGGTGTGCTGTGTATTCTGATAGCAAACACAATCTCTAATGAGGGATCTATCTGAAATGGTCATCAGGATCATGACAAGTAAAGATACCCTTCATTTTAGTGACTTACCAGTTTTACATGCTGGTAAAGATCATCTATACCAAAACTCACAATGAGTTGCTATTAAAAACCATTCTAGATGTACAAACTGATTTTTGCCCCTCTTGCCATTATATGGCCTGAATGAACAAGAATGAAAATGCCAGCTGTAGAAGTTGAGCTCTCTCTAAACAATTAGACCTCAGTACCCAAACTCCTCCTGCCCTGCATCAGACAAGCTTGGCACCAAGCCTTTCAGCTTAAGAAGCACATTTGAATCCATGCATTTAAAGTTGCTTTTAAGACTGGTATTTGAACATCATTTTTCATAAAACAAATGCAATCCACTTCTGCTTGTAACTCATTAAGTTACTAATACTTCAGCGACTGGGCACATTCGTTTTGTCGCGAGGTAATCTGCCCTACATCCCCTTCAGGGGTTGACTCTGGCGAATTTACCTCATGTAAAACTAAAGTGTCCAGTGTCACAGCTACAATGGCTCCAGCGGTACAGTCACACCAGGGCCCATGAGATAAAGGGGGCCCAACCAGCTGACGCTGCGCTACCCTACACACAGGGCCAGCTCTACAGTTTTTGCTGCCCCAAGCAGTGAAAAAAACTGCCGCCGCGGACGGCAAAAGGGAGAAGCTGCCGCCGATTTGCCGCTGCAGCCGGCGGAACAGAGGGGCTGCCGCTGAATTGCTGCCGTGGAAACACTGCCGCCCCTTTCTAACTACCACCCCATGCACCTGCTTGGAACGCTGGTGCCTGGAGCCAGCCCTGCTTACACACCACTGTATTTACGCCACAGGCTACCTGGGTAGATGGTGCTCTGAGGAACAGAAAGCAGCCTGCAGACAGCCAGGCTGCCAGGGAAGTGCTCTCACCCCCTACCCAGCCGCTTCCCACTCCCCGCACGCATAAGATCACAGTTGTGGCTCAGTTCCATGTCAGCACCCATATTGCATCTGCCACTCCACCCCTGCCTCCCATGATTCCTACATCCTGGGCCCTGTCTCTTCCCCTGCCACCTTCAACGTACACTGTGTCCTCCATTTCAATAGCAAGGAGCTTATCCAGTCACCACAGAAATCTCGACGACGGTCAAGTCCTAAATTTCTAATAAAAAAACCCCTTGGTGGTTGTTCATATACCATAAAGCAACACATACACATACTTTTTCCTTCTTTTGGAGGTCACCTTTAAATGAGCTGCCAAGAACCACTAACTGCACAATGGCAGCTGGCTACCATGAAAAATTAGAAGCAAAGGGAGAAAATGCAGACCAAAAATGGTAGGCCAGTATTAAAGGCTCCCCAAGGCAGACAGCTGAAGCCCTGCCACCTGGGGCGGACAGCTGAAGCCCTGGGTGCCAGGGCTCTGGCTCTCAGTGTCCCACTGTGCCGCATACTAACAGCCAGTGCAAGCACCGCTGATAAGGATGCACACAACCAACAAAAGGTGCAAGTGTGGACGTGCCAACCCGATTTAATTACTGTGGTGGCTGTACATCGACAAAACTTGCATGGACTTAATTTTATAGTGTAGACTTGCCCTCAGGTAAGAAACAGTGACAACTTTTTTTGGGTCCAGAGAGTCTGCTTTTAAAGGGACACAACTAATGCAACCTGAAAGAGGTGCCCAAATGCAGCATGCTATCTGAATTTCTTTTAAAAACTTCAGAAAAAAAAAGTTTTTTAAACACCCACCTTCCGAAAATTTTAAGTCTAAAATGTATAACTTGACACTACCACAGTAATTAGCTAGGTAGGACACCTGTATTTTGCTAATGTACATTAAGTGAGAGCCTATAAGGGTTATTTTAATTCCAGTATGTAATGTCTGCATTCTCAATAGGATTAAAAAGGTGTAGACACAATTTATAAATAAATTCATCCGAGCAATTCATAGTCCATAAAGTAATAAAGACAACCCCAAATTCAGGCCTCTTGAAGACGACAGGAGTTTTGCCAATATCCCTCAATATAAGTATTCATATAGAGTAAAAACCCCCACACAGTAGATCCTTTCTGCAAATAACCTATGTGCATTGTTGAACTACAAATAATAATATAGTAAAGGTGGGCAAAAAATTGTGAACTTTAAATTTCCAAAAAAACAACAATAATCTGTTGTACAGTTACTATATTTAATCTCCTAAACAGCGTCCACAACCAATGCACAGCAAATTCAAATTCTAAATGACTCAAGGGGCTGGAGTTTGACACCGTAAGGGAACAAAATCAATTTCTGAGCTATTCCGTAAAATAGTCTATACCCCACAGTCACCCCATCCCCCAAAAGCCAGTCAAGTCTCTCTCCCTCTATGCTATAGACTGATGAATGGGGTCATCAAATGTGCTTTGCTTATCATTAGATTCACATTTCTCTTGCCTCTGCACAAAAAACAACTCTAAGTCTTGCTTGTTTACATAAAAGCGTAATTCAGAGTGTGTGTGTTACAAGTAACTACAGTATGTATTTAAATATGATCTGCTTGTATAACCCACACACCTTCTGGGCGTGGTGTTCTGTCCCATCTAGCGGCACTCAGACCACTTACAGAGAGACAAAATGAGTCTGTTCTACAGCCTTAGCTAAGAGGAAGTTGGCTTTTAGCTCATGCGCTAGAGGCTCAAGCACTAAGCTCCAGAGACCCCACGTTCAATCCCGCCCATCGACGACCGGGGTCTGTCAGCATTACACATGCACACATATATGTACTATAGTGAGTATTTTTCTTATATATTGATTTTTATATTGTATTTAGTGGCTCATATTAACCTTTTGCATTTTTGAACAATTAGTTGGCAGGCATGACCTTCTGATCAAAAGCAGCACATGCTAGTTGTCCCACACTCATGCCAGAAGGCAATAATCCTTGTATAAAGGGAAGTATGAAGTCCATGCATGTTACCTGCTATTTCTGCTGTTATTTAAGAATGTCTCTTCTAATAGATTTCAGAGTAACAGCCGTGTTAATCTGTATTTGCAAAAAAAAAAAGGAGTATTTGTGGCACCTTAGAGACTAACCAATTTATTTGAGCATAAGCTTTCGTGAGCTACAGCTCACTTCATCGGATGCATACTGTGGAAGATACAAAGATAAAAACGTCTTCTGTATCTTCCACACTATGCATCCGATGAAGTGAGCTGTAGCTCAAGAAAGCTTATGCTCAAATAAATTGGTTAGTCTCTAAGGTGCCACAAGTACTCCTTTTCTTTCTTCTAATAGACCAGCTGAAGGGAATCAAGGGAATCCCCAGAAATTTCAACCAGTCAGCCAGCAAACAGAGGGGAAGGGGGGAGGGTGATTTCACCAAAACCATTAAAGTTAAAATTTCAGAGTTTGAATTATTTTGACCAGGTCTATCCCCATAATTTCTTAGGCACCACACAACCAGTTTTTACAATAATCCCTAAGATTAACAAATCTGAGGATAAAAAGAATTACATTTTGGATAATGGAGTAGTTTCATAATCTGTTTTTAAGACTTTGGCAATATTTCATTGATGCTTCCCATCACACCCAATCAATACTTTGTAATATGTATAGGCAAACACACAGAATGACACACTATTCAATGATTACATTACAAAATTAAAATCAAAAGTTCTACATACAATCAAAATATGCTTGGAGTTAATGGAGGAGTATAACCAGCAGTTATACTATGCTCCTACACCTGTAACACTGTTGCAAGTTGAACCGTTGAGAAAATGCTGGAGCACGCCATCACATTTTGGGGTGTACATGCCATCACTTTATTTTCCTAGTTTAAGCACTGCTTTGTTTTTCACCTTTTTTTAAATGCTTTATTCTACTCCCCTACCACAGACTTCTGAAATTAATCATAATATATATTCCCCCACCACCTACACTAAGGGCTTGTCTATACTTCAGTCGAAATCAACACTGCTGAGATCGATGCAGTGGTGTTGATTTATCAGGTCTGGTGAAGACAAGCTAAGTCAATAGCAGAGTGCTCTCCCATCGACGTCTGTACTCCACCTCCCCAAGAGGCGGAAGGTAAGTTGGTGGGAGAGCATCTCCTGTCGACATAGCGCAGTGTAGACACCGCTGTAAGTCGACTTAAGTTACGTTGACTTTACTTACGTAAGTTATATAACTGAAGTAGTGTAACTTAAGTCGACTTACAGCTTTAGTGTAGACCAGCCGTAAGAGAGCACTGGGAGGAATAGTTTTCATTTTCTGGAAGAACATAAGTACTGGAAAGCTTTGCAAAATGAGGGCATTATGGCCATTCCTACACTGATCATATCTCACACTTCTAGCATAAATCTAAATTTACCTAACGATTTTTCAATATATGTCTAATTTTATTTTACAAAATTAAAACAAACAAAAAGTTCCATCTCTTACATTAAGAGAATATTTCACATAGTTCCTCCATCATTGAAAAGGGATATCTTTTGTCCCCTTTTCAGGTGACCTCATGATTAAGAAGGGTCAGAAACATAAATACACCTCTACCCAGATATAGCGCGGTCCGATATAACACAAATTCGGATATAATGCGGCAAAGCAGCGCGGCAAGCCTGGGAGAGGGGAGAAGCGGAGCTGTGGCACGTTCATTGGAGGAGGTGGACCAGAGGTGAGCTGGGGCGGCGGGGCCGCAGCAAGTAAGGGTGGGGCGCAGAGGAACCGCTCCCCGCCTCCACCTCCTCCTCCTCCCCTGAGCGCTTCACTGACGCTCTGCTTCTCCCCGCCCTCTTCCTTCCAGGCTTCCCATGCCAAACAGCTGATTGGGGGGAAAAGTGGAGCAGCGGCAAGCTTGGACAGGGAGAGGTTCCTTTCGCTACCCCGATATAACACGGTCTCACCTACAAGACGGTAAGATTTTTTGGCTCCCGAGGACCGCGTTATATCAGGGTAGAGGTGTATTAAATACATTTCAAAGTTATCACAGGCACAGTTGCATCATGTGGCAGGAATCACAACATTCATTCATGTCTTTGTGGTAACTTCAGGTGGGGAGGTCACAAGCCATCAGCTTCCACCCCCAAATCCCATTTCGCCTCCAGCATTTATAATAGTGTTAAATGTAAATGTAAGTGTAAAATGTGTTTTTAATTTAGAAGAGGGGGTCGCACTGAGACGTTTGCTGTGTGAAAGGGGTCACCAATGCAAAAGTTTGAGAACTACTGATCTAGACCAACCTAGATAGGTGTTTGTCTAACCTGGTCTTAAAAAGATCCAATGATGGAGATTCAACAATCTCCCTAGGCAATTTATTTCAGTGCTTAACTACCCTGACTGCCCTTACTCCAATTTAAGACCATTGCTTCTTGTCCTGTGCTCAGAAGTTAAGGAGAACAATTTTTCTCCTTTCTCTTTGTAACAACAATTTATGTACTTGAAAACTGTCATCATGTCCCCTCTCAGTCTTCTCTTCACCAGACTAAACACACCTAATTTTTTCAATCTTCCCTCATAGGTCACGTTTTCTAGACCTTTAATCATTTTTGTTGCTCGTTCCTGGACTTTCTCCAATTTGGCCACATCTTTCCTGAAATGTGGTCTCCAGAATTGGACACAATATTCCAGTTGAGGCCTAATCAGCGTAGAGTGGAAGAATTACTTCTCATGTCTTACTTACAGCACTCCTGTTAATGCATTCCAGAATGATGTTTGCTTTTTTTGCAAGCGTTACACTGTTGACTCATATTTAGCTTGTTGTCCACTATGACTAAGGCTATGTTTTAGTCATGGGTAATTTTAGTAAAAGTCATGGACAGATCATGGGTAGTAAACAGGCCCATGACCGGTCCATGACTTCAACTATATACCCCTGCCAAAATGGTGGGGGGGGGGTACCCGGGGGTACTGCGGGTGCTTAGGGGGGTGGCTTAGGGGTTCTTGCTGGGGGCAGATCCAGGGGGACAAAGGTGGCAGCATGTATCCCAGGACCCCTGCTGGTGCTGGGAGGGGATGGAGGCTGGCACACTCCCGCCCCAGCTCTTCACCACCCTGGAAATGGCAACATCCACCTCGCTCAGATCCTAGGCAGAGGCGTGGCCAGGCAACTCTGTGCACTGCCTATACCCAAAGTCCCAGCTCAGCAGCTCCCATTGGCTGGGAACCGTGCCCAATGGGACCTGTGGGGGAGGAGCCTGAGGGCAGAAGCAGCGCGCAGAGCTACCTAGCCATGCCTCTGCCTAGGAGCTGAGCAAGGAGGATGTTGGCACTTCCGCGGAGCTAGAAACCACCGAGAGCCCACCTCACCCCATGCCTCACCCCAACCTCTTGCCTCTTCCCATACCCAAACTCCTGCTGCTGGGGGGGAGCACAGTGGCCCGAGACTGCCCCAGCAGCAGCCAGTGCAACTGGCCCAGGGGCTGCCTGAGCTGCTCAGGTGGACCCCGGGCCAAGCATAGCACCTGCTGCAGAAGTCATGGAGGTCCTGGAAAGTCACGGAATCTGTGACTTCCGTGACAAACTCACAGCCTTAACTATGACCCCCTGATCCCTTTCCACAATACTCTTTCTTAGGCAGTCCATTTCCCATTTTGTATGTGTGCAACTGATTGTTCCTGCCTAAGTGGAGTACTTTGCATTTGTCCTTAATGAATTCCATCCTATTTACTTCAGACCATTTTTCAAGTTTGATCATTTTGAATTTTAACCCTATCCTCCAAAGCACTTGTAACCCCTTCCAGCTTGAGATCATCCTTAAACATTATAAGTGCAGTCTCTATGCCAGTATCTAAATGCAGAAAGGCCTGCTGAGGGAGTAAACCCTGGTGGATAAACCACTGAGATCGATTTGCGGTGTAATACACACCAGTTCCATAGTTTTACAAATTCAGGGCATAAGGGCTGGGATCTTGCTTCTCCTTGTTGATGGATATAATATATTGCTGCTCTGGTAGCCAACATTATTCTGATCAGATGGCCCCTGATGTGGAGTAGGAAATGCTGGCCAACGTAACGAATCACTATGAGCTCTAATATGGAGGATCTGCCTCCTGAGGGGTGCATTTGCCCTGAGCTGTGAAGTTCTGGAAGTGTGCACCCCCCTACCCCCAGCCTATCAGGGAGGTGGTGGTAGTGATGACCCTCATGGGAGACGGCTGCAAGAACACAACTCCCATGCACATCTTTTGTGGCTTCTTTTATGAATTAGAGAATCGAGGACCCTCTGGAGGTACTGACACCCTATTGGATAGTGTTAGAGTGTGTTTGTTGAGGGTGTAGATGGTGAAGAGCTAGGCCTAGGTGGGTGGGAGGTGTTACCTACAGGGTTGGAAAACTCATGAGAATATCCAAACTTTTGCATTTCATCTATAATTAATCAAGTGGCTATTAAATTATTTTAAAACACAGAAAGCCTTGAGGCTCAAAGTAGATAAATCTTTGACTGTGTGAAATATTGAATTTTTAAAAACCCGAAAACATTGTTGTGATAAATTGTAAGCATCTTTCAATGGCTCACAGGATAATAAAATGCCACAGTGAAGCATTTCAGCATCTCTTTATTCCTTCATTAAAGATTCCACTTTGCAAACTAGGGGAAAATAAGATAATTACATATAGAAATTAGAAGAGATCTCATATTGCTATACTGCAGCATACTGTTAATTATATTTATCACTTACATTACTTTACGCATACTTTTAAATTAATCTTCCCAACACTCACATGTGGTAGTTCAATAAGTAGTGTAATTTCATTTTACACCTTGAAACACTGAGGGGTTACATGATTTGCCCAAGGTCATACAACAAGTCAGTGCCAAAAATAACACTGTAGCTAAGTCCTGTGCTTAGACCGCATTGTATAACCTTTAGGCCACATTTTCAAACCCCCCCACAAGGCATTTCTATGCATTTTGTGTGTGCCTGCATTGGCTTTTATATTTTAGCCCTTTGTGTTTTACATAGGAGTGCTTCCAATGTCAGGCTCACTAATGGGTTATCTTCTGTTGCTGAAAGAGACAACCCTTTGAGCTACCCAGAGCTCTTCTGCTGAGATCTGTGTCTCATTC
Organism: Chelonia mydas; assembly: GCF_015237465.2. Classification (NCBI taxonomy): domain Eukaryota; kingdom Metazoa; phylum Chordata; order Testudines; family Cheloniidae; genus Chelonia; species Chelonia mydas. The sequence continues at coordinate 156,549,177 of NC_057849.1, read as the reverse complement.
ACTAACAAAAGTTGGTCTAGTAAAAGGTATTACCCCACCCACCTGGTCTCTAATATGCTGGGAACAACACAACTACAACACTCCAAACAATTTGTTCTATTGTCAGTCCAATCAGGCCCCAGTCCTATCATGTATAATGGAAGCTCAGCTTGCTGTAAGTATGGGCACAGGGCCTGTGGCTCTATTGGATTAATGTGTTCCAGAATTGGTCAAACATTTTGGTTTGAAACTGGGGGGGGGGGGGGGTATAAAAAACCTTTTTGAATGAAAAAAGAAACTTTCATGTAAAGTTGATCTTTTATTTACACACACACACACACACTATAATATATCCTGTTTTTTCCATCAAAACTGAAAACTGAATGTTGCTGTATTTTTCTTCTCTCCCCCCGCCCCCGGAACCTCTTTTGTTACTGAATGGAGCAGAATAAATGAATTATGCTTAAGGTTGCCCCCATTCATTTTGTTACATTCAGTGGCAAAAAGGGACATAAAAAGGGAAGAGGAGAAAAAAAATGAACTTTCAAAATTTTAAACACTTTTCCAAAAAATTGTAAAAATTTTCAGTGAAGTGAAAAAATGTTCCATTTCAAACCCAGAAAACCAGAAACAACTTCAACATTTGGAAGTTATTTGCAAAGTTGTTTCCCCATTTTTGGACTAACTCTAATGTCTCTCTTCCCTTTGGGCCTTGAAATATGGTGAACATATTTGGATCAAACTTCAGAAGCAGATGGTTATTCTGAGGCCTGCATACCAGTCCAATGACCTTCCTCCCCATTTGCAATAACTTCCATTGTGATATTAAACAGGGCACTGGAGGGACAGCAGCCCTGTGGTGGCAAGCCGTGGTACCCAAAGATGAAATTCCATTACTTCCTTTGAGGGTGTTGGGGTTGTCTCATTGGCACATTTTTCATTGTTTTATATTCACTGGTATGTCTGCATTTTAACTTTATTGCCACATGTCTCATTCCGAGGCCGCTTCCAAAGCCAGATTAACCCAATGCTCGGTTCTGTCCTGCTCTTCTGGACCCTCACTCACTCTCTTGAGCCACACAGTGTACAGCCACATTTTCTTTCTAAACTAGTTGTGCAATTCTCACACCTGCTGGTTTTAAAAGCAATAAATCTAAAATGGCCTAACAGAGTGTCATTAAAATAATGTTGCACCTACAAGACCAAGTTCAGCCCAAAAATCATTTTTATGATTGTCTTATAAACTCCCAACAACAAGATTTCTGAATAGAAATAGATCTCTATAAAAAGTACCCATATATTAATTGTAATGTGGAGATAATGGTGTTAACGATAAATTTTAAAACATCCCTCAAACCTCAGTTGCATGAATGTTGGATGTGGTACTGTAGGACAACAAAGCAGTCTTAACGAAGCAAGCAGGGCACGCAGATGTGACCATATACTTCAGTGTTCCTCATTAATACACTGGGTTGAAGTCAATACCTAATTGCTACTCAGCAATTCGGGAATCTTATGCTCCTGCAATCAGAACGAAGGTGAAAAATGCCTGTGTATTTAACTAAATAGGTTCCTATTAGGAATGCAAAAATGGCACTGATTTCATTTAAGAGAGCAGCTTGGATGAATGGCGTAGTTAAACTGCTCCATACAAATCATCTCAGCTCCAACAGTTTTAATTCAGGAGAAAATACAATAGTCTGAAGGAATTTGTTAACATACAACATGTTAACTTAATTGAACTGAAATATTTAGTATTCCTTTCTCCATACAAGAGTCTGGGGAAGAATGTGGGAAATTACCAGTACTGTAGAAAACTCCAGCTAAGCCATTTAACTTCCACACATGAGTCAGATAAGGTATTAACTGGAGAGATTAGAATGAGACTTGAACTTTAGCAGTGCATGTCATTTGTAAAGGACATGAGTCACAAAGAAGAAAGGAAAGAAGTCTCAGTTTTAAATGCAATTCATTTTCACTGATTAAAACAGACAGAGAATCTTCAGTTTTCTCTGACATATTTAGGGCATTTTTTAATACTTGTTCGTACTGCTTCCTTGTAGTAATTTATTACTAGGCAATATCACACACAGTAAGAAAATACATCTAAATAAAATGAAGCAGCAAAAGGCAAACAGTTTTATTTGATTTTTACTGACTATATTTATCAGCAATGATTTCCCATCGCATTTCTTTTAGCAAGCTTGACATTCTAAGTCTTCCACACAGTGAACGCCAATCCAAGTCAAGGGAGTTCTGGCAATGGCAATCCAAATCACAGAGAGCATGTAGGATTGGGTCTACACACAAGACAAAGCAGAGGCATTCTCACCACAAAACTGTTGCCATTGTTCTCCCAGTTCTGATTTTTTTCATGTCTTTGTTGGAGGTGATGGGGAAATTAACTGTGAAAACGTATAGGGTGTGAAGCCTTTCTTCTACTAATCCAGTACTTATAAAGAAATATATGAAAATGAAGGCTCAAAACCAAGGACTACACATCAGGAGACCCAATTTCTGTTCCCATAGAGTCTCAGAACTTGGGCATTTCAATAAACCGCTTTGGGTCTCAATTTCTCCATACGTAAAATGAAGATAATAATACTAATACCTCACAGAGCCTTATATATGTCGAAGAGAGATTTTCAACTGATTTTCATCAGGACTTGTGTTCCTAAGTTCCTTAAGCACTTTTGAAAATCTGGCCCAAAGTACCTTAAGATTCTTGGATGGAAGGCCCTATTGAACTGCAAAGTATTACTATTAATAATGCTATTCCAGTAACAAAATTATAATGGATATGAAAAACAGGGTAGGCAAAAGTAGCAGAGAATTTTTTAAAATCTTTTTAAAAATTAGCAAAGCACCAGAGAATGTACATATTTGTTCCACTAGGATATTTAAGGGAGATCTTTCTATTTTCCACCCTAAAAATGCTGAGTATGTGGTGTACCACTGCTTGTACTGTCTGACCACTTTCTATTCTTTTTTGCTTCTGTTGCAAAGTTCTAAAGTTGCTTTTTGGCAAGGCATATAATTTCCACTTGGGTAGAAATGGTTGGGTTTTTTCATTGAATGTTGTTAAATATCAGCATGGGGTTATTTTCAGGGACAGAAAATTTTATGAAACCCTAATATGTTTATGAAACCAAAAATGTTTGGAGAAAAAAAGGCCATGAAGCTCACAAAACCTCTTACTTCACCTGTGTTCCCAGCCTTGCAGTCCATATTTAAATATAATATGGTGCAAGTGTAGTTAGTCTTTGATACATTCCTTGTGTTTCACTATAATCTTTTTTCCAACCTCTCCCTCCCTCCATTAATTGCTTATGCTTTTTTATTGCAGGAGTACTGAGGAAGTTGAATGAGACTTCAGATAAATGAATTGCAATAAAAAGATTATTGTAAATCATGCTGCATGCACATATACAAATTATAAGGCGGCTGAATATACAGATCTAAGACTTCACACAGATATTTTGTTTTAAATGAGAAATTTGCTTCAAGGCAAGTTATTTCATTTGTAAGGACAATTTCTTCTTTTTTGCCCTGAATAGTATTTTACATAGTTTAATCCTTTTTTTAAAATGCACATACTATTTTTTACATTTAAGGGGCCGCCGTCACATGAAATCTAACCAATTTTTTAAAACAGGAGATAAAAGTCATTTTGCACATGGCACCAATTCATTCCGTCAAATTATTGTGATAAAAATAAAAACACACAGCAGATTTTCTATTTTCAAATAAATGGTTCTCTTTCTTCTGTGTTGCCTGACTCACACAGAATGCATAAATGGTCAAAGTAAACAGTATAAAAACGAAGAAAAATATTTTTTCCACTATTATCTCTCAGTGACTGCTTTGAGGGTTACTTGTAACGGTGTAGAAAAACATAACACAGAAATGTGATTTTTATATTGTGTCCCTTTAAATAAACCCCTACATTTTATTATTTATATAAATACCAAGGTGTTTAAAAAAAAACACACAAAAATGACAAGCTCCAAAGAGATTTTTTTCGTTACAAATTCAACTTATTCCTTGACTCTGAATACCTTTCTCAGAGTGTGTCTGTAATGTGGTGTCCTCCTTTTGGAAACAGATGTTTAGAAGGAATTTATTTTTTCCACAACGAATATGATCAGAAAGAAAAATGCTGTAAGTCAACTTTGTTTTCTCTGCTGAAACTGATAATCCCTGAACTGAGTTGCTCTGACCTTCCACAAGTAGCAGGGTGATCGTTCTCAGGGAATTTATGAGTATCACCATCTATTTGAAAAGAAAGCCCATGGATAAAAGAGGAAAATTAATTTGAATGTACAGTGAGAGTGAACATCAAGTGCTGGGCCATTCCCCAAATGGAATTTAGCCAGATTTGATCTCTAGGCACAGAGCCAGAGACAATGTCCTACTGGTTGTACATGCTATATTTTTCAGATGTAGATATTTGTCGTGTGTGGAGTGGGGAGGTGGGAGAGTCTCTTCTTCAAAGCAGGCTGACAGTAGGATTAAAGACCCCGGAGCATTAATCTTATCAGCTGTCCATGTTACCAGACTCAAAACCAGGGCAGTAGTAAAGCTTAAGTTTTTAGGTGGATCATTCCATATATCTTTCTCTAGCAAAACCACTGCAGTGTAATTAAGGTTAAATCCTTTAAAAAAAAATCTGATTAAACTAAAATTTATAATCTAAACCACAAAGATCTATTGAAAAGATGAATGTTAATTCATAATTAGTTTCAATCAGCTCATACATTTCACTAGCATCAACCCACTCTCCACAGTGGCCCTCCACCCAATTTTATTTTTATTATTTTTATTTTTTTAAGTTCCCCATGGTTGCTTCTAACAGTAATCCAGATTTGGAAGCCAAGGCTCAAACACACACATTTAGAAATCAAGGTGACTGATTGTGATTGCGTGTGATATACTATTCAGAACAGCCTACTCAGATGGGGACGTTGGGCTGGCATTCATGCACAGGTGTGGATTTTTTTTCTCCTGAGAGGTCAAAGCTCATACCCCACTGCACTGCTGCAGAAGCGCTCAATTAGACATGAAGACAGTGGCCCACCTGAGACATAAGCAGTGCAGATATGAATTTTTAACTCTTCTGTGCAATGAAGCATCAGGTTTTTTTCAGTCCAATTCACTGCACGAGATGGAAAAATCTTCGCTTTATATCAAGCTAAAATTCTTGTATTAATTATATCAATTTGCATAAAATTCAGATGGAGAAAAATGGCAGAACAGAGAAAGTTAATATACATTTTTCTGAGAACTGAATTTGATTAGTTGGTTTTAAATGGATTCTGAATGTTAGAGCAACATATCGGAATAGACACAGGGCCGTTAAAATAGAAAAAAAACAGGTAAGCACAGGAAGAAAGACTGAACTGAGATAGAAAAAAAATAGTTGCCATAGATATATACCTACATACTTCATTTCATGCACTCATAATTCTCTCTGGCAGCTGCATGATTAATTCAAAGATTTATTGATTTTTTTTTCCTTGCACAATCCTGCTGACCTGCTTTTGTTGACAGGTCTGTGTGGATCACACTGCTCTGTCAGTTGAAAGTATGGCATCATGTTGGTCTCCGTGGCCTGGAGTAAACATTTTTACTACTTCAACATAAATAGGATTTGAGTGCATGATAAAAACAAACACCCTTTGTTTCTAACTGGGCAGATATGAACTAGAGAACCAGTAGCCTAAAAAAGCTGAGAAATATACTGAAAGTATAATGCATTTCTTTGTATTAAAATCGTTGTTTAGGGTTTCCCCTACAAGAAAGCCAACAGATTCAATTCTTCTAACAAATCACTAGAAAAAGCAAAGAAAATTTGGGACAGTGAAAAAGTTTTAACTGTTATTGTGTATAAATGGGAAGATCAATTATCATCAAGCAAGAGGATAGTGCTTCCCCCAGAAAATTAGGAATAAGTAGTTCTTGTAATTATTGCACAGACCACTAGTTTTAACACAACCTGCATTCCTAAGTAATAACTGATCATCTAAAACTTAGACTGAACAAACTATATCTATATCATTGGGGTCTGCATTTTGGAGACCAAAGTGAAGAAACAGAAGAAGAAAAACTGTTCTAATGATATTTTTAGCCAGAGTGAAATCAGAAGGTACTAGATATCTCAACAGAACTGATTTTCTAGTGATCTTTTCAGTTCAATTTTGACTCTCAAGAGGGATGGATGGATCAGAGTAAGCACCTGAAGTTTGGTGTGTCTGTCTGTCTGAACCTCTGAACATTTAAAGGTTTATTCATGGCAACAGTACTACACCCATTAATGGGATTATTTTACTTCAACCAGTTAGATTGGTCAAAAAACTTCAGAAAATACTATTTTTCAAGCTTAATCAATGTTAATGTCCGTTGTTATGAATTCACTCCATATCAAAATAAAATACAGGTCAGACATCATTGCTAGTGAACGTGTCTACATTTAACCACTTTGAAATCACAGCTAAACCACAAATATATAAACTTGGAAGGATGAGATATTTATCAGCAAATGCCAGTTTCACCATACACTTATAAATCAACACATATATATTTCCACCAATGATAACAGAAATTTACAGATAGACAAAGAAAGAAAAAAAGTGTTTGAGAACTTAAAAGTTTGACTTAAGGATATTTACTTTGTATATTTTGACATATGATGTTCACAATTTATGTTTTAATGGTTATAAAGTTTTAACTTTTTGAAACTCAATGTTTACTGTCATTACATAATAATTATCTGACACCTGCTCCGAATAATTTCCCACAATTATGAACATTTAAATAAATAAATAAAAATAGGAAAAAATACCGAAAAATAAACATTGGTATTATCCATTAAAATTATTTAAAAATAAACATCAAATTTTTATAGGACAACAGCTTTATGGTGTAATCAGTTCTAAGAAGCAAGGCATGCTTTCATTAAAATGAATGAGCTGATACGTCAATTTCATCCCTTCATATCAAATCCAACAGTTATCACAGAATGTTTTTCTCAGGTCAGTTTCAGAATTTTTTTGGAATCATCTTGGAAACCTAGAGGATCCTCAGTATCTATTCACCAGTATATATAAAAATATGTAAATATCTAGGAGGGTAACAAGATCCATAAGCAGCTAACAGCATGAGATTTAAAAAAAAAATGCTATCATCACTATTTTTGATAGAATTGCAAAGTTAGGGCTAGATCCACACAGATGAATAATCAGTCCGCATCTGTATTACACATCATGGGACTGGGGCTTGAATGAGTAGAGCCCATGCAGAAATTATAGGCTTGGACAGTATCTCACATGCACAAATTAAAGGCTTGGACAGTGCCTTGAACACATAAGCAAAGTCATATGGATCAAAAACTCTCTGAGGAATTGTAAATAAAGAGCAATAATAAAATTCACTGCGTCTGGTACAGGAAAGGAGTCCAGTGAGCGACTGTGAAGTTTAATAGACCATTCTATCTTAATTAATATCTTTAATAAAGATCCAGTGGAGGGGAGGGGTAAATATCATGTTAATTAAGAGTGCAGAATATTTGGCAGTGTTATGAACTCCAGAAAGAGGATAGATATAATGAGAGACAGAACTGCAAGAATAATCTGGCAGGCAATAATATATGATTTAACCTGGAAAAATACAGATAAACTCAGGTACGTCTGGGGGAAAATAATCCAATGCATAGATATTTCCAGTGAGAGAGAGAGAAACATTGCTGAAAGTAGCAATTCATGGCTGTGGATATCAAATTAAATATTAGTGTACAAAATAATAAGACAGCCCAAAAAAATCAAAACCAAAAACCAATATAGTTTGGCTCTCACGTCTTGTAATGTGATGTTTTGCACAACAGGCCACCAGGCCTGTGCTGAGCTCCATGAAGGGTTCTCCCATATATACTATACTGCAGCATTGCCATGGGCCATATATTAGAATCATCATGCAATAGTCTGAGAAGGTGAAAGCACCTTTCTTTGTGGCACAGGCCAGGCCCTAGAACATGGTGCTACTTTCTGGGACCTTCAGTACCAGAAAGATGTGGACAAAACTGGAAGGAGAACCTCAAGAGAAATAAAATTGATTAAGGACTGAAAGGACTCAGTCATTTGGAAAAACTAATTATTATGTATATATTTATATTTGGTGAGGCTATAATGACTAGGGAGTGTGGCGTGTAATTGTCTATTAATATTCCAAGGATGGTGATGCAATAAAGGGAGAGAGGTTGTAACCAGGAGGAATGGGATTAAATTAGAAAGAGATTGAGTGTCAGGAAAAACTTCCTAATATTTGAAGACCTGACCCAGGAAGAAGCTCCTCACTATTTCTCCTTTCCCACTTGAGGAAGGAAGGAAGGAAGGAAGGAAGGAAGGGCAGTGCCCCTTCTCCTCTCCAAGGTACCCATGCCACCTCTGCTTCCCCTCCTTTTGTGCAAGATCCCTCCCCTGGAGAGGTTTGAATCCTGTCAATACTCCTCACCTTTAAAAGGAAAAAAAAAGGCTGTGGAAGAAAGAGGGAAGAGATGGGGTGAAGAGATTTAAATGAAGGAGAAAGAAAAATAAATAATAAAAAATGCCACTTGCTTCCTAGGCACTCTTCAGTACGGACATGTCTACAGTACCTTCACCAGCTATGTCCTTTCCACTTACTGTAGTACAAATAAAGTAACCAAAGGTGGGGCAGATTTCTGCTCCCTGGATTTTTGGTACATCCCTTTCTGATATATCCCTTGCCCCCTGCTCCAACCTCCCACAGGCATCCATCCACATTCCTAATACTAAAAGGATGAAGGGGCTGGGGGTGAAAAGTCTGAAAGGTCCAACTGTTATCCAGAAAGAAAATAACTGTGCTACTTATGTCCACTCCATCTGCAGCCACTCTAGGAAACACAAAACAGAACTCTGCTCCCAACTCAACTCTTGCACATATGCTCTGCAATGCTAGCTCGACGGCAAAAAATTGGATACAATTAACTTAGGCTTGAATAGAGATGGGAGTGGATGGGTCATTACACAAAGTAAAACTATTTCCCCTTGTTTATTCCCCCCCACCCCACCCCCCAACTGTTCCTCAGACGTTCTTGTCAACTGCTGGAAATGGCCCACCTTGATTATCACTACAAAAGGTTCCATACACACCCCCCACTCTCCTGCTGGTTATAGCTCACCTTAAGTGATCACTCTGGTTACAGTCTGTATGGTAACACCCCTTGTTTCATGTTCTCTATGTATATAAATCTCCCCACTGTATTTTCCACTGAATGCAGCCGATGAAGTGAGCTGTAGCTCACAAAAGCTTATGCTCAAATAAATTTGTTAGTCTCTAAGGTGCCACAAGTCCTCCTCTTCTATTCACTATCCATGACCTTAAATCCAATGAACACTCTTTCCCTTTGTCTACATTATCAAAACATGATTAGATGACTGTGGATCTGGTGCTACGCCGTGGCATCCCTCCAAACATCACCCTGTCAGACGACCAGAACCAAAATCCATTGACGTAAACAGATTTCAGAGTGGTTAGTCTGTATCAGCAAAAACAATAAGGAGTCCTTGTGGCACCTTAGAGACTAAGAAATTTATTTGGGCATAAGCTTTCAAAACTTATGCCCAAATAAATTTCTTAGTCTCTAAGGTGCCACAAGGACTCCTCGTTGTTTTTGTTGAAGTAAACAGAGAAACTCCCATTGACTTCAGTGAACTTTAGACCAGGCCCAGAATGCACAGAAACAGAACGCTGTCTCACTCCTAAAGAAGAAGAATCTTCCCTGGGAAAAAAAGTCAGAATATTTAAAGTGTATCCCTTATTTGCAAGTCAAAAAAATCCAAGTTAAAAGTCATGCCATACAACTGACCTCCAGATCATGAAGGTTTTCACAGAGAAGCTGAGAGGGACTGTGGAAGAGTCCCAAAAACTCATTGCCCTAGGAAACTTCAGGCCCATGGAGATGACACATCTGATAAAATGGTCCAAAATTTTCTATGCACCTATAGATCATGAATCGCCTGACCAACACATGTAATTGCTCACACCGTAATCTAAAAGTGGATATAGGAGACGGAAGTTCTTCTCTATCTTGATCGGATCACTAACCCCTCCAATCAGACATCATAACCCAAATTCACAAACAGGAAACCTTAGTCATCACGGTCTGTCCTCAATGACTAACAGATCCAGTTAAATTCCAAGGCTTCCTTATGAACACTATAGCCAACTCATGGACCAAGGAGAGGAAAGTCTGGTGAGACATTATTCCTCCCTGTGTCCAATGCTACTGACACACTCGTATCTAGACATATCCTCCCCTACCCACAGTTTAGCATGGTTCTCAGATGATCAGACTCTGATACAATGTAATGGAAAATATAGATGGAATAGATACTGTACATCAGTCAGTGGAAAGATTCTCCCATAAATGGGGGAAACAACATTTACGTAGTTCAGTTTTAGCTGACTCAAGCAGTCACAGGAGAACATAACACAAACTTGCATTGGCAGGAGAGGTATACAAAACCTAATAGATCCTTCCCATCTCTAATTTCTATCATGTGGTACTCCCCTCTCTAAACTCTGCTACCAAATGTAGAAAAAGTTGCGAATGCAATAACCAGGCATTTCTTAAATAATGCAGTAAGTTACTTTTCCCTAATGGTTCCTTAGGAAAATAACTTTGTTGAAAGATGATGTCTGTCTGTATCTGTACAAAGTCCTCACCCCCACCCCGCTCTCCTGCTGGTATTAGCTCATCTTAAGTGATCTCTCTCATTTCAGTGTGTATGGTAACACCCATTGTTTCACGTTCTCTGTGTATATAAAATCTCCCCACTGTGTTTTCCACTGAATGCATCCGATGAAGTGAGCTGTAGCTCACGAAAGCTTATGCTCAAATAAATGTGTTAGTCTCTAAGGTGCCACAAGTCCTCCTGTTCTTTTTGTTGAAAGAAAAAGCTAAGAAGCAATCTCAGTTTTAGAGATGAGTGAGCTCTACAAGTCTGCAAGAAGTTTGGAAAACACATTGCTGCTGCAGCAAACTTAAAGTCCAATCCTGAAAAATGCTGAGCATCTGTACTTCCTATTAACATCACTAGCAATCAATACAAGTTGCAGGTGCTCAGCAACTCTTGAAATCCTTCCCTGAAAAAAAGAAAAAAGGAGTCACCTGGCTGTGGCATTTTTCTGTGTAGTATTACAATTTAAAAGAGTATTTTAATTCCTTAGCTGCATTATTGATATCACATTAGATTATTCAAAAACTCGACACATGTTTAAACCTCTTTTACTGTCACCATCAGGTCTAGCAATTTAGATTTTTATTCTGTTCAACTTGGAGAATGAAAAATCTTAGAGCTAGAGCATTTGAAATGATGTTATATGGCTGTTGATTGTTAGATAGAATTTTGGATGCATTCAAATCTGGATCTCATCTTTGCATGTGGGACCATTGACAATATTTCTAAAGGACTATAATTTATATAGAAAATTATCTACATTCATGAATAATATTAATTAGAAAATTTAACCCATTTTAGCCATGCAGAGCGCTCACTATTAAGGAGAAAATTTATCTCCCCAAGGACTTTGAGATGCTGCCATAATCTCCAGATATAAGTACAGATGAAAACTTTAGTTCTGTCTCTTAGATACTACTATGTGGTAACTACTGGCAAACAGGACTGCTGAACATCAATCACTGCAATTCATAGAACTCTTGGTGGAAAGAGATCCAAGAACCCTTGGAGCCTTCTAAAGTTAAGACTTAAAGAATACGGTATAAATTATGCAATTTGTTACATTAAATGCAGGTCATTGTGCCTCAGTGACACATTCTCAAGCCTTGGTCCGCTGTGTCTAATTTATGGCCCATGGAAAGTGCAGAGGCTCAAAGACTCAACAGCTGTCATCCTCATGTCAATCAAAGCCCTTCAGAGACTTGTTTACCTTTCATATTTCTATACCTTTCATTCAAAGCTGCTATTCTTTCACTGCTAATTAAATCCCCATCGTGCACAATGAATACTGTCCCTCTTCTTCTTCTACCTTTTTTAAGGCATCATATTTTTCACACAACTCAGATCCTTTCAAGGTTCGTTATTAGACAGGAAAAATGGGGGAATTTACGCAGGAGGGTCCATGCAGCTCTTGTTAACCTCATTGTTAGTTACCAGCAGTCCTGTGCATTACATCTTTATTACACACTAGAGTTCCTATGGACAGCTTTCTGCTCTCAGATAACTTCAGTGGGACCTCCTTATGCACAACCAAAAGCAGAATCTAGCCAATAGATTATAAAGTGAGAGATGTCTAGCATGTTGCATTATTATGAAACCAACAAGGCTCCTACAGTCTGAGCTAAGACATATTTCTTAAGTTTTCTTCTAAAAAACTAGATTTTGGAACATATAATGAGCAGCAATGCTTTCAAAAGCAAGCAAGCAAGCAAGCAAGCAGAGAGCTGGTTTGACACAGAAAAAAGGACACCTAACATACTGTGTAATAGTGCAGCATCTGAAACAAGGATTGTGGCTCATTTGCAAGTCCCTTTATTCTAAAATTCAGGATGGGGACTCCATATATTTAAGTATCTGAAACATTTACTCTAGCTTATATCTGAAAGGATTGTATGCAAGTGTAACTAATTCAAAAGTAAAGTGACAGGTTTCAGAGTAGCGGCTGTGTGAGTCTGGATCCGCAAAAAGAAAAGGAGGACTTGTGGCACCTTAGAGACTAAGCAAAAATCACTATTCTATAACTAGAACGTGCAGCACCTGTTAGGGTGCTGGCTTGTTTACCTTTTTTAGGAAGTCTCACACTTCCCTCCATGGGTCTACGCTTGCTGTCTTACTTGTGTGTTCTTCAACAGATAATCCTTATGGGAGATTTTATTTTCAACTTTCTCTCTTTTACCGTACTGTATACTTAGTTTTATCCCCCTGTTTCCATGGCATTTTGTCTAATACAGTTTGTGATAATCTCCAGTAAATATACATCCCTAGCAGATTCCTTGTAGAGGTTTCTGCTCATTTTAACTTTCCTTTCCAATGACATCCGCTACTCACTGATAACCAGCCACATTTCTCTCTTAATCCTATCCTGCCACTAATGTTCTCATATTAAATTGTCAGATGCAAAAACATACTATTGCATATTTCTTATCAACACTTCACAAAAGTTGATCAGAGACACATGGGAAAGTTGTTCTCGTATTTGATACCTATGTTAGTATACATTTTCCCTCAAAATATTGATCACTAGTGGAAGACAAATCAATAGTCCTGTTATGTCTTAGCATCCTATTCATCAGCACTGGGAATCCAAGACTTTGAGATTAATCACTATCCACCATTTGAGTTCATGGCAATATTATTGTTGAATTGAGCATGGAGAGAAATAGATGCAATTGTCTCACAAAAGACACCACTTTTTAAAAAGCTAGCACTGCTGCTAAAGTACTGTGATAGTAAACAGCAAACCCTACAATCATTCTAGTTAAACTGGACTGATGTTCCCTGCCTCCCTCTAACACTGGAACTGAGGCATTCATCAGAACAACTGTAATTAAACATAGACTTTATATTTAATCTGTACTGTGACCACCTCAGGAATCAGATTTTCTAAATTATTTTACATGATATGGCAAGATATGCTAAACCACCTTTTAAGGAGCATCAGTTTTAATGGATAGTTTTTACTTGCATTGTCAGTGCACATGAATTTTTTTTTCAGATATACTATTGTAGGATCAGGGCCATGATAAATGTATTAAGGCTTCATTTTCAACGGCTTGCTGTACGGTTTCTAAAACAAATAAGTTTCAGATGTAATGGCTTATTAGGGCAATCCACCCTTTCCAGCTCATGGAAATGCAGTTCCGCCGTTTGTTTCTTCCAGGGATATAGCCAGGCTGGACTTAATGGAGGAACAAGCCACAGAGAGGAATGAATGGTGATACTGTACTGCTCTCCATGTATACAAAGATGCTTTGGGATGAGAAGATGATTTTTAATGGATGCAGCTTCATCAATTAAAAAAGTAAAAATTCCTATGAGAAAAAATGTTTAGGTCTAGTGGATCAGTAAAGGACCATTATTATGTTCCTACATAAGGACGGCCATACTGGGTCAGACCAAAGGTCCATCTAGCCCAGTATCCTGTCTTCCGACAGTGGCCAATGCCAGCTGCCCCTGGGGGAATGAACAGAACAGGTCATCAAGTGATCCATCCCCCATTGCCCATTCCCAGCTTCTGGCAAACAGAGGCCAGGGACACCATCCCTGCCCATCCTGGCTAATAGCCATTCATGGACCTATCCTCCATGAATGTATCTAATTCTTTCCTGAACCCTGTTATAGTCTTGGCCTTCACAACATCCTCTGGCAAGGAGTTCCACAGGTTGACTATGCATTGTGTGAAAAAAAGACTTCCTTTTGTTTGTTTTAAACATGCTGCCTATTAATTTCATTGGATGCTCCCTAGCTTTTGTGTTATGAGAAGGAGTAAATAACACTTCCTTATTTACTTTCTCCACACCAGTCATGATTTTATAGACCTCTATCATATCTTTCCTTAGTTATCTCTTTTCTAAACTGAAAAGTCCCAGTCTTATTAATCGCTCCTCATATGGAAGCCATTCCATACCCCTAATAATTTTTTAGCCACTAGAAGGACAGATGTTGAAACCAGAGGCTTGACTAACTAGGTAGACTGTTTCTATGTACTATGTAGCCATTGTGGATTCCAGAGGAGCAGCATTTCCCTCTACAATAGTAGGGAAGAGGCTGCAGAAACATATATTGTATTCTAGACTTCAGAATTATGAGCAAAACTGAGCCATCCAAAGATGTGGTGATGTTCCAATAGGGTAGAATCAGGCTGTGAGGAGACAAGTCATGTTGTGGTAATTTTTCAAGATGTTCTGAATTGATAATGGAGAATGAAGGAACTTTTAATATTAAATTATCTAATTTAAAGACTATTTTAAGATTAAGAGAAATTAAAAAGAAACCCATGTAATTATATGTTTGGTGATTTTAATTGTATTATATATTCTTTTAACAGGTCACAATAATAATAAAAAAGATATTTGTAACAGTTAATGGCTCAATCCTGTTCTTTAATGCCTGACCACAAATCACATCATCATGTCAACTGCTGTACTGCACCTGCGATCCCGAAGTCCCAACTACTATAAGTGGATCTGTGGAGACAGGTCCTTGTGTTCAAGGGGGGTCTGCATGGGTGCAGGTTTCTACCCATGAAGATCAGATCGTTGGATCACAGCCCACATAGAACAGACTAAAGTGGATTTAGTGCACTTAAAAACTATACTGATATCAGTGGACAAGGTGACCGATCACTTAAAAATACTACATTTCTGTACCAAACAAGTCTATTTTCATATTGTCCCAAAAATATCTAAGAAGCGACAAAACCATTTAAGCAATAGATTTGCCAGAGACAGGAAGTCAAGTTTAGAACACAAGGTATATAGAAACAAAGAATTCCATTTCTGTCAGCACCACATTTATCCAAAACAGAGGGTGGTTAACCTAGTGGAGGAACTTACAATCTTTAACTCATTTCAGCATATACTGTAGCATAGTATAAACACATTCTTAATAATACAATGCACTGACATTTAGCTCTGATTATTGTCCCCTTGCTGCAATACTCAACAGCTGTACTTTCACATCCTGCGCATGTACATCATTTACTTGACCATATAATAGCAGATGTTTATGTTTATCCGCATAATACACATTTCAGTTGTAGTACAGCAACATGCACTTCCATACGATACAGTCTATATACAGCATATATTGTTCTATGGATTTCTTACATACTATTAGCTAGAAAATGTTGGATTGCTACAGTGAAATCCTGGCTCCCCTGAAGTCAGTGGTAGGGCTCCCACCATTGACTTCAACGGGGCCAGGATTTCACTCCTAGACCTCAGCTTGGGAGGTTAAATCAGGTTAATGGGATTTTTTTTTAAAGGGATCTTTGCTGCCTCTATACATACTTTCAGTACATACTGTAGGTGTTTTGTGGAGCCCTAACTAGATAATTCAATTATTTGCATGACAGTTTGCAGTTTTCCAACGGCAAAGTAATTTTTCTGTATACACAGCAGTGCAGATAGTTCTTTTTATAAACATATAGTTTAACTTCAATATATGCATAAATATATTTGGAATCCATCAAAGATTTTATTATATTATGTCTGTGGATAGTATATAAGCTTTCACACTGTGAAAGCTTCCAAATATTGTCTATAGGCATACCTGGTACAAAAATATTATTGAAATATAGGAGTCAATTGCACATATCATTTAAAACAACCAAAATAAATGTAACACAAGATTTCTTTTACTCCATAACTAACTTCACCACTAGAAAACCCAATCACAACCCAACAAATAGATTATGACACTCAAAACAAAAAAATTCTATGGCAAACAAAATTTCCTTTAAAAAGAAACGTCAAGTCAACGCTATGCCACAATGCCAAGAAATTCTGATTTCATGTCTGGAATAAAACAAAATACATGCTAATTCCCCTGGGAGGAAACTAAAAAAAGCCAGAGCTGTCTCAAAGCTTCAAGTCACACCTAATCACGAGGATGCATCAGAGCTACATGTGCTATACATTAATTACAGTGGAAAGATGAAATATCATTCAGCTATAATCAACACAAAGGAACCATTGAGTATTATGGAAAACACAGAAACCATATCCAATAGGGAAAGAAAGCCATTAAAGCCTACCTGAGACAAGTGAGACTGTGTCTTTCTCCCAAGAGACAACAGTGATGTATGCCTCCACAGAGGAGGGGATAATGCACTTGAAGACCGCTACATTGCCTCTCATGGCTTTCTGGTCCTCCACACGAACTGTGTAGGGTTCCCGTAAAACTAAAATGGAAGAATAGTGAGTTTTTGTTAATGAGTGAGATGGTAAAGCCAATGTAGAATTAAATAGAAAGAAGTCCTGTCTGGAAAGACAGATAGGTATCATTTTCCCAAGGACTGAATGTAGACAACACATTTCCTCAACCTTTATAAAGTAAATCAGAAGATGAGCTCGTGCCCATCAGCCCTTTCACTTTCACATGCCTTACAGCAGGCTTAGTCAAAGCCACAAACCCAAAATGGTGGGATCTTGCCCTGCTCCAGTTCTTGCATTGGTCTTTCACAATTCACCCAGGATAAAGACAAATTAGGCAGGCAAGTAAAATATTATTAGATTTTCTTCATCCTAATGGCAACAGTAAGAAAGTAAATTTTGTGTCTTGGCTGGTAAATCTGAAATAATTTTACATTGCTGATCTGAAGGGTCTCCCTGAAAAAACTCCAAGATCCTCTTGCTTACTCCAATACTATACTAAACCCCATCACATTTCAATGTTCATCCTCTAGTTAATTCGTGGTGCAAGGGGAAAATCATTTTCCAAGAGAAACAGTCTCCACATGGAAAAAATGATGCTCTGTCTCATGCCAGCTTGTTTAGGTTTTTATAGCACACTTCCTTCAGAAGCTGAGCATTCTACTTTACCAGAGGGAGCACAGGCTCCCCCAATACTGGTGGGAAGTTCCCACATGGTGGTTCCGTTGAATTAATCTGCCAACCTTCTCTTGGTGCGAGGATAAGTGGGACAACCAGAAGGATGGGAGAGAGGAATTTAGGATGGAGGGGAGAGAGAAGAGTCGAAGGTGCTAACCGTGGAATCAACAGAGATGAGCGAGAAGTAAGGAAGAAGGGTGCTCAAATTTGCAGAGAAATGAAGCGTGTTAATAGACTGAAGGTCTCAAAGGTTGAGCAGAAAAATGGGGGAGGAGGTGGAGTGGGCAATACTGAAAGAAATAAAGTAGTGATCAGAAAATGGAAACTCTGCTAGTGAAATACGTTAGTGGGAACAGTACTAGTGACCCTGCTGGCAGCTGGGAGAATTGATCCAGAGATGAAGGTCAAAGGAAGATGGTAGGGAGTGGAAGAGGCAACAGCATCTACCAGATCAATACGACAGGTGAGCATTTCTGGAGTAGGGGGTGGAAGATAAATGGGAGAAGAGGAAATCCAAGCACTGTAATCAATGAAAAACAGAGATGAGAAGCCTGTGGACAGTAACTAACAGGAGAGGGAGATAGAGATTAATGCCTGATGGAGTACAGTTCAGAAGTGGAAAAGGTGGGAAGTGGCATGAGTGAGACAGTAGGAGCTCAATACCACCACTGCTCCATATCTGGGCTGTGTGAGAAGAGACCGCTACAAGGATGCAGCTACAAAAGGGGTGTTGGAGAAGGGGGAAGCCAGTTTCAGTGACTACAAAGAGAGATGAAAGGAGCAAGAGGCAAAGCGGCCACGCAGGTCTAGAAGTCATCATTACCGATGACAATAATTTCAGTGCCCTAAGGTAATCATGTCAGTAGAGCTATGGGACCATTGTATAGAAACTTCCTTTACTCCCACTGCAGAACAAAACAAAAACAAAAAACTAAACAAAAAAAATTCACTGAGAGCAAAATTTAAGTATAAACACACTCACTCTAAGTGGGTGTGGCTGTATTTGCTTCCCAGTATTTGGATGTATATTTCTGGAATAAAGAAGCCATGGACTTATAAAATGGTGACCTCTTTACAACTGCTCCAAAAAAACATTGTATATGGCCAGATTCAAATGGTAAGGTAAGCATAGTGAAGGGTTTAAAATACAGTGCAACCACTAGCTCACGAACAGGAAAGTTGTTTTTTTTTTAGTTTTACAATCTGCATAGACAATTATATAGTTTAAAGGTTAACAGCCTAAAAATAAAATAAATCAAAATTAAGTATTAAGAGAAGATGGCACCATTAGCCTATATATTACTGATTATAAATAATGAGGCAAAGTTACTAACTCTGATCACAGACTTGCTGGATTGTTACTGTTCTCTTACAGTAGCAACCTTGGAACGCCTCTTCCCGTGTGAAGAAGCCAGCTACCGTCTTTCCATGCTCCAGTGAAGAGCTCGCAAAGCACAAGCATCTCCTTCTTTATGTGGCTAACTGTCTCCTACCACTCATGCTCCAGGGATAGCTCGCAGAGCATGGGCTATTTTGAGAAGGTATCATGACACAATATTATGAACAGGGCTAATGCAGGCTGGTTCACATTTTTTCTGAACTACTTGTACAGTTACAAAAACCTGTCATGTCATTAAGAAAGCCACTTCCAGGGCAATTGTTCCAAGAAGCAAACATACACAAACACCTGTAAATCAATGAAACTTGACAGAGGCAGAACTAATCTCATTTCCTCAATCCCTTGCTGGGGAGACTTACAGTATGTGGACCTTGACATTTTGGCATATGGGAAAGGAGAGGGCACACGTTCATCAGATTTCCAAACCAAACTATTAATCTTTGGAATTTGTAATATCCAAGGAGGTTGAGATAGATCACAAAAGTAATTATTCAGTCCCAAACTGCATGAGACAGTTCTTGTTTGTGAACATGCACTAACTTTTTTGTTTTATGCATTCACAATGTTGCTAAGCCTCATGATTTTTATCATGAGCCTTGTGATTTTTGCTGTTTTTCTTAAAGCCCAGATCCCAGAGTCATTTGATTGCATGAGACTCATCTTTCATGGGGAAAAAAAAAATTCTCTAACTTTCACAGTTGCTTGGGGAAAAAAAAAAAAACACTTGAAAGCAAGATGGACCTACCTCCATTTACCCCCGCTGAGGATCTGGCCCAGAAAGTTTATCTACATTATGTGCAAAGCCAAAACAATTTCAGCTCAACCATCCCCTTTGAGCACCTCCACCATCCACAAAAATCCACAGGGTAGCTGCCAGACAGGCTAAGTTTTCCTCCAGGGATTTCCTGCGATGGATGCCAGGGATTCATTGCCTCTCCTGACCAGTCAGGGTCTAGCTTTGTGTCAAGCTATTCCATTAGTCACATGTCTAGCTCTAAGAAGTCCTCTAATTGGCTGGGAAAGAGGGCACTGCACCCACTTTCTGCAGAGCTAGGGTAGAGCAAAGAGCCACTCCAGCTTTCATCCTGCTTGCAGCAGGGTTTCTCTCTACCTGCTGTGGGGTACGACTTAGACCCAGTCGTTGGTCCTTTTCTCAGGATACTGCGTTTAATTACCAAATAGAGAGCGTTTTTATGTTGACTAATCACTGCGTTCTCTTTTCTGCCGTGGCCAAGCCAGAATCATGTTCAGGCTTCCATATGATCCAGCATTTTGTGTCAGAACTTTTGGGGGACTGTGTAGTCTTTGCCAAAACTTACATTTTGTCATCTCTTTGCTCTCTTCATAACATGATATGCAGAGGCCACACTGGTAGCTGGGATCCAAGTAACCGTGTTTACTAACTATATACAAATATACAAGGCCTTGCTATCTGTACCCACTGCTACTCTGGCAGCGTTCTGACGGCTCCTGCAATAGAAAATAGGGAGGCCCACTAGAGGGCTCCCCAACTATTTATAGCAGAGGTGGGCAAACTACGGCGGCCCACGGGACCATTCTGCCTGGCCCCTGAGCTCCTAACCCGGGAGGCTAGCCCCCGGCCCCTCCCCTGCTGTTCCCCCTCCCCGGCAGCCTCAGCTTACTGTGCCGCTGGCGCAATGCTCCGGGCAGCAGGGCTACGAGCTCCTGGGGCAGCGCAGCTGCAGAGCCCGGCCTGACCCGGTGCTCTGTGCTGTGCAATGGCGTGGCTGGCTCCAGCTGGGCAGCGTGGCTGTAGCACCGCCAGCCACCGGTGCTCCAGGCAGCGCGGTAAGGGGGAAGGGAGTGGGGAAGGGGAGTTGAATAGAGGGCAGGGTGGTTCGCGGGGTGGTCAGGGGCCGGGGTGTGGATAGGGGTCGGGGCGGTCAGAGGGCGGGGAACAGGGGGGTTGAATGGGGGCAGGGGATCTGGGGGCAGTCAGGGAGAAGGGGTGGTTGGGTGGAGCATGGGTCCCGGGGGGGCAGTCAGGAAGGAGAGGGGGGTTGGATGGGGCAGTGGGGGCCAGTTAGGGGTGGGGGGTCCGGGGACAGTCAGGGGACAGAGAGCAGGGGGGTGGATGGGGCAGGGGTCTTGGGGGGCCATCAGGGAACTGGGGGGTTGGATGAGGCAGGAGTCCCAGGGGGGCTGTCAGAGGGCGAGAAGCAGGGGGGGTTGAATAGGGGGTGGGGGCCAGGCCACGCCTGGCATTTGGGGGGGCACAGCCTCCCCTAACTGGCCCTCCATACAATTTCTGAAACCTGATGCGGCCCTCGGGCCAAAAAGTTTGCCCGCCCCCGGTTTATAGGGATATCACCCAGTTCCTATACATTGCAAATACATTATCCAGTTTCTGTAGGGATAGTAAGGAGGGGTATATATCTCCCAGAATTGTGGGATTGGGCATATCCCTGGGACTGAGACTGAATGGTGGAGATAGCCTGGTATCTGGCTCAATGGCAGCTCTAATACTCTTGAAATTTGTTGGTGAGGAGGAAGGGGGATTTGTGATCCAAACCCTGTATGCAGGCCCGGTTGGACTGGGCTGTTTATCAGGATGGAAAACTGTTTTGACAGTGGGGAGAAAGGGTGAAATATGGCTGGGCGGAAGCTGCAGCCATCCTTTGCAGAGGCTATAGTTATTCCCTTCTTTCCTTTGCTTATGCTCTTGATGTTTGTTTATTTAGCAAAATCGCTGTCTTTGTGCCACAGACTATCCTTAGATTCTAAGGTGGTGTCTTGGTGATCCCACAAGCCACAGAGGGAACAGAAAAATGATTTGCACATTCAAGTACCTATTTGCACAATTACTTCTTAATATACACCTATATACCTGTGGAGGTATGCACACATTTACAGCTGCATGGACCTCATTGCATCAGAGCCTTAGTTAGCAAGGTTTCAAGATACAGTCTTCTTTAGGCAGTCACATTAGTGTATCCACAAAAGAATTGCAAATTGATTAACTAATATTTGAATCTTTAAGCATCATTAGCATGCAAAATTTTATGAGGAAACCACCCAACACTTTAGTGTTTCTGCTTAAAAGAAGCTCCAGAAAAGAACTGCAAGGAAGTAAAGACAGATGCATTGGCAAATCCACACAGGGAAGCTGATATGACATCTGCTCTCCCTAAAAAGATCAAATCTCTTGTCTACAGATTCAATAAACTCAAAAAAAGCATATTCTGCCCAGAAAATGCATGTATTTTTGTAGACCGTATGTTTTGGATAATGCATTTTATGAATTTCTTGGAGATGTCAGTTTTTCTTTGTACCTTCTAATTATCACTTTGCATGTCTTTGAAGTAATATTTAGCATTAGTAAGACTAAAAGTCAGGAAGTAGAAACTATTAACTGGCATAATGCGCTTCACAATCTGGCTTTTCCTTGTTTGCAAACAGATAATCATAAGAAGAGCTATAACCCCAAAGCGCTATATTTGTGCATGGTTTGCAATTTCTCTAATACAGCTACTGGACTGCAGATACTCCAGGACAGATCCTCGGATGGTATATATTATGCTGATGTAAACTGGTGATTAAGCTAGTGTATACTGAAGTTACAGGTGCTTTTTGACAATTTAGATCAGCTGAGGATCTGCCCCCACAAATTTTTTTAATTAAAATTTTGATTTTAGAGTTTTGTGCACTAGTAGAATAGTGGTAATAGACTTGAGTCTAATTACATTTAAAATCAATTCTCCCTTTATACAGTCCACCCCTTTTTATTCAGTCAACTCAGAAAATAGTTGCCAAACTGTTATGCCCACAATACAAAAAATCCTTTGCATACTTTAAGTTAAACATAAAGCTATTCCTATATATTTACAATACCATTTGATTATTATTTATCAATATACATGTTCATTCCCCGCCCCCCCCAAAAAACCCCAACAACAGTGCAGGGAGAGTCCTCATCTCCCCCATCCCTAACTCTTTAAAGAGTAAATAGATTCTGATCAATGGCCTCTCTCTAACTGTTCAGCTGGGAATCTTGGCATCTTTCAGAAACTTGATGGACTTTGGAATGGGACTTTTAACTTCTCTTTTATAAAAATAGGCTAAGCCAATATTGTTTCAGTTGATTTTATTAAGAACTCTAGATTGCCCTTCTAGGCCACAGTCTTTGCTCCAGTTCACAATGGCTACCACTTTTAGCCAGAAACACATGGTCTCCCCCCTTGCCCAACTTGAAGTTATAAAGTAAAGAACCATACTTACCGGCCTTAATGTGAACATCCTGACTTCTGATTTTCCCTGAAGGATTTTCAGCTGTGCAATAGTAAGTGTTATCATGGATTAAGTTATTAAAGCTTGAAGGAGGGAAGGGGAAAATTTGGAGAGTGCCATTGGGGTGGACGTGGCGGATCCCTGGGACATCATAGATCTCCTCGCCCGTTGCTAGGTACCATCTGAGTGTCACAGGAGGGATCCCTGCTGCAGGACAGGGCACCAGTGTCCCTGTGGTGCTAGCAAACACTACCTCTTGCAAAGATGCATTGACAAAATACAGGCTGGCATGTAGATCTTCACTGAAAACTGCAAGATAAAACAGACAAATGTGTATTTAACAGCTAAGAAAATATTACTGCACATATCACAATTTTACACCTACAACTTAGTAGTATGATAGTGATGCTCAGGATTTTTCTGCTCCTTTAAGTAATTTCTTTTTGTAAAACACACACATCACAATCAATTTTGAACTGTTATGACAGTTGATGGAGGTAACTAGAGCAACTGGATCCTAATATAGGATATGACAATTTGTTTCTGTGTTTTGTCAGAATAAAACAACCAAAAAGCTATGGATCTCAAAACACAAAACAAAGGCGTTACTCCCCAGCAAGATTACCATTAGTCTGGAAAGAAGCAAATTAGATCACCTTTCGCATTGCTGATCCAGTATTCTTGCTAAGACCAGTCAAATACTCGCAGTAATTTACTTCAGTGAAACTTTCAGTAACTACAATTTGCTGTCTGGCAAAGACTGTTAGATTTATAAACAGAATTTGCTTTTATGTATTTTTCATCTCTGAGGTATATCCAAACAATGCAATGAGAAGAACTGAGCAACTAATGCAAAAAGTAACAAGAAATTTGTAGAAAAAAATTATTTGACCAGCACTAGTAAAAAGAGTTGGATACATTTAGTAGAGAGACTGTTTAAGGCTAACATGTCAACTATAGTTCGCTCAGCAATAGCTCCCCCGTGGCCTTGGGCAATAGATCATGTTATACTGAGAGGGTAAGTACTGGTCAGGATAGGAAGTTATCCCCCTATTCTTTTAAGAAGGCTAGCCAGGAGAGCACTACCTTCTACCCAGAAAGCCACAAATAAGCAGAAGGGACCTCACTTTGTTTCATCCAAAGTATTACACCTCTAATACAGCAGCATCTCCCTACTACTCTGTGATTGAGAACATGTCAGTGGGAAGCTTTACTTCTGCATTTCTAGAAATTGGGATTTTTTTTAACTGTACAACCATACCAGTGCATAATATATTTTTGCATTTAATATACATATAGTGTTCACCCTAAAAATTAGCCAGTTCTACCTTAAACAAATAGGTAAGGTTGTATTATAAGCTGCATTTCCAGTTCACTACAGCTTGAATCTATAAACATTGAAGTAAAGTTACCCAGTAAAGAGTAACTGGCAAGTTTTAAAAAGGTATCTATTGTGTATCAGGCCAGATTAAACATCTGCCAGAGTTCAATACTAGCCTTTGTCTGCAAAATGTATTATCTTGTGTTGGGTATAAAGAACTCCTAGCAACCACACAGCTAATCTTTACAGGGTGCTATCTACTTCTGCTACTCAATCTCATGGTAGTTGGCTGTGTGAGAGGGAGGGTTTCCTTACTTCTCCAGCCCACTAAGGGGGTGGTGATAAGGAAGGAATAAGTTGTTTCCTGCTAACTCTTTGAAGATCATAATAGGTTGGAATAAGTGACCCTTCATGGTGACCGCCACAAAGAAAGATGAGGGTTGGCCTGGCACCCCCAGAAGACTTCAATGGGAGAGATCCTCTAGACCCATTAGGTAGCAGGAAAAGCAGATTGTCCACCTAAAAGACAGCAAAGCTGAGTGGAGAGGGATTTCTGGGGAAATCTCGGGAGACAGGATGCAATGATCTTGAAGGTTTAGGAATCTGAATCTTCTTCGAGCGGACTGACAGGGGATGGCTTACAGCCATCCCTGGCAAACAGATATTACAGGTGTTGGTTCAGAGTAACACATATGAAACAGATCCTTCAAGGTTGGTTCAGCCATAGTCAAAACTTGATTTTTTTTTATTTTTTTTTTTATTTTAAAGTAAAGCAAAC
Organism: Chelonia mydas; assembly: GCF_015237465.2. Classification (NCBI taxonomy): domain Eukaryota; kingdom Metazoa; phylum Chordata; order Testudines; family Cheloniidae; genus Chelonia; species Chelonia mydas. The sequence continues at coordinate 156,523,865 of NC_057849.1, read as the reverse complement.
AGATATTAACTGAATACATACAGGAAGAAGATGGTGCCATTTCTATATAGTCAGATTTCTAATTATAGCCACACTTTAAAGTAGGGAACAAAACTGATTGTAACAGGATAGAGAATGAAAAAAAATGTGGAAGTCACCATTGTTCATTTAACTATAAGAGCTATTCTCTATAATTAGAACTGAAATATTATTTAACATATTTTAATATTCATCTCCAAAGAAGAGACACACACAATAATAAATATACTGTACAATCACCAGCTCCTAATATGCTGTGCTGCATCTCAACAGAAGGTCTGGTATAACCAGTAGGTTTTCTGATTTAGGATGAAGAGGCGGATACCAAATGGTCAGTGTCATAACACAGAGAAATTATCAGACATTAAGTTTGGTGCCTGACATAGACCCTAACTTTTCCATGCACAATTTAAATCAAAATGCTATGCAAGTGAACTGGATGCACACTAGATGCTATAATACACCTTTAAGAAAATATCACCTATTTCAGTTGCATGGTATCCCATGTAGCAACTTTCAATACTCCCGACTAACTTTTCATCCATCTGCCTATAGAATAATGCTTCACTTTAAAGTAGCATCTAGTCCACATTCATCTTAATGGAGGACACGTGCATATATCAAAAAGAATCCCTGGAAAGTAATTGTAATGATATAATATACACACAAACGGAAGATCCAGATGTATTTTGTTGCTGAGCACAATGTACAAGCTGTTTGGATGCATACTACAGAAAAAAAATCCAGAATGGGATAATGTACAGTATTTTTCATTAAAGAGCTATATCTACTATGCTTCATAGAAAAAAGTAATTTGCTGAACAGAAGAACAGATGAGGTACCAAAAATTAACTGAAACTGAGATAAGGGGGAAATATAATTATATGCTGTTGTACCTTAAAATTTGTTAACTGTTAACATAAAAAATATGGGGGCTTAGTCAGGAGAGCAGCAGTCAGACCATACCTGATGCTACTGAACGGAGGAGAAGGGGGTAACTGATGAAAGCAGTCAGGTTAAGGGTGAAAACAAAGAGATGAAAGCTTGACATAGGAAAGAGAGTATGAATACAAGCAAAGGATAAGAAAATCAGACAGATGTTGAAACAAACCCATAAACTTTTCAGAAAACAAGACACGTAATTATTTATTTATTTTAAAAACTGGATCTAAAGTTGATTTGTAGAAGCCAATCCACATTTCCCAGCATAGAGCACAACATGCTATAGATACAAGTAAACAAATTTAGGCCCTGTTCTTGTTCTGCATGGGCAGACCCAGCACCCACAAAAACATCCACTGAAGAGATTCAGGAGGTCTGCCTATGTGGAGCAAGTTGCAGGGCCTTGGAGCTGATATGAATCCAGACTGGACTTTAACTTTCTCCCCTAAACCAAAACCTATTTACAGGGTTAGACTCGGTCTAATAGCCACCCATTTTGGTAAGTATAGTCTAGTAATTATCCTCTCTCCCAGCCTGAGAGCCACTAGGTTCCCACAGCTCTGTAATAAATCATGACTCCCTTGTCCCTACATGTACTCTGTATTTGAAGGTCTTATGACAAGGCCAGCCAGTCTAATAATTCTTCTGCTTGATCCATATTGCTGGTGTTTACAGGTGTCTCTTGCTCCTGAGTTCACACCGCACTAGGCAGGACACAATAGGGGCTGCTATAACTGTCGATTATACAGTGGGATCAAAGGCAAAAGGAAGATGAGGTCACTCAGTGTCTGCAGGGGGAGTCATAGTAACTGTGAGAGAGAGCTAGACATAGGAATTACCATAGCGATACAGGCCAGTGGAGAGGTCCATCTAGCTGTAGTATAACATCCGGTCTCCAACAGTGATCAGTACCAGTTTTGGGGAAGATGAAAAACCCTGCAGGAAGCAGTTATGGGATAATCTGCCCCAGGGAAAGTTTCAAGGAAGTTTTCCCCTAACCCTTGTTAATTATTGGTTTATGCTCTGAATCATGGGGATATAGATCCCCTCCACAACTGTTCATTACTTTTTTTTATTCTTGCTATGACAACTCAAATATTCATGTTATCCATATAGTGTCCAACCCTTTTTTGAATCCTATTATTCTCCAACTCCATTAAACTCATTGCCACATAATTTAATTGAGGCTAACTGAGTTGTATATTCCTTTTATCAGTTTTAAATATGCTGTCTTTCCTGTGCCACTGAATACACTAACATTTATTTGTTTTTATATTCTTGTCTATTGCTCTTCAAATTCCATTCTAACGCTCATAGTTTCTTCTACTGATAGATGAATTGTAGACCTAATTTCCTTCTACTGTAAAATAATGAAAAGGTAAGTGAGTGGTCTAGAGCCTATATAATAATACTGCAGGGAGGGAGGAATAGATGCCTAGAGCCATGAGCCCACAGCATGTTTCTAAGGATGGAGAAGGTTCTGAGGGTCATTGTAAAATCATGAAAAAGAAAGGAGAGTAAACAATAAATTGAAGGGGGAGCCTGAAAAGATTTGGACAAGTATTCAACCTTTTACAGATTATTTGAACTGTATCTCATGAGATTTAACCATTGCAGGTTTGTGTAGAGAGTAACACTCCTTTGTCAAAAAGAAAAGGAGAACTTGTGGCACCTTAGAGACTAACAAATTTATTTGAGCATAAGCTTTCGTGAGCTATAGCTCACTTCATCGGATGCATTCAGTGGAAAATACAGTGGGGAGATTTATATACACACAGAACATGAAAAAATGGGTGTTACCATACACACTGTAATGAGAGTGATCACTTAAGGTGAGCTATTACCAGCAGGAGAGCGGAGGTGGGGGGGAACCTTTGTAGTGATAATCAAGGTGGGCCATTTCCAGCAGCTGACAAGAACATCTGAGGAACAGTATGTGTGTGGGGTGGGGAGGGAATAAACATGGGGAAATAGTTTTACTTTGTGTAATGACCCATCCACTCCCAGTCTTTATTCAAGCCTAAGTTAATTGTATCCAGTTTGCAAATTAAGTCCAATACAGCAGTCTCTCGTTGGAGTCTGTTTTTGAAGTGTTCTTCAACAAAAAAACTTCAATCACTTTGGTCACTCGATTACGGACCTAAAAGTGGCAATTCTTCAACAAAAAACTTCAAAAACAAACTCCAACGAGAGACTGCTGAATTGGACTTAATTTGCAAACTGGATACAATTAACTTAGGCTTGAATAGAGACTGGGAGTGGATGGGTCATTACACAAAATAAAACTATTTCCCCATGTTTATCTGCCCCCCCCCCCACCACCACTGTTCCTCAGACGTTCTTGTCAACTGCTGGAAATGGCCCACCTTGATTATCTCTACAAAAGGTCCCCCCCCCAGCTCTCCTGCTGGTAATAGCTCACCTTAAGTGATCACTCTCGTTACAGTGTGTACGGTAACACCCATTGTTTCATGTTCTCTATGTATATAAATCTCCCCACTGTATTTTCCACTGAATGCAGCCGATGAAGTGAGCTGTAGCTCACGAAAGCTTATGCTCAAATAAATTTGTTAGTCTCTAAGGTGCCACAAGTACTCCTTTTCTTTTTGCAAATACAGATTAACATGGCTGCTACTCTGAAACTCCTTTGACAGTTTGGGTAGGGAGTTATACAACACATTCCTCAACTAATTTTAAAAGTGATAGCATTGGAATGTAAAAGGAAATTACAATAATCCAAATATCAGAAGTAGATAAGCAACAATTCTAGTAATCGTTGAATTTCAATATTTATAGATGACAGAATATGCATACATAAATATTTAAATAGTACAATTTCTGTGTGCAAAGTTGTAAAGCTATTGAAATTTAATACTAGTTCTACCACTAACATTACTCAGTTAGTGATTATTTATCAGCATTCTAATTTATGTTGCCTTCATTTTATACATTAAGGGCCAAATCCTTTCCTTACACTTGGTTATGTAAGGAAGAATTCAGACCTAAACTAATAAAACTTTTTAAAACACAAAAATATTTCCCCATTTTCCCTTTGATGAATCCAATCTGGCATCAAATATTTAGACATAATAAGACATATGTATCAAGGGCAAGTTCAGAGGTGAAGAGGACCCCACGTATCTTATTTTACCATAAAATAAAGTCAGTGTAGAGTAGATAAGTGACATAATTAAACCCTTTGTTGCTGTTCTGCACTGCAGATGTGTGGCAGCAGAATTTGAAGCAGTGGTGCAGTAGAACATCAGGTGCATGGCGTAGCACCGGACATATATGGGAGAGCTGGTCAAAAGGCAGAATTTCCATTCTGTGGAAAAATCCAGAATTCTGAAAACATTTCAATTCTTTCAAAACAAAAAGCTATTTAGAAATAATTGGAAAGTTTGTTTAGAAAATTTCTAAAGAAAATTGATCCCCTGAGAGCCCATGGTCTGAGGCTCCTGGCTCAGCCTTGACTCCCAGGACTTCTTGGCTCTTGGCTCCCCATCAGTTAATTAGGGCTGACAGGGCAGTGGGAGCATAGAAGCCATTGGAGCCACAACTAAGCCAGGACCATCAGAGCTTGGAAGCCAGGGTTCCCAGACTCAGTCCCACAGGAGGGCTCCCAGAAGCCTTAACGAGCCTGAAAGCCGTAAGACCTCCTGGGGTTTCCAGGTTTTCTGCCTTGGAGCTGGAACCTGCCGCCTGGCAGCCCCAGATCTAGCCCCATTAGAGCAGGGACTCCAAAGGCTTCCATGGCTTAGTGGGGCTAGTCCGCAGCCACAGACCCTGGACACCCGGGGGCCCCAGCAGTCCACCAGGTGAGCTGGCAGGAAGCCACCTGTCTGGTGTAGGTTCCATCAGAACCCTTCCCATGGTTCATCAGAAGTTTGTCAAACCCAGTAAATTTCTGAGAAACACTTCCAATTCAATGAATTGGCATTTTCCAGCTAAACCCTGTTTCTTCAGAAAATTCCAGACCAGAGCTAGAAATTAGTTTATTAGTCAGCTATCAAATATTTGACCTTATTTAAACTGGTTCAATCACACAGTGTGCCTATCTTTAAAGTTTCAGCACCCCTGACAGTTAAGCATAAGTCCCATGAACAAAGGTGAGCCAGCAGCAAACCCACAAAGTGTAAGTAAGGAGTAGCAAACTGTACAGTGCAGAATAAAACAAAAACTCACCTTCAGCGGATATCAGCCCTCAAACAGCACTCCCTTCTCAGGATGTTCCCTTGCACTGCTGAGCCAGGTAGCCTACTCAGCAGATTGAGTCTCTTTTATTTAAAGTGTGGGAGCACATTCCAGAAGAGAGGAACACTCTGCCAGCAATCACCTTTGTGATTTTCAGCAACTAGGGAGGCCTGGTTTGAGCATCTCTGCAGACCAACTGTGGCAGGTATTGACACAGGATGAGAAGCAGCTTCTCAAGTATTTAGGAGTCTAAGGCCACTTGGGGTTTTATTGGACAAAACCCAGCACCCTTAACTCCACCCAGAAAGCCATCAGACAGCAAGTGTAGATTCTGGAGCATGATTGTGTACGGTGTAGCGTGTCACTAATTAAGTAGGCAGCCCCCATGCGGTACTAAATTTAGTTTCCAAATAGACTGGTGGGGTCTAATCCTACATATAGAGTCCAACCTTGTTAAAGCTGGTGGGCATAACAGTTGCCCTCCATTCAGGCTAAATGGGGGAACAATTAAATGCCCTTTTGTTTAGAGACAAGTGAAGCAATAGGAGCCACCAGCCAAAATAAAGGCCACAATGCATGTAATGTCACTCAGAAATCTAAACTATGTGCGTGGAGGGGTTTCACTACAGGTGAATGCAAATGCAGGGGACTGATTCATTTGATTGCAGAGGGGTGTGTGTGTGTGTGAGTGTGAGTGTCAGTGAGAGAGAGAGAGAAGAAGCACCCAGAGAAAGAGAAAAGAAGTCTCGGACACAGCGAGACAAGCACTTGTAATGTGACCCTAAGAAAAAGGTAAGGGAGTGTGCTTTGGGTTAAAGTGCTGACTGAGAGAGGCTTGCAGTTGTGAGCCAAGAAGTCATCTGCTATTTTTGCTGTTTTCTGGAAAACAGGACTAGGTGTATATTCTTTGTAAATAAACAAGATTGCAGCAAAGAAATACCTGACTCCAGCATCAATTTGTCCTCCTGTTGGAAACAGCCTGCAGGACCCCGAATTTTGGCTAAGTGTTTGGGTCAAGACGAGTACAATATATAGGGATTATATTGAAAGAATCTATACCTATTCCCAAATCCCTTCAGCTTTAATATTTAAAATGCACAAAACTTAAATTATTAAAATTAAAGCTGGATAAAAGGAAGAGATTAATCATAAAGACTCAGAAGAAACACTCACTTTCCTTAAAAACTGGCAAAGAAAAGAGAATGTTACCTGCATTAAAAGAAGTGGCACCCAGAATAATAACTAGAAATTGGGTGGCCATGAGGGTTTACAACAGAGCTAGACCTGGGCAAACAACTGATTTTTTGGTTCATTGGCAGTTAAACAAAGTCAGTTTGGTTTCCTAATGCTAAAAAATTTCATCAAATCAAAAAAGTTGACAAAAATTTCATTTTAGTTGAACAAAACATTAAGTCTCTGGGCATTTTTAAAATAAAAGCAATGGAAATGAAGGAAGGGATAGATTCACAAATTGTGTGGGGAGTGGGATCTCTCTTACAGCCTTGAGCCCAATGGCTAGAGTGCTCACCTGGGATGTGGGAGACCTACATTCAATCCTCCCTCCTTTCTGCCTGATGTGGAACAGGAATTTGAACTTGGGTCTCCCATATTGCCGGAGTGTGTCCTAACCACTGAGCTAGGGGGTACATCATTCTCAATGTCTCTGATTGAAGCTGTTGCACTTTGTATCCAATACTTGAATAGCCATCGGGCCAGAGAGAGTAAGTGATACTGACTCTACAGTCTGGTGGTCAGGGCATTCACTTGATGGGGGAAGACTCAAGTTCATATCCCTGGGTCAATGACTAATTTATGCACAGTAAATGGCACTATTTTAAGACTACTCTGGAAGGGAAAGAGAAAGTTGCAGAGATCTCCTTTTGTCCATTGTAAGAATTTTTCAAGGCACTTGGATATCACTGTAGTGGGCATAGTATAGAAGAAATATAGATTAGGTAGACAAGTCTTTAAATGTAATCAAACATTCCTTCCCCTCCCAAAAAATCCCCACCCACACCTTGGTAAAAAAAAATTATATATAAAATTGAATGGACAACTAAAAATAATCATGATTGCCAGGACTTTTCAAAGAGACGTAATGGAGTAGCTTCAGCCAGAAGAACGTCAGAGAAGCATGGTATATAATACACTTGCCATGGTCATATCTCCCTCTAGTGACTTGCCCCAGTGACCAGCGAATGTGGAACTGGAATAGATATTAAATATTTGTATTAGAGGAAGAAGAAAATAAATGAATGAATGAATGAATGAATGAATGAATGGCCAAATTCGGACCTTAGAAGCATACACAGCTCCTTTTAAGTCAGTGAGAATTGGATGTTCATACCTGAGGGAAGAATTTGGCCCTCTGTATTTGGGGTGAGAAGGTAAATGGGGATCATACAAGGAACAAAACTAGGGCAGAAATAAGGCAGACACTCAGGAATGTTGCAGAAAGTAGGAGAAAAAGAAAAATGGCATTGAATGACAGCAAGTTAGAAGGGGGACCTCAAAGGACTCTCTGAATGGCACCAAGAGCATGAAGGAAAGAATGGCTGCATTAAGCATAGTAATGAGAGTGAGTAATAAGGACATTGATAGATCAACACAAAATATTTCAAATACAGAAAACAAAAAATGAAGTCAACTGCACAAACAATCATGAGATTAAAAAAATATAATTAACAATGAACCGACAATGTGTATATTAAATTAGTCCATCAATATATAAATGAATATGGAAGCACCAATAAAACCAATACCCTATGGAACAACAATTTTAAGTCTAACTGGAAGCAAAGCAAGAGATGAACAGAAAAAACATTTACTTGCTACAAACCACTTCAATCTCCTTGCCCAATGCTGCTTTCTTTTAGGAATTCAAAGAAGACAAAATAAGATTCTCTTTCCCCAAAACAAAACTTTCAGAATTTGTTCTAATCAGACCAGTAAATAGATAGTTTTACTAGAGGAGAGGATTTACTAAATACTTCCTATCTCTTGGCAAAAAACACTAACTCATCCCCTGCTCTCAGTAACAGAACAAGTTTCTCCAATCTCTCCATAAGTGGCTCTGAATGGTTTTCCTGAAGAACACAATTAAACAGTGCTGGTCAAATATTTTTCAGCTAAATGTCTTTTTGTCTGAAAGTGCCAATATGTCAAAATTGAAACTTTTTGCTGGGTTGGTTTTCACAAATTTTTCAACTTGAAACAAAATGAGAAAAAGTTTCAAAGTTTTGAGTGTTTATTTAGAAATTTAAGGTAGCTGAAAATTAAAAAATAATAATAATAAAGTGGTTGAAATTGAAAATAAAAAATTTGGGGGAATTTTTGGTTTGTGGAAATGTTAGATTTCAATTTTTCAATCCCAATTTTGGAAAGAAATTTTTCCAGTATCTTGAAAAATTTTGCAAGTAAAAGCTGGAAAAAGCTATTTTCTGCCCAGCTTTACCAGTAAGTTCAGTTCTCCAGGAACTCATTATATCAATTTAAACAGATTAAATGTCATGAATCAGAAAGCTGAAAAGTTAAATATAAAAAAGGAGACAGGTGAACATCCACTTCATCTTCCTATTGCTGTAGCATTGTGTTATACAGTATTTTTTCCAGTCCATTTTCAATAGTGTGTTTACTTGTCCTGAGCCTTAAGCAAAAAACTACAGCCTGGCTACCTCTAGGTCTCCTATATCACGGAAAGGATACTGATTGCATACTTCCCTTATTTCCCTATCTTGTCATGCCAGAAGCTCGGACTAGTAATATGGCTGCTATTTTGGACTACATATCCCAGCTGGCCCTGCTCTTCAAGTTCTGCGAAGGAAACTGGTAGAACCCACCAGGACCTCTCATAGTTGTGGTCGAGAGTGGAGTTCCAGCCCATCCTATCCATGGGACCCCAAACAAGGGCTGTAAAGCCAGCATCAGCAGCTTCGGCTTCTCAATGAAATCCAGACCACTTCTCTCTCAGTGACAGTGTCCCCTAATGCCACAGGCAAACCTGGATTGGAGTAATACTAGTCCAAGAGATTTTCCCTTAAATTTCAAAGGGTCTATACACCCAGTTACAGTCTGTAAATTCCATTAATATGCTACTTGCTTCCTCTTTCAGGTCATGATACAGATCCTGAACAACTCAGCTACCAACTCCAATCCCTTTTGTACCTAATACTCACCTCTTCACCTTCTTGATACACTGTATCATCAGAGGGTAATGAGGGGAGAGTTGTAAGATTTAATCATGATAATTGATTAAGTTGTCGGGGCAATTTTCTAGAGGGAAACCACATGTATTGGTGTTATGACTGTTTGCCCATTCTCCATTATTACTTATTCCCTGTATAGTGCTTGTATGATAGATATGATGTTTGTTTTATGTCAAATTCCATACTGAAATTAGATGTTTATTGCTTTAAAGTTCTGACACAGCGTCAGTTAGTGAACTGCACCTGTCTTAATTTATATTTATTGTACAAGAGAATTCTAGTTATTCTCTGGCATCACTGTAGCAACCAAATACTTTAAATATTCAGAGTCAGTTTACAGTATGATAAAAGTACAATTCAAAATACAAAGCAATTTTTGGCCGTACTATTCTACAAAATTCAAACAATCCTGTAGTGCATTGCTATTGCAGTAATGTGCAATGGAATGATCGAGGGACAATATGGAACACAATATGTGCAAATAAGTTTTGTTACCTTACATATTGTTTTAATATGTCTTATGTAACTGGTGCCTCTCAAAAAAGCAAACAATTTCTTTCCATGGAATACATTCCATAGTTGTAAAACTACTTTCCATGTAGTGTATTCTGTACTGGTAGTCAAGCTATTAGTATTTTAGGGCTGAGAAGTATAAAATTACAGTGTGTCCAAAAGGAACAAAACCAGACTGTGCATTCCAAATTGCTACTCCTATTTCATGTGCCTACTCTCAATTTATTATTCCAAGGGTGTATTCATCCAAAGCAGCCTCAAAACCTCTAATGAGGATAATTAAGTAGGCAATTGTTTTTTCCATAGAAAAAGATTACTACAAGACAACAAAAAGTGCACATTTTTACATTGCCATTCTCACAGGATAGCATTTTATATTAAAATCAAAGCAGGCTTTCTCAATTAAAATAAAAGGTCCTCAGGTCAAACCATAAAATAAAAAGTGGAGCCCACAAGTGAGTTGCATCTCTGGAAGTGTGAAAAGTGGGGTTGTTTGGTATAGTGCATGGCAGGGACATGAACACAGATACTAAATGACAAATACCATGGGTGAAAGGCATGGAAGCCCCTAATTAGTAAGGAAGATATTTGTTTGTGGTATAAATGCATGCCTTCAATTTTGTGTCCAATAATGTCTTGACTGACAAATGCATGTGGGACAGATACTTCATTGCTTATTCATTCTGTAATTGAACAGTTAATGTTTTAAGCTGTGTGATGGCACTTTAATTTTGTGCGGGGGATGGGATTGGTCATTTCCTTTTTAAAATACAAGAGAAGTTTTAATAGGGCTCTTTTGACTTTTATTTGTTAGCTTCTTTTCAATGAGATATTCTTGCCTCTTGCAATGGAAAGCTCAGGTGAATCCTATTTGTTATTTTACAGTAAGAATAAAGAAATGAGCGGACTTGAAGAAAGTGGTTTGAGGGTCATGAATAACTACTCAGAGGCAAGAGAAGAGTCCAAAAGCTACTTTGTGTCTCCCCCAGAAGATTTAAAAGTGATAGAGAGGAGGAAAAGGAACATCTACTGAACAGCACTCTGTGGCCTAGTCAGACAAATAAAAATATTAGTTAGCCCCTTTTAAATTTTGAATTACAAAATTATCTCAGTTTCTCAAACATTAATTATTTACAAGTATTTGCTGACTTGAGTTTTCAGCCTATGAATTGCCTGTGAACTACTTGTGTAAATATTCCTTGTCCGTGGTGTGCAATTGGACATCTATATAAGAATGGCCATACTGGTCAGATCAAAGGTCCATCTAGCCCAGTATCCTGTCTTCCGACAGTGTCCAGTGCCAGTTCTTCAGAGGGAATGAACAGAACAGGCAAACATCAAGTGATCCATTCGCTGTTGCCCATTCTCTGGCAAACAGAGATTAGGGATACCATCCCTGCCCTGGCTACTAGCCATTGATGGATCTATCCTCCATTAATAGGACCTGACCAAATTCATGGTCCATTTGGTCAATTTCACAGTCAGAGGATTTTAAAATGGTAAATTTCATGATTTCAGATATTTAAATCTGAAATTTCATGGTGTAACTGTAGCAGTCCTGATCCAAAAAGGAGTTGTGGGGGGAGTGGGTCACAAGGTAATTGTAGGGGGGGCGTAGTACTGCTACCCTTACTTCTGCAGCTCTGCCATCAGAGCTGGGCAGCTGGAGAGAGGCAGCTGCTGGCCATGAGCCCAGCTCTGAAGACAGAGCCTCCACCAGCAGCAGCGCAGAAGGAAGGATGGCCTGGTACTTCTGCGCTGCTGCTGGCGGGGCACTGCCTTCAGAGCTGGGCGCCCGGCCAACAGCCACCGCTCTGGCCACCCAGCGCTGAAGGCAGCACAGAAGTAAGGGTGGCAATACTGTGACCGCCCTAAAATAACCTTGCAATCCCCCTGCAACTCCCTTTTGGATCAGGACCCCCAAATTGAGAAATGCTGGTCACCCCCATGAAACCTGTATACTACAGGGTAAAAGCACACAAAAACATGCAGATTTCACAATCCATGACACGTTTTTCATGGCCATGAATTTGGTAGGGCCCTACCCATTCACTTATCTAATTTTTTTTTTAACTCTGTTATAGTCTTGGCCTTCACAACATCCTCGAGCAAAGCGTTCCACAGGTTCACTGTGCATTGTGTGAAGAAATACTTCCTTTTGTTTGTTTTAAACCTGCTGCCTATTAATTTCATTGGGTGACCCCTAATTCGTGTGTTATGAGAAGGAGTAAATAGCACTTCCTTATTTAATTTCTCCACACCAATCATGATTTTATAGACCTCTATCATATCCCCCCTTAGTCGTCTCTTTTCTCAGCTGAAAAGTCCCAATCTTATTAATCTCTCCTCATGTGGAAGCTGTTCCATACCCCTAATCATTTTTGTTGCTCTTTTCTGTACCTTTTCCAATTCCAATATATCTTTTCTGAGATTCAGTGACCAGATCTGCACACAGTATTCAAGATGTGGATTTATATAGAGGCAATATATTTTCTGCCTTGTTATCAATCCTTTTCCTAATGATACCCAACAGTTTGTTGGTTTTTTGACTGCTTCTGCACATTGAGTGGATGTTTTCAGAGAACTATCCACAGTGACTGCTGATCTCTTTCTTGAATGAGAACAGCTAATTTAGACTGCACCATTTTATACGTATAGGTGGCATTATGTTTTCCAATGTGCTTTACTTTGCATTTATCAACATTGAATTTCATCTGCCATTTTGTTACACAGTCACCCAGTTTTGTAACTCTTTGCAGTCTGCTTTGGACTTAACTATCTTGAGCTAGAAACAGGAAGTTGTTTCTAAATTCTGATTGGATGACAAAATCTTACAATTAAGTCATAACAAGTGAAGGGTAATGTACTTCCAATACTAAGCTAGCTAAAGTTGATTAGCCTTTCAAGATTTAAAATGCACAGCAGTTTTCCAATATTCAAAAATATTATGATGCCATTAATTTGAGAAAAAATTGGGAATTGGTTTAAAATATTGGACCAGCTGTACTGATTAGTCAGATTTACATTAATTTGCTGTACACTCTCTTTCTGCATATACCCGGAAGCTAAGTCCTGGGTCCTCCCTTAATGTAACCAGTGGAAGAGGACATTTCCCTATATGTCAAGATCAGTTCAATACTACCCCAAACCTTATGTAGTTCTATTATACCCTCTTGTTGTTTTTAGAGATTATATGACCTTTAAAAAGGGGAATTCCTACTTAATACATTTCACTATTGAAAGTTAACTTGTTCCTCCCACATCCTCTCTGGAACCCTTCTCATGCTCCAAATACTATAAACCACTTCATGATCAGCAGGATTATATACATACAATAGTAATTTTTATCTCACTCGTGGAGATAAAATTATCTCATTTAATGTCGGCTGTGTATCGGCTTGTACCAGCAGCCTCTTTCTTACCGTACACTGTACCGGCTTACTTTTACCTCTAAAACAAATAAGCATTATTTAATCTCACCACTACAGGGGTAAATTGCCCCTCCCAAAGAAGTCTTATTAATATCTAAATTATCCCCAGCTATACACTGAAAACAATACCCCAACACCAACAAGATGTCTGAAGCATCACTAAGCTAACCCAAGATTTCGTCTGGTACCTTGTTCTTCATGACTCCTTCCTACACTTTGTTTTCCCCTCATCTAACATGTCTCTACTCAGACTGTGAGACCTTCAGGGTCTTATGCAACTTTATTTGTCTGTATGACACAGTAACTTTTGGACACTAGGGCATACACAAAAGGCCCAGTGAAGAGGACAATGTTAGCACAAAGTAGGAGTCTTTTAGTTTGTGCTCACAGTGTCCACATGGGGGGAGTTACAGAGCAGCACTTTGGGGCACACTGCAATTCAGGCCCTGTAGTTGTAGTTTGTAGTTTGCAAGGCCGTGCAGAAAAACCCAGAAATCCCAGGTTCAATCACCACATACAGCACAGTCAAGTGCATAATTACATATAGAAAACAGCAAAATAGAATCCTTCTTGGCAACATTATTCTCAGTGCACTCTGAGTCCCTATGCTTAGTGAATGACTGTAGGCTGAAGGGCAGTCACACTATCTCCCTTCCCTTTATTTTAGAGGGATTCTTAAAGGGGAGCATCAGAGTTACCAGGCAAACTGCACCTCTGACCCCACAGATCCCAAGCTATTACTCAGGGTGGAATCATGTGATTCTCCCATTCAGACTGGTTACTTGCTTGTAAGTCCCCTGTGTATCAACTGTGATCAACTGAGCAGGTCTTGATTTATGTCCAGACCCTTCACTTTTGTTCTCTGAGCAATCACAGTGGTAATTAGCAGTCAGGCAGCTTCCTTAAAGCAGAGTAACATTTACTCAGAACAAAAGCATTTAAGATAAAATATATCTTAAATAATAAAACAGACTGTATGCATATCTAGATTTTCCCTAAGGCTCACCATTCCTGGATCTGGGGAGGCCCAGCTCCTCTAGACTTCTCCCCACAGCTTGTCTCCCTAGACATCTGCTCACAAGACTCTTGTGAAGGGGGTTACAAGACACTTTAGTTGTTTGGAGCCCTTTAATCAGGTAGTTCTGGCTCTAGAAAAACAAGGTTTGCAACTCACTCGAGACAGAGGACAGGATTCTTGAAACTAACATCTTGTCCCCTTGTCTTTCTAGGGTGATATCTAGATGGTATTATCTGGGAAGCTACTGAGTTGCTTTCCTATTTGTGCTTCCCACAGCCCCTATTGAATCCAAGTATTATAGTGTGTAACAACATTCCAGTACCCCGATATAAAAGTTATGCATCCTCTCTCAATAACTAGGGTACATATCAATATTCTTACATAGCAGCTCCTTTTGTATTCATAACTTTATTACATACCAGCTTTACTTGTGTCACAAACAGGACCTTCCTTTCCTTGATGTAAGCCTCATCCAACTGCCTCTGAGGTCAATGGAAAGACTCATTCACTTCAATTGGAGTTGGATCAGGCCCTAAAATGGTGAGGGGAGCACATATGTCACATGAGGACGGTCCTACACACAGAGCGAAAGGCACGTTCCAAACAGGACTATATTTTCCATCCAATTTGACTAGAAACTTAGCCAACTCTGGCCAATTAAAATGTTGACATGGCAGTGTAGTAATAGGATTTCCTTTTTTAAAAACCTCTATAAATTGGACCCTAAAACCTTCTTAAAAATGTTCCAATACTCTTGAAAGCCTGGAGTTGCTATAAAATATAACAAATAATATTCTGATATCAACTCATGTAGAAAACATAGGAAAGTGGAACCTGAAACAGATTTTATCTTGGGAGGTGCAGAAAGCGTAATGACACACATTACTATATATTGGCCAATGGATGAAGGACACATTTTTCTCATGGCTCACAATAAAGCATTACAAAATGTTCTCCCACATTCAATATATGTATTACTGAGCTCTGGCAACAAGAAACTAAAATACAGAATGAACTAGGCCAAAACTTGGATTGTATCATTCTAATCCCAGTATGTACAATAGAGACCCAGAAACGGAGCAGTAAAGGTTTTGCAAGTCAGGATTTGCAACCATAGCAATATTGCTAAAAGCATTGGTGTATTCCAATTCTATTCTTTACTGAACATAACAGCTTGTTCAGAAGGTAGAGCCATACCTAAAGCCACAAGGGGCCTCTGGGTTCTAGTAGCCCTCTCTATCCCCAGCCCACCAAGGACAGGTTGAAATGCTATGTACAACATATGCTGCACTACTATATTATGTCAGGTACACGCTCATTCATTTTGAGAGAGCTGAGACACAAATAACTTGAGCTCTCTGGAGAGAATTGGGACATTTCTTCTCCTTTATCTCAACCCTGACTAGATCACACTAAATTACCCTCTATTCCTTTTCAAAACAGGAAATTGTCATCTGTCTGCTTCCCACCTATGCGAGCCCCCAAATCCATGCTGGGAGAGCAACTTGGGCCAGCTTCAACTGGTGGATGGGAAAGAGAAACTGGGGCTTGGGCCACGCAACTCGAGGCCATACTGAACGACTCTGAAGGGGGCCCCAAGTTTGCTTGACACAGTCCTTTCCTAAACTAGAAACATAGTTACAGTCATTTCCCTTTGGGATTCTTAGCCTGCTGTGCCTTTTCAGACAGTTACAGAGCATGGAGTGTATTTACGGTATTATGTAGCATAATGCTAATTCACAACTGTAACAGACATTTCCCCTTGGGGACTGGATCTCAATTTGATTTCATTAGTTTTGTCAGTTTGCCCATCATATTAAGACAAGGCTGGATTGGCTGAGTCACAAACATCCCAACTACAGAACAAGAGTGGCACGCCTTTATCCAGGACATAGGCATTGAGAACACAGTAAGAACTACTTTGCATTGCCCATGCAAGGGTTGGGCACCAAAGAGAACACAGATTCTAATCATGCGGAAGAGATGGCCCACAATTAGTGCATGGTGCAGGCAGAGTAAAATGCCCTTCCTGTCTATTTGACCAGCAAGTACAAGTTCAAATACAGTTAGGTCTTCATGGGTCTAAGCAGATATTCTCCCTTCTGTAAAAGGAACAGAATCTGTATTGAAATTGGAAAAAGACTCCTAAAATGATCTGACTTTAGTCAAGCATCAGAATAAAGCTATTCATTATGTAGGCATTATATAATTTAGATACTGCAACACAGTCAGGCATAGGAAAGAAAAGATGCCTCTTTAGCACCTATTGATCAGCTTTTTTAAGCCACTTTGGAGTTTGCTCTGAAGTACTATTTTTTATTTAGTTCTTTCTCTTGATGAAGAGAAAGTATAATGGACTGACTGCTCTTGGCCTCTATTTCTCTAGAGCCTAGACAAGCTATGGTGAATTACATGTACCCAAGAAAGTAGATGATTTTCACCCAGCGTTTTGGTCTCTAAGAACTTAACAATTTAAACACTTATTCCTCATTTATTTCTATTTCTTACAAAGACCAAAACCACTTTATTCCATCAATCCTTGGGCAGTGGGAAGCTCAGGCTCACTTTGAAATCTGTGTTTTCTATTTATGTACAATGTTTTCTTTTTAAAGAGGACATTCCATTAACAGGAAAACTAACCTCCTCATCAGCCAATTAGAGACACAAAGTGGGTGAGGTAATATCTTTTATTGGACCAACTACACTGCATCATCAGCCGATTAGCATTCCCAAGCATTCTGAAAGATTCCTAAGATAACATTCAGTCCTTGAAAATAGAGAATCATGTGTGCTGATCAGCTGAAGAGCAGAGATTTACAATGAATTTTTTAAAAAAAGTAACCAGGGGCACAGTATGTGAGCATTTTATATACCGCTGCCATACAGTTATACCTTAGATAGTCTTAATAAAATACAAGACTTTGGTCTTAAGGACTTCATAGCCTTCCTAAAAAGCAAGCGCACAATGCACCGAACTTGGACTCAGGAGATCTGGGTTCAGAACCTGGCTCTGTCAAACTTCCTGTGTGACCTTGAGCAGGTCACTACGTCTCTATTTTCCCCCCATTTGTAAAATGGGACGCATGAAAGTTTGCTTCCTCACAGATGTGTTACAGGAATGAATTCATTAACATTTATGACATGCTCAGATACCACAGTGATGGGTGCTATAGCTAAACCTATCAATACATACTAACTTAATCTTACATTACCTTTGTCTTTGTAGAGCGGACACCAACTTCCAAGTGCTTGTACCTTATTTGCTCCAAAATGATTTGCCTACTTTAGATTTTTGTTAAACTTCATCCAGTAGAAAGTAGTGTCAATGGCCTGAAATTAATGATTGACCCAAGGGAATGCTCCTTCAAGCCGGTATCAGTTAAATAACGGAAACTAGTCCATTTACTGCATTTTTGATAGGTTCATTTTAAACAAACCCTCTGTTCCAACTCCTGTAGCATAATACTCTAAAGATTGTGCCCTGGGATGCTCATGCTCCCTTGAACAGTTTGTTTACATAAAACATTTTCTTCTTATTGGCTGAAAGTGATTGTAAAACAATTGGGGATGTAGGGGTGAGGGTTAAATATTTGAATTGAGGTTGCTATTTGGTAACAGTTCTCTGAAGAGCAGTTAAAAATAAAATTTTCACAAGATTTTTTTTTTAAAGCCTTTCAAAAGCTACAGAAATCTTTACGCAAAGACAGGATAATGCTGGACTGTCTACCTTGAGCACCAAGTTTAGATAACTTATCCAGGAAGGTTGCCAGAAGATCTGAGTGTTGAAAATCACAAGAAACCAGTGATGGAAAGAGATTCAGAAAGGATTCAGTCCTCCAAATCCTTGCTAATGTAAAGGGTGTGACAGCCCAGACCCGAACTGTCCAAAAGAAAAATGTCCCAGTTCTACCTTTAGTGTCATGGGCGCAAGTCCCATACAATGGGAGTTTCACTCACATAATTAGGCCCAAAGGAACAGAGAAAGTGACTTTAAAGTTCTAAGCAGTTACATTACCTAACAGAACAGTGAAATATACTCTAAATGACGACAAGAGGGGGGGAGCTTTTCTTGACCTGCTGCTCACAAACAGGGAAGGATTAGTGGGGGAAGCAAAAGTGGACGGGAATCTGGGAGGCAGTGACCATGAGTTGGTTGAGTTCAGGATCCTGACACAGGGAAGAAAGGTAAGCAGCAGGATACGGACCCTGGACTTCAGGAAAGCAGACTTCGACTCCCTCAGGGAGCGGATGGGTAGGATCCCCTGGGGGACTAACATGAAGGGGAAAGGAGTCCAGGAGAGCTGGCTGTATTTCAAGGAATCCCTGTTGAGGTTACAGGGACAAACCATCCCGATGAGTGGAAAGAATAGTAAATATGGCAGGCGACCAGCTTGGCTTAACGGTGAAATCCTAGCGGATCTTAAACATAAAAAAGAAGCTTACAAGAAGTGGAAGGTTGGACATATGACCAGGGAAGAGTATAAAAATATTGCTCGGGCATGTAGGAATGAAATCAGGAGGGCCAAATCGCACCTGGAGCTGCAGCTAGCAAGAGATGTTAAAAGTAACAAGAAGGGTTTCTTCAGGTATGTTGGCAACAAGAAGAAAGCCAAGGAAAGTGTGGGCCCCTTACTGAATGAGGGAGGCAATCTAGTGACAGAGGATGTGGAAAAAGCTAATGTGCTCAATGCTTTTTTTGCCTCTGTCTTCACTAACAAGGACAGCTCGCAGACTGCTGCGCTAGGCATCACAACATGGGGAGTAGATGGCCAGCCCTCTGTGGAGAAAGAGGTGGTTAGGGACTATTTAGAAAAGCTGGACGTGCACAAGTCCATGGGGCCGGACGAGTTGCATCCGAGAGTGCTAAAGGAATTGGCGGATGTGATTGCAGAGCCATTGGCCATTATCTTTGAAAACTCGTGGCGAACGGGGGAAGTCCCAGATGACTGGAAAAAGGCTAATGTAGTGCCAATCTTTAAAAAAGGGAAGAAGGAGGATCCTGGGAACTACAGGCCAGTCAGCCTCACCTCAGTCCCCGGAAAAATCATGGAGCAGGTCCTCAAGGAATCAATCCTGAAGCACTTACACGAGAGGAAAGTGATCAGGAACAGTCAGCATGGATTCACCAAGGGTAGGTCATGCCTGACTAATCTAATCGCCTTCTATGATGAGATTACTGATTCTGTGGATGAAGGGAAAGCAGTGGATGTATTGTTTCTTGACTTTAGCAAAGTTTTTGACACGGTCTCCCACAGTATTCTTGTCAGCAAGTTAAAGTAGTATGGGCTGGATGAATGCACTATAAGGTGGGTAGAAAGTTGGCTAGATTGTCAGGCTCAACGGGTAGTGATCAATGGCTCCATGTCTAGTGTCAAGCGGCAGCCGGTGTCAAGTGGAGTGCCCCAGGGGTCGGTCCTGGGGCCGGTTTTGTTCAATATCTTCATAAATGATCTGGAGGATGGTGTGGATTGCACTCTCAGCAAATTTGCGGATGATACTAAACTGGGAGGAGTGGTAGATACGCTGGAGGGCAGGGATAGGATACAGAGGGACCTAGACAAATTGGAGGATTGGGCCAAAAGAAACCTGATGAGGTTCAATAAGGATAAGTGCAGGGTCCTGCCCTTAGGACGGAAGAACCCAATGCACAGCTACAGACTAGGGACCGAATGGCTAGGCAGCAGTTCTGCGGAAAAGGACCTAGGGGTGACAGTGGACGAGAAGCTGGATATGAGTCAGCAGTGTGCCCTTGTTGCCAAGAAGGCCAATGGCATTTTGGGATGTATAAGTAGGGGCATAGCCAGCAGATCGAGGGACGTGATCGTTCCCCTCTATTCGACATTGGTGAGGCCTCATCTGGAGTACTGTGTCCAGTTTTGGGCCCCACACTACAAGAAGGATGTGGAAAAATTGGAGAGAGTCCAGTGAAGAGCAACAAAAATGATTAGGGGTCTGGAACACATGACTTATGAGGAGAGGCTGAGGGAACTGGGATTGTTTAGTCTACAGAAGAGAAGAAAGAGGGGGGATTTGATAGCTGCTTTCAACTACATGAGAGGTGGTTCCAGAGAGGATGGTTCTAGACTATTCTCAGCTGTAGAAGAGGACAGGACAAGGAGTAATGGTCTCAAGTTGCAGTGGGGGAGGTTTAGGTTGGATATTAGGAAAAACTTTTTCACTAGGAGGGTGGTGAAACACTGGAATGCGTTACCTAGGGAGGTGGTAGAATCTCCTTCCTTGGAAGTTTTTAAGTTCAGGCTTGACAAAGCCCTGGCTGGGATAATTTGATTGGGGATTGGTCCTGCTTTGAGCAGGGGGTTGGACTAGATGACCTCCTGAGGTCCCTTCCAACCCTGATATTCTATGATTCTAAGAGTAGTATTTATTGAGGGGTTTTGTAAAAAGACAGTCCCATAAAAGCTTAACCAGGGTAGAAGATACAGAAAAGGGCTCAGACTGCATCCAGTATCTTCAGCTCTGTTAAAACATTTTGTAGCAGCTAAAGGGTGCTGTTTTAGTTACATAGCTTAAAATCTGCACAGTGCTTTGAAAGTATCTCTCTAATTCCTACCTTAATTTCACAGAAGGTAGTAACACCAATATCTCCATATTTCTCACACTCTGGTATGGTGAAATATGCTAGTAAGGGCATGCCACTGCCGCCCTCCTGCACCACAGTCATTATTTATAACAAAGGCCTGTAAGACCCATCTTTTACCTCTCAGCCTGAGGGACTCAGTATGAGTTGATGTGAACAAGGCAGTTGGTCTTCATTAAAAGTTGAACCTGCAGTTCATCAACCACATTAAATAATAACTGAGGCCCAATAAAATGAACCTATTTGACAAAATACTTTTTTTCACTTGTACTTCTAGTCAGGGCTAGTTAAGTACCTGCATCATATAACTGGCAGCAATGTACACTTTAAATCAGACTTCAAAATCTAAATAATGATGAGATAAAAGATCTTTGAAGCAAAATCAAAGTATAAAATAGTCATTATGTGTAATCATTATCACAATTTAATGGCATTTTCTGCTGGAACAGGACTATGAGCTGGCATGAGGATGTCTAACCACCTCTTATTATTTTACCCTTCATGTTTGTCCCAGCTGTCTAGAAAAATGCCAGCTGCCACGTGTACCTTTGGCAGGTTAGTCTGGTGCAAATAAGACAGAGGTCCCTGAACTCTGGGGCATGTCCCTCTAGGGGGGCCTGGAGAAACGTTCAGGGGGCGCATCATGGTAGGGCCAGGGCCACCCCCCACAGGGGGCGGGGAGGAAGGGTCACCCAGCCCCGTTCTGCCCCCAGCTCTGCTCCAGCCCCGTCCTCAGCCACAGCCCCGGCTCCTGGTCCCAGCCCCAACCACTGCCTAGCTGTAGCTTCCATTCCCAGCCCTGACCCCAGTCCCACGCCCAGCCTCGGCCCCTGGCTGCAGCTCTGTTCCCAGCCCCAGTTCCGCTCCCGACCCCAGACGGACCCACACCTGTGGCTCCAGCCTCAGCCCTCTTACTCCATCCATGCCCCCCTCCCAGCCGTGGCCTCATTCATGGCCTGGCTTTGTGGGGAGGGGCAGGGCGGGCAGCACTACCATGAAAAGTTTGGGGACCACTGAAATAAGATATCTGGGGAAATTATAGTGTTATAGTTGAAAGGATATGAAGAGCCCATGTTGGGATGAAGAATTCTAATACTAACTAATACTAATTCTATCCTTTAAAAATTGTCATATCGCTGACCAACAAGGCTGAGATAGGAAAAGCCATACCAGAAGACTTCCTTTCCAGTCAGACAAACCAACCCACCCTGTAATACGTATCATAGAAGACCACACACTTGTTAGTGAAAGACAGATCGGGAAATACGCAAGAGTATGTATTTTTATGTGTGCATACATACGTAAACATCATGCTATATGCCTAAAAATATATGCTGAGGAAAAAACACAGTGGCAGATGAGGGGTAGAAGTTATACACTTCAAAACGCCCATATCTTGCTTTTGCTTTATGATGTATTTATTTTTGTTTGTTTCTATTTTGTGAGCACTAATTAAGGTCTCAATTTTGTTGCTGGGTTTAGCGGGCAAAGGGCTTCCAACCATGAACAACTGCATAACTTCAATGGAATTACTCAAAGTAGGAAGTGGTATGGTGTGCAGGATCAGGCCCTCAAGTTGGTAGTAAAGGTACTTCTTTTGAACTTATCCTTTTTGAACAGATTTCTGGGTTTTTAGTTTAACACTAGTCTTCTGTTTGTAGAACAGAGAAGCAATAGCAAAGAAACTCAAAACAACAAACACTCCTTAATCTTCTCTGTTAAGCCAGTCAGGGCAGAAGAAGTCAATGAACAATAGCAACATAACCATAGCATGTGCTACTTAAGCACAATGGAAAGGAGGGAAGAAGAGTTAAGGACTCTGAATGAAATCCTGACCCGACTGGAAATTTTGCTATTGACTTCAGTGGGGCTAGAATTTCACTCTACATTTTCATGCATTTATTGCTATATGGCACACTGTGTTTATTTGTTTCATTAGTTTCCAATGTACTACTAAGCTATGAGAACAGCATCCTTCTGCTTGTGTATTACAGAGACATTTAGGCATCTGTGTGGGAGTGCTGGATCTAATCTGTCAAAGGATGATATGAGAGTAATTTTCTGGGCCAAAGAAAAAGCTTTCGATTGATCCAAAAAGTACTGGATTTCAAGTGGTCACTTTGCCCATGAATGGGGGGACATTAATGCAGCTAGTGGAGTCTGCACTCACGCTGAGGAAACGTGGGTTTAAGATCAGCTGGCAGAATCTTAGAGGGGAAAGAGAGACGCACACAACAGCATGAGAGGAGTTTGAATACACCCTTGCCCTATTTGCTACTTGCACAGACAGAGAAGAAGCCATAAGCAGAGGACATGTTCAAACAGAAGACCGTAGCTCTTATTTACTCACCCAGATAAATTTTGAATTCAGGTTGGTTCTCTCTCTCTCATCAAAGCCGGGGTATAGATTAATATCCCTCGCATCTCTGAAGCTTGTACTAATGTTGTGTAGAAAAGCTTATTATGGTACTGAGAGCACATTGATCAGCCCCTCACTTTTGGCTACTGGTTCAGATAATTATGCTCTGTCTTTCTCCCTTTCCTCCTCCCCTCTCTGTTGTACCATGAATTTTCAGGAATGATTATTCAAAATGTATTTTCTTCTTCATTTGTAGGAATTAAAAGAGAATCTGGACAAATCCATCAGCTGCCCCCACCAAGACCACATTTTCCCTTTCTCTGGCCTTCTGCTTCTTTACAGAGAGATATCAGCTCCAAATCTCCAGCAGACTGACCTACTATGACAGAACACCAACTACTAACCAGTAAACACAATAGAAACATGCAAAAGTAATGCTTAATTGCGAGCAAACATAAACTGTAACTTCTACAATTAAAAAGAGACAAAAGTCAATCAAAATACTGCTAGGAGGTATGAATTTTATGAACAGAATATCATGTTTTAATAACCGCCACCCCTTCGCCCCAAGGCCCCGCCTGCTTCGCTCGTCACTTGTCCTTACAGCCAGTAAAAAGTGGGAGGGCCACTGCCCAGGCATCATAGCATACATTAGCCAGCTTCAAGTTCTTTTGCACGAGATACTGAACATTTTGGCTAATTTTGTTTTTAGAGTCAAACCTTAGTGCTTAAAGTAATTCCCCAAATCCATACTTCAACTCCTATAAAAAGTGGTCTATTTTTCAAAACTGTTGAGCCACCCCCAGGTCCCATTTATCGACTGTTATGTTCAAGTTTAGAAAACAAAAAAAGGTAACAAGCAGTGCTAAATACCATAATCTGATTAAGGATTTTTTGCTTTTGTTTCAGGTTTCATAAATTAAGGTGTTCTCTGTGTATATAAATCTCCCCACTGTATTTTCCACTGAATGCATCTGATGAAGTGAGCTGTAGCTCACGAAAGCTTATGCTCAAATAAATTTGTTAGTCTCTAAGGTGCCACAAGTCCTCCTTTTCTTTTTGCGGATACAGACTAACACAGCTGCTACTCTGAAACCTTTGTAACTCAAGAATACCTAGTTTTAATCTGACAGTATGAGTTTAAAATTATTTTATTTTTGGATTAAGTGAGATGCTACCTTGAAAAAAAATGAAGTGGCTTGTTTCCACATACCTTTTTCTTAAAGAATATTGTCACCTGAAAAGTCTCAGAACCTAGGTCATTACTGGGTGATAGACCCAGAAGGACAGAAATATAAAAGAAGCATTTGTTTCCCTGTGCAAGTAAAACTGAATTTTAAAAGACATCCACTCAGAAACAAATAAGGTGATAATTTAATAAAGTAACATGATTTTATATTCTAAAGCAATCACTTCAGATGTAAAGTATAATGTTTTGATGTCTTGACTATTTCAGTGGGTGTGGCAATTTAAACTGGGATTTGTTTTGAGATCTTAAATCCTCTGCTTTTTATCCTCAAGAACTTTGAAAATGGTTTTCTTCTTCCAGTTCCTAGCCCTAGGGAATCTTTACAATGCACATGCTTCTTATGAATAAACAAACATGCCTTACCTTCTGGGAAGAATGCGTACAAACCACGGTATTGATTACTGCTTTTCACTATGCTGAAATCTTAAATTGAACTTTAACAACAATATACTACTAGAGCTTAAGGGGAAAAAAAAACAAAGAGGGCATGATGCAAGTCTGAGCAGGTCCCACTTTGTCGGGGTGTCCCACTTGTCAGGTCCCAGCAAGTCTGAATGTCCCACTCTGTAACTCCTAGCAATCTCTTCTCAGTCCATACCAAGGGGTCTATATTCTCCCAGCTGACATGCTTTAACATTGCACTTTAAAATGGAAGAAGATCAAAGTGTAACCCACACAACTCCTGGGTGTGGTGTTCTGGCCATCTAGTGGCACCAAGACCACTTAGAGAGAGTTAGCTAACAGTCAGTCCGCTTTAGCTCATGCGGTAGAGTCTCATGCACTGAGATCACCGGTTTGATCCCCCCGATGACTGGGGTCTGTCGGAGTTACAAAAGCACATTAGGGAAACTGCAGTGAGTGATAGCAGGGTCCATGCAAACAGTTAGTGCACTACACACTAGTGTGCTGGAGAGCTACACCCCAGCTTCCCATGCACTGTTTGTCTAGACAAGCTCCTAGACAGCAAGCTAAAAATGATTAGAAGGACAACAGCCTTGCTTTCCTTGGGAGATCCGTGGAGATAAGAAAACCTCTCTCTGAGAAACTGCTTACATTTGTTTGGTGGGTGAGTGTGTGAGAGAAGTAGTAGTTTGTGAAGTGTGGGTGTGGTCTTTGAAACACATATCTGGGGATATGATTTTATGGTTAAAGCTCTGTTTTACCATGAGTTCAAACCATAGACCACATTCATAAAAAAGGAGTAGAGTGTAAACATGAAATTATTGCTGCTAAATATCTAATACTGAAAATTGATACAGCAGAAATTGAAAATTGATACCGCAGATACTAAATGTGTTATCTATATTTCTACTAGAGTTCTGTAGATATTCAAATTTACTAGAGATTTTCTGCAAACTATATTTATGTTAATGAATCATGCACAGTGTACACAGACTAACTACTTAAGGGACACAAATGTCATTTATGTTTAAATTAGGGAAGTGGTGGGAAGAACAAAAAAAATGTATTTGAAGAATGTGGGTTTGATTGTAGCTTACATTTCTGAAGAAAAAGGTACAGCATCATTAAGAAAGCTAACTCCCCTAACAGGGCACAGTTTAATGCAACCATGTCTGGCTTCTTGCGGCAGGACCGGCTCTAGGCACCAGCAAAGCAAGCACGTGCTTGAGGTGGCACATTTCAAGGGGCGGCATTCCAGACATTCTTTTTTTTTTTTTTTTTTTGCTTGGGCAGTTGCGCTCTCAGAGCTTGGGATGGCAAATTTTTTGCTTGGGGCGGCAAAAAACCTAGAGCCAGCCCTGTCTCGCGGGTTTCATATTGCTTTATTTGACTAGATCCGGGTGGGCAAACTACAGCCGGGGGCCGCATGTGGCCCTTCAGATATTTTAATCCGGCCCTCGAACACCCGCTGGGGAGCAGGGTCCAGGGCTTGCCCTGCTCCTTGAGTACCGTGGCTCCGTGCGGCTCCTGGAAGCAGCGGCATGTCCCCCCTCCAGTTCCTAAATGTAGGGGCAGCCAAGGGGCTCCACACGCTGCCCCCACCCCAAGTGCCACCCCCACAGCTCCCATTTGCCAGGAACCATGGCCAATCGGAGCCGCAGGGGCAGTGCCTGTGGATGGGACAGCATGCAGAGCTGCCTGGCCGTGACTCAACGTAGGAGCCGGAGGGAGGACATGCCCCTGCTTCTGGGAGCTGCTTGAGTTAAGTGCTGCCAGGAGCCTGCACCCCTGGCCCCCCTTCTGCCCTCTGAACCCCTTGGTCCCAGCCCAGAGCACCCTCCTGCACCCCGAGCCCACATCCCCAGCCAGAGCCCTCACCCTGCCTTCCCACACCCCAACCCTGTGCCCCAGCCCGGAGCCCCTTCCCGCACACTGAACTCCTCATTTCTGGACCGATCACAGAGCCTGCACCCCCAGCCGGAGCCCTCACCAGCTCCCGCACCGCAACTCCCAATGTCATGAGCATTCATGGCCCACTATACAATTTTCATACCCAGATGTGGCCCTCGGGCCAAAAAGTTTGCCCACCCTGGTCTAGATTGATGATTTCCTATGGAGGGCTGTCTCTCTCTCTCTCTCACACTCACTCACTCACACTCACACACACACACACACACACACACATATGCTTTTTCCAGCAGACAACATGAAGTTCCTAGACAAAAAGTAATTGTACTACAATCATTCAGTGGAGAAAAAATAGCCTTAGAAGTAGGGTTTATTTGAGGTCTGTTTAAAGATATCAGTATTCATTTACTGGAAGGAAACTCTATTTGAGGTAAAGGAGGAGCCTAAGTTATATAGATGAGCCACTAGAATTCTTCTGCTGATGATATATGTGATATCAGTCTTGTGGAGTCAATAGTGGAACGAGGTCTTATAGTTCAGCACCAATATAATGTAGTTCAGATATTATGAGTAATGTAATTCAAAAAGCAATTTTCAAATTAATTTGACTGCCAACTTTATTTCATTTACTGGCATATTTATCTAAGGCAGCATTTAAATTGTTTATTTAATCTAAAAAGCTAATTCAAGGACATTTTAAAATACCCTATTCGGATCTTTGTACAAAAAGTATAATGAAAATGCTGTCAGATAACAGGACAGAAATTTAGTGCAGGGAGAGGAAGTCTCAAGCAGTGTAGGGGAGACAAAAAGAAGAGAGGCTAGAGCTAGATTTGGACCACAAATAATAGTTTGGAGACCTATTTGAAAATGCTATGGTCACACGACAACATGCATAGCACCAGCCTGGTGGTATTGGAGGTGGTCTGTAAGAAGATTCTTTGGGACCACTCCCTAATTTAATTGACATATACATAGTTGTAGACATACATACGTACAAATAAAGAGGGGCAAGAGAGTGGACTCTTTGGGCCACTACCAGTCTCCTCTATTAGCGTTGTTGTCTGTGGTCACATACATACATCAGTCACCAACAGGAGGTTATGAATCATGATTACTTAGCACAGAGTGTTATTAGGACTGTGGTCACATACACACAGTACAGTCATCAGCAGGGATCGAAATAAGGAACTCTGTACCAAAAAAAACCCACCCACACACCCACAACTTGAGCTAAAAGGAAAACTTCCTAGCTGTAAGTACCAAGGTGTCATAATTGCTACAGCAAATTGCTAGAGGGACACATGAATTATACACGTTCAGACAATGTATTACACCTGCATACAGGAGGTGTGAACCTTTGTCTTTTCAAGGGAAAACTCTCTTAATAAGATAAGCGTCTGGGGGCTGCTAGTCTTTCTCCTCACCCAAACCAGAGGATTATTTGAACAATTCTGGTGAAATTTAGGTTATTTTTTTACGGTCATTTTCTTCAGTTGATTTATTGCACAATCAAAAGTAGCCTTCAATATTAATATAAATAAAGTGTTCATAATAGCTAACTCATTCCTTTCCCCCCATATTTAGAGACCTGGGATATCTTTCAGGTAAGTACAACAAGAGTATAAAATATATTTAATGTAATTCAGCAGTTCAAAAGGTGCACATCTTTTCTTGCATACCTCCTTCCTCCATTTCTTTATACCTTTCCCTTCTCCACTCCTTCAGTCTCCACACCACACCTAGTCTCTCAATTCTCTTTTAGTAAACAGTGGTCTTCCTAGTTAGCCATTGTCTGAAATGGCATCTAACGTCAAACACTTCTGCAGGAAGGTGCACACCTGCCATAACGGAGTGTTATGCAACAATATGCCTTTGGAGAGCGCTTCCTCCTACTTCAGCCACCAGCCTTTGGAGTAATGTTAAATGGATAGCAATGTTAAATGGATAGCAACCCTCATTCTTCGGGATAAGATAAATAAAATATACACCAGTGGAGGAGGAGAATATTCATTATATCTCTTCAGAGAAAAAAAAAAAAACCACACACACACACACACACCCCAACTCCCTCCCGCACACACAAATATCACAATTTTCCCCCTTTCAATTCTTGATTTTGATAGAAATTTACCAGCTCTCCAATTTATAAAAAATGAATGATTTATTTTGTATCCAGCTAAGCTCTTTGTCTCCACAATATTGAGTGGCACTGAACTGGATAGGTCATCATTACTTAAAGTGGCATTTTCTTTTAATTTCATTCAGTGTCCTGTAGTTATTGAAATGATGAGACACTCCCTGTTTCCTTTCTTCATATTATTTACTAGTTTTATACACCTCAGCCATGTCACCTCATCATCTTCCCTCTCTAAATCAGTTATCCATTATCTTATTTCTCTCTTCCACTGTCTTATTGAAGTCTCTCCATACCTGCAATAGCTTTTATTGTCTCTGTCTGGATTTCTATTAATTCTTTTGGAGTGGGGTGAGCAAAACTGAACTAATCGTGGCCTCACTGCAGTCAATGGCAGTTTTGCCATTAATTTCAGTGGGACCAGGATTTCAGTGTTTACACAATGTCATTATAATGTTTTCAGTATTATTCTTTATGCCTTTCTTGCAGAAACTTAACCCTTTATTTGCTCTTTTGACAGTCATCATACACTGAGCAGATATTTTTAGTGAGTTGTCCACAGTGACACCTAGGTCTTTTTCTTGCAGGTTAAAATGAATGAATGAACTTTTCCATTCTCTCTCTTCTCTCTCTCTCCATGCCCCTCTGTCCTTTTCATATTCACCCCCTCCTCTGGTGCTGACACTCTCCCATATTAGCATCTTTCCCCTTGTTCCTCTTCTGTACTGTCCCCTTTTCTCCCTGCATTCTCATCTCTCTGGCCCACCTCCTTGCGTCTGCTTGTCTTTGTCATTCATCATACTCTCTCCACTTGAATTTTCCACCTATACAGAACTTCAGGCATTTTGGGCTCATATTCACCCACATTGGCACAAAGGGTTGAAAACTGCCCCCTGCCTGTGCCAACAGGTGTAGCCCTGCCTTTTGACTTCTCTCCACGAACCATGATGGCTTGCGGGACAATAACAATTTTATTTTGCAGTGTTTTGGGGTTGTGGAATTTGTTTTTGTTCTGATAGGGAATGAAAATGAGATCTTTCAAAAATGTTCATGAAGAATCATGGAAGAAAGAGACTCACCCTAGATAGCCAATAGCTCAGTGGCTAGGGCACTCACCTGGGTATGTAAGACCCATGTTCTAGTCCCTGCTTTGCTGGATTCAGACGAGGAATCCTGCACCTCCTGCATCCCAGACATGTGCCCTAACCACCAAGTCTCTTGGCTGAGGTACACCTGTCTCCGACCAGAAATTTCACCTAGACCTAAGAAATCTTCCTGGAAAATTTGTCAAAACCAATGCATAAACTGCAAAAAGATTAGGTTTCAATTAATTGGTATTTTCAGATGAAAAACATGTTTAATTGAAGAGTTCCTGAGCAGCTCTAGACAGCATCCTTTCCCCATAATTCAGTTCAGTATTTAAGAGCGCTCATCTATAACTAGGCTTGGAAGGATTAGATTTTTTTATTGGTAAAAGCTGGTAAATGTCAATTTTGCCATACACACACAAACTGAGGAAAAAATATTTTCATCAGTAATAATAATAATCAGAATTTACAGACTGGCAGAGAATAATGCTGCTGAGAACTTATTAGAATTTGACTTAAAGACAGTTACTTTCTATATTTTGACATGGGACATTGTTAAAACAGAAATTGTCAGTTATAAAGCTTTAACTTCTTGAATCTCAATATCTACTGTTACTAAATAGTTGTCTGGCCCCTCACGTTGTCTGACTCTCCACCCATAACTTCCTGCAACTGTGAAACTTTAAATAAAAATTTTAAAAGCTTAAAGCCAAACATATTATCCATTTTACTTATAAAAAATAAAAATTGAATTCTGCAAGACTATCTGACATAGTAAATCACATTTTACACCAGCTTCCAAAGAGTAGCCACCAAGTTACATCATATTACCACCTGGATTACGCTGACTTCCACCGGTAAATCAAGCCTTTACATTAAGCCCCACTACCACAACACTCCAATGTACGGATTAGCTCCATTTAAAGATGTGAAAGCTAAGGAAGAAAAGTGAAGGTATTTGATCCTGGCTGCAGAGAGATTCTGTAACAGAGCTTAGGTTAGAAAGTTTTGGTAAATTGTTCTAAATTCCATGCTTAGTACACTGCGCTACGTGGTGATACTCTTTCTTATGCTATCAAAATGCATTTTGTTCTAAAAACTCGAGGTAGGCTGCACAGCAGGCACATATTCTGTGCTCGCTCATGAAATCTTCACTTTTATTCTTTTTTGCAGGTTTTTCTCACTATAAAACAAAGAACAATATAGCTGCAACGACCTGCTCCCTGTTTAAGAACCAACTTCTTCTTCGCAAGTTATTACAGTTTAGATTTTTCCAGAAGCCACCTACCCTTTTCTCCTCCTCTCGTAAGGAAAAAAGCTTCCCATTTACTACTGTTGAGAAGCGAGTGGATTTTTCATGACCTGGCAATAGTCATAAGATATTGTAGCATGAGGGGAGAGCACATTGTCAAAAACACAAAGCTTTAGTGCAGCCAGAGATCCCACCCCACCGTGCCTCTCTCTGCTAGAGCAGCTAATTGGAGCCAGCTGGAAATGGTCCAATGAAACGGTTTTATCAGAAATGTTGATTCCTAGAACCCAATGTTGCGTTTTTGTTGAAACATCACGGGTTCCAAGAATTTTAAGTGAATCAAAGACATGATGAATTAAAGCTCACCTGATTGCTGGGGACACTGGTCTTCCAGGATCCACAACTTTTGGGCAGCCCCACCATGCCAGGGCTTCCAGACTCCCTGCTGTGGAGCCAGAACCCTAAAAGCCTCTCAAAGCCCAGGTTCTAACCAGGGCTCATCTCCCTATCATGCAACTGGAAGCCCTGAGAATCCCAGCTTGAGCCAGAGCTTCTCAGGACTTTTAAGACCTTTGTCATGGAGCTAGAAGCCTGTGTCTGTGGCTCTGGGGCAACCTCACCATGCGACAGGCCCCATACTGAGGGCCTCGGGGCTTCCATGCTCCCAAGCCTGATTCAAAATAAAAACAAATATTGAAAACACACAAAACATTTCCCACAAACTGGAAATCCCTCATTTAGACCAGTTCTACTGCCAACAGGGAACTCCACTCTCCAAGACAGATAGTTTGTTTTATTTTCCTCCAGTGTTTCTCAAACCACATCCATCTGCAGCCCAGCTGGTTGGGGTTAGAGGGAAGCGGATTACACTATGAACTTATATACTGAGAGAGACTTGTTACATAATTATCACTCCTTTCTGTGCTAACCCAAACACCTTTGCGGCTTCTAGCACCGATTGCTCTAGTTACAAAAGTGCTCTGTAAATGACAGATGTCTGTATATACGTAAATAGTTATTAGATAAAATGGCAGTCAACAGGATTCATGAGTATGTACCATAATTATTGAGTTTTATAGGTTCAGTAAGGCTTGTTATGCACAGTATTGCCACCGACAAGCATTCAAAAATCAAAAGTCAAACCTTAAAATAAATACCCCCACACACAATTCAGGCGCCCTAAGAAATAGGTAGAATGACTACAAACTAACCTTCTGTATACAAAAGCCAATTGTTGCTCCTTTTGATTAACAGTAAAACCATTAAAATGGTTTCTTTGTAAAGATATTTCATTTCATTTAAAAATGCATATACTTTAATTATACGTATTTGCGAGAAATATTTTGTCCACATATATGTTTATATATTACACATACATGCAAAAGAGAGTTCTCAGAATATTTACATGGCTTAGATTTAAATGTCTTTCCTGTTAGGTTGTCCCCAGCCCCCTTTTCTCCTCCTTCACTTTATCTCTCAGGGATTAGGATTTTTGCAAGCTCATCTCCAATAATTGGGAATGACATAATGAGGAACAAATGCCTTGAAACCAAATTAGGAGAGAAAAAAAATCAAGTTACATATTATGCTTTTTCTAACCAACGGTAATTAGGCAAAGAAATGATCTGTCTAGGGAGGTAGCTGGCACATTGTCATTAGAGGTGTTAAGAGCATGATCAATAAAACACTTGAGGGACTAGCATAGGAAAACATATCTTGCTCCATGCTAAAAGGTAGACTAAATGACCCAGGAGGACATTTCTAGGCATATTTAAGACTGTAAGGTAATACTTTTAATCTGTAAGAAGAAAAATTATAGAAAGCAAAATCTCATCTCTTTCTGGTTTTAAGGGTAAGGGAAAGCTGCTATTTTTGGTTTTCTAAATTCTCCCATATCCATTTGCTAGTAGTTTTTCTTCTAGTAATATGTTTCCATGCAATGTACTTCAAGTGACTCCACTTAGATAAAAAGGTCTTTGAACTGATCTTGTAAAAGTCTTTTCTTAAAAAATGCATAGATAGAAATGGACTTTAAAGGTCAGCCTTGTGATTTTCAAGATGCTATGTTCACATATTCCATTAAGGGGCACCTGCCTTGCTTGCAAATGAGGAATGGTTTATTCTAAAATGGAAGCAGATTGATTTGTGTTTTGTTTAATGAAATCTAAAATAAAAACCAGCATTAAATCTCCGAATAAACTGCTTATCCTTTTAAATGCCACAAGCTGGCTTTTCTGGATAAATAGTCCATCAGAACCAGCTATAGGGACTGATTCTCCACAGAAGTGAATTGGGGTATGCACGTACATCTAAGCACAGAATTTAAGCCTTAGTGTGTGAGCAACAGCAATCAACACACCCATAAACTTGTCCTACAATCAAAAGAATTCGATTTCACAACCTGGTTCTACTTATGTGTTAGAAAGTTTTCACAGGTTAAGTATCAACACACAAAAAGTCAGTCCCGTACAGAATAAAACATAAGGATCTGAAAGTTTTTCCTTTCTAGCAGGTACACAAGGTTAACAGGTTACTGGAATCATATAATGACACATTTATCGTTTGAAAGCTGGAGGATCACCATGCCCTTCCCTCATCCAATGCCACATCCGTCCTCCTCTGAAATGTCATTGGTCAATTGTGGAGAAAAATAATTAGTTTCACTCTACTTCCTGCTAATTAAGGAGTGTATAATCTGCCAAATGATGTACATGCTCTTGTTGACTGTGGCCTACTGCCTCCCCTTGCTATCACAGACATACGCACAGGCAGGCAGCGAATGGCTTACCAGTGACAGCTGGCAAACCAGCCTCTGGGAATAAAACATTTTAGCACTTCATAAATTTCTAACAAGGTTTCAAATTGCTTCAGTTTCCCTCCTCTCAGCTCTATCAGCCTAGCAAAAGGAGGGAAAATGCTAATTAAATCTACAGCAGAAAGTATAACTGGTAAAATAGTTCATTATTTTTAATAAGTAGCAATTAGACCAACTCCAAGGAAAGTTGGAGTCCTCCCCCATCCCGATGGGCAACGTGGAAAAGCCAAAATAAATTCTTCTGTCTCGTTGGTTTTAACCCACTAAAGAGTAAAATATGTTAAAGAGCAGCTACATAACATTCTGAAACTTAATGGAAAGTGATGCACAGCACACTAGAAACCTGAAAGGAACACGCAGCACAGTTGAATGTTCATATTAAGGTTTCATACCACCATTTATAACATATGGTTTCAAAATTCCTCTGTTAAGACCGCCATCAGGATCAAATGCTGAATTATTATTGATGTGAAAATGTACTGGATTATTGTGCATCTGACATCTTGTCAATAGGAATACAGCTGATGTAAAGTAATGGAATGCAAATGACAATGGATCATATTTATAGCACACTATCTTATGGTGAACAAAAGCAGCTCTCGCATTTTAAATCTGAAAACAGAGGAGTAGGTCTAGGGACAAGGGCAGCAGAAAATCAGCTTCAGTTAATTCGGTGATAAGGAAAGGTCTGAAAGACAGGGGGTATACATGCAAGATGGGAGTGTGGGATGGAGGAAGGGAGAAGAGGCCTCTGGGAAAGATTATAAAATATAAATATAAAAATGTTTTATGGAAAACAAACACTCCTGTAGATCGCTGAAGAGAAGAGACTGATACTGCCACACCAGCGTATCTATTTTACCCAATGCACCAAATTCAGCCCTGGATACATGCATTCCTATCTCATCATAATTAGTGGAAACTGCACACGAACATTTGTTGGCAGACTTTGTCCCCTTTGCTAATGGGTTTTATTTAGACAGAGGTCATGTACTGCAACTATAGTGTCTGTACAGCACTATTCACCTGAAATGAGAGGGGAGGGGGAAAGAAACAAACGGATTCCAGGAATTAAAACAAAACAAAAAAACAAAAAACAGTGAATTTGAGTTTGAATCACATGGCCACAGTGGAGCCGTCAGCTAAACAACGTGAACTCTCATAGGTGGGAATTAAGGACAATACACATCAGAGAAGATGCCTTTATTCTGAAGAAGATTGTGCCATTAGGACAACTGACTGTAGTGCCCTCCTCTCAGTTGATTCTCAAAATACAGATGCCTCTTCCAGACAGACATTTGCCATGAAGTATGTTTGTTTGCGTAGGAAAGATTAATATAAAAAAATACATGGTCAGACAGAGAGGCAAGTTGGGTGAGGTAATATCTTTTATTGAACCAACTTCTGTTGGTGAGAGAGACGAGCTTTTGATCTTACACAGAGCTCTTCAGGTATGTGTCAATTCGAAAGCTTACAATAAAAGATACTATGTCACCCACCTTGCGTCTCAAATATCCTGGCACCAACATGGCTACACCACCACTGCAAACAATGTTGTCAAATATTCTGTCCCCCTAATTATCTCACCAATGTGTAACAGGAGGCATCCACACTTGGACATATTTCTGAAAAATGAGTTTCAATAAAAATATATCAGAGCTGCGGTTTAGTTTTTGAAACAAGTAGGCTTTAAAACTACAAAATGTCTGAGCGAGCATACTGAAATATCTGCAGACTGCTACCTGTTTTTGCCCAATGGCAGTTCTAAACAAAAGTGACCTACTTATGTCTGGTTACCCCATTTTCTAATTAACCACAGTAACTTAGGGCACTGTTGCTATCTCTGTAGCACAGTGATGCCTGTTATGCCGGCCTCAAGTGCAGTTTGGAATCTCAGAGAAGATAAGGTTGCGTTGCAGCTGATCCTACAAGCCTGAGTCAGTGTCACATCTCTTCCCCATAAAAACATCCTTCACAGGCAGTTACTAGTGTGTTCCTGCAGGAGGTGGTGCATATCTCTACTAGTGTTTTATCATCAGAAGTGGAGTCAGGGAGAAGAAGGGTGTTAAAGGGGAAGAAGGCAGGGAGGGAGGCAAATGAAAGAAACAACAGGAAGAAGGGGACACAGACCGAGAAGAGGAAAAGGAGCGTGTGGGGACCAATTGAAAGTAAGAGAAGGGACAACAGAAAGCACATTATGCTGGCCTCATATCTGGAATTCACACTCAAAGAGATTCAGAATTACAGATTTAGGCTGATTGCTGAACCCCATATCTTACATCTTTTTTCCATGACAGAGTTGATTCTCATACGAGGGGTTATACAGCTCTCACAAGTCACCTTCCACAAATTCAAAAATAAACAGGGTTATGGTCATTGCTCAGTTAGGCCTTCCTCACAAATGCTACATCCCGAGTGCTCTCAACTACAGGATTTCATGAGAAGCAGGTGTAAATCATTTCAGTCACAGTATTACTGAAAGCTGAAATCTGCAAAGTTCAAATGGAAATTACATACATTTTTTTTAAATTGAGGGTTATTAACCATTGGAACAGCACCCCACAGGGTATGATAAATTATTAATCGCTTAAGGGGTCTTTAAATCAAGATTGGCTGCCTTTGTAAGAGATATGCTTTAGTTCAACCATTGGACTAGATGCAAGAGTCATTGGGTGAAAGTCTATGGCCTCTTAGAGACTAAACAATTTATTTGAGCATAAGCTTTCGTGAGCTACAGCTCACTTCATCGGTTGCATAAAGTGGAAAGTACAGTGAGGAGATTTTATATATACACACAGACCATGAAAAAAATATACATTGTAAGGAGAGTGATCACTTAAGATGAGCTATTACCAGCAGGAGAGTGGGGTGTGGGAAGAGAAAACCTTTTGAAGTGATAATCAAGGTGGGCCATTTCCAGCACATTTCCAGGAGTTAACAAGAACGTCTGAGGAACAGTGGGGGGGAAGGAATAAACAAGGGGAAATAGTTTCACTTAGTATAATGACTCAACCACTCCCAGTCTCTATTCAAGCCTAAGTTAATTGTATCCAATTTGCACATTAATTCCAATTCAGCAGTCTCTCCTTGGAGTCTGTTTTCGAAGTTTTTTTGTTGAAGGATACTCACTTTGAGATCAGAAATCAAGTGACCAGAGAGATTGAAGTGTTCTCCAATTGGTTTATGAATGTTATAATTCTTGACATCTGATTTGTGTCCATTTATTCTTTTACGTAGAGACTGTCCAGTTTGACCAATGTACATGGCAGAGGGGCATTGCTGGCACATGATGGCATATATCACATTGGTAGATGCGCAGGTGAACGAGCCTCTGATAGTGTGGCTGATGTGATTAGGCCCTATGATGGTGTCCCCTGAATAGATATGTGGACACAGTTGGCAACGGGCTTTGTTGCAAGGATAGGTTCCTGGGTTAGTGGTTCTGTTGTGTGGTGTGTGGTTGCTGGTGAATATTTGCTTCAGGTTGGGGGGCTGTCTGTAGGCAAGGGCTGGCCTGTCTCCCAAGATTTGTGAGAGTGATGGGTCGTCCTTCAGGATAGGTTGTAGATCCTTGATAATGCGTTGGAGAGGTTTTAGTTGGGGGCTAAAGGTGACGGCTAGTGGCGTTCTGTTATTTTCTTTGTTGGGCCTGTCCTGTAGTAGGTGACTTCTGGGTACTCTTCTGGCTCTGTCCATCTGTTTCTTCAAAGTGAGTATCCTTCAACAAAAAAACTTCGAAAACAGACTCCAACGAGAGACTGCTGAATTGGAATTAATTTGCAAATTGGATACAATTAAGATAGGCTTGAATAGAGACTGGGAGTGGTTGAGTCATTATACTAAGTGAAACTATTTCCCCTTGTTTATTCCTTCCCCCCCACACACACTGTTCCTCAGACGTTCTTGTTAACTCCTGGAAATGTGCTGGAAATGGCCCGCCTTGATTATCACTTCAAAAGGTTTTCTCTCCCCCCACCCCACTCTCCTGCTGGTAATAGCTCATCTTAAGTGATCACTCTCCTCACAATGTATATTTTTTTCATTGTCTGTGTGTATGTATAAAATCTCCTCACTGTACTTTCCACTTTATGCATCCGATGAAGTGAGCTGTAGCTCACGAAAGCTTATGCTCAAATAAATTGGTTAGTCTCTAAGGTGCCACAAGTACTCCTTTTCTTTTTGCGAATACAGACTAACACGGCTGCTACTCTGAAATCTATGGCCTCTGTTATGCAGGAGGTCAGATTAGATTACAGTATCTTTTCTCACCCGAAAAACCCATGGAAGATGAACATGAGAAGAAAGATGAGCAGGTATGTTTCTTAAGTACAATACAAATCCAAAAAAAGTCATAAATTTGTTCACAGAGTTCACACGAGAATGTTAACTTTAAGTAACTGTTACCTGGAACTTTTACAAAAGCAGGGTAGGGTGGAATCTAGAAATTCATCTGCTTATTACAAAGTAGGGTTCTGATTCATATTTGCAGTCAACTTCTAGAACTCCTTGCTGGGGGATGTTGTGAAGGCCAAAGGTAGAACCGGGTTCAAAAAAGAATTAGATAAATTCACAGAGGATAGGTCCACCAATGGCTAGAAGCCAAGATAGTCAGGGACACAGTCCCCTGCTCTGAGTCTTCCTAAATCTCTGTCTGCTAGAAGCTCAGACTGGATAATAGGGAATGGATCACTCGATAGTTGCCCTGTTCTGTTCATTCCCTCTGAAGCACCTGGCACTGGCCACTGTTGGAAGACAGGATACTGGGCTAGATGGACCATTGGTTTGGCCCAGTATGGTCATTCTTATGCTCCTATTAACACACTCCAACAACTGTCAAAGGCAGTAAGAAGGAACTGAGGATGGTCAGGGAACCTTTGCATTTTATACCACCACACAACAGCATGAGGCAACGGAGGGCATATGCACTGCCCCGACTGGTACCACTGAGGGGAAAGTCTCAAACAACAGTGCACTAGGGATCACACACCTGAAGTGGAATGGATATATGCAATCGCTCAAAGAAAAAAAACAAACCTTTTAAAACCCCACAACAAGATGGTTTTTGGTCTCAAAACAGTAATGAAAATAGAATGCAATCTCCACTTACATGAGCCCCCAAAAGAATTCCTAAATCAATCTGGTTCCAGAGTTAGTTTGTCAGGCAAAGGTTTGGAAAGACTGACTCAATGGCCCTACAATCTCTGCTGGACTTGTGAAGGTCAGTCATTGGCTACCCCACTACCAAAATACATCTACCTTTGAACAGATTACAGCTAAGTTCAGCCTCTTTTGTATGCTACAAAAATTCTGCACAGACCAGGGTGTTTTGTTTCTAGACTAATCTTAACTTCAAGAAGGTGGGCTTTGCTCCAGAGATATTCCTGTCTGTTGACGATAGAAAACTTCACTGAGTCACAAGTATAAGAGGAAAGACATTTGCAGTTAACTCAGGTCTGAAATTCACACAGTTAACTCACCTTTACCTAAACTCTCCGATCATTGGACAAGGTCACACTAAAGCACTTCTGGGTCAATCCAAAGCTTTTGTTTATCCTAGAAAACATGCTGCATTTAATCCTTTGGTTTATTATATCCAGCAGCACACATGGAGGTTTAAGTAACCTGCATTACATAATCTGAGTGATAACTTAGTACAGAAGACACCAATAAAACATACAAGACGTTTATTGCTTTAATGGGTAAGAATAAGTGATTTCATAATCAGAATTTAAATAGAAAGACCATGTGTATAGGTATAGTTTTATATATCACAACTTTAACAAAGGTAAGGTTGACACTTGGTCCTTAATCATATCATTGTTGCTTAATATAACTGGAACAAAAATTAAAAATCCTCTCCAGTGCTGCCCCATTTCCTAGGCAGTCTTTGACTTGGCAATGCTTGCCCACCCCATCCACGTAAGGGTACATCTATCTGCATCTGGGAGCGTGCTTGCCTGTGAGAGTAGACAGACAGGCACTACCTCTGCTTGAGTTAGCCTGCTAAAAATAGTAGCGTTGCAGGGAGTAGCATGGGTGGTGGCTCGGGCTAGCCGCCCCAGTACAAACCCAGGGGTTACCAGTGGGTTTGCACTTGGTGGCTAGCCTGAGCTGCTGCCTCTGCTACCCCCAGCTATGCTGCTATTTTTAGCACTCTAGCTCAAGCAGAGCTAGTGCCTCTGTCTGCTCTCCCGGTGAAGCACTCTCCCCATTGCAGCATAGATGTATCCCAAAAGAAAAGAAAAACCCCCACAAGATTCCACCCCAAGAAAGAAGCCGCATCAGACCAGTAATGAAAGAGTTAACACACCCCATGGTGTCCTGACATTTCTACATAATGTCTGGGGGATTCTAAGGACCTCGCGAAATTTTGTCAAGCCATGCGACAAAGGGAGGGATCCTAACCTTTTCTTAGATCATTCACTAAAGCAAAGTGCTATAGCTTTTGCTTTAAACTAGGCTCACCTGTAAGTTATTAAAATAATCAAGAAAAATGAACAGTTTCACCAGCATGAGCCAGTTTATACACAGCCCAATTCAGTGGGACACCATCCTTGCTATGACACATGCCAAGCTTTGGCTAAAAAGGATAGGATTGAAAATATTTAAACTCAGATGGATTATGTGTGTGACCCTTATACATTTATATTACCTAGGACTCTCACTAACCCATCAAATATTAATAATGCTTTTAGGATATTCCAAATCTAGAGACAAAGACTTCAAAATATAAAAACTACTGGAGAATGTTCTTCATCTAAAAGGCTTTCATTCTGAATCTTTTATTCCACATGAATTCTTACCACTGGGATAAATCCAGAAGTACTAAATACTCCTCTATACGGAAAAAAATGGGAAAACGTAATAACAGTATATGCTTTATTGGCGCCTTTAGGCTCCAAAGATAACCCCAGCAAACTAGATTTATACAGGCGAATGTGCTAGTTACAGGGCAAAAGAAATTAAAATACCAGGAAGAAAAGAAGCATTGTGTAGGTCCCTCTCATACGATACAGAGTCAGAAATATCCATATTCGTGTGTACAAAATAAGACTTATGCAATATACCAAATACACACAGAATTTGTGGGTATTTTATTAGAAAGCCCTAAAACCATTCATTTACTTAAACAGCAACACAGCTCCCTCGCCCCCGGTCATAAGAGCACTGAGGAAAGAGTTATCAAAACACGCCCTCATTTTATTGAAAGCTGTGGCCAATGACTCTCGAACTTAAAAGTATACTGTAAGATCCCGAATAGAGAATACATGATCTTGAAGTGTACAATACTCCTTTTATTCAAGTAAGCAGCAAATAGGCATGGAGCTTCTTCTGGTGGAAAAAACTAAATGCTAATGATATTTTATGATACAATATCTTGCACTGATGAATATTCAGGATGTATTTTAAGGAGGATAGAAAACATAGCTTTTAGTGTTATCCATACGTTAAAAATAAAAAATAGGTTGAAAGTGGAGAATAATTAGGATTTGTTTGTATTGTAATAATAGCACCCAACTCTCACATAGTGCTTGTCATCAGTAGATTTCAAAGTGCTTTAAAAAGGAGGTTACAGTATCATTATCCCCTTTTACACATGGAGCAACTGAGGCACAATGAGGTGAAGTGACTTCCCATGGTCCCCCAGTAGGGCCAGTGGCAGAACTGGGAACAAAACCCTGGTCTCCTGAGTCCAAGTCTAGTGCCCTATCCACTAGTCCACGTGGCTCAGGTTATCAAATAGGTTTTAAAGATATCTATTCAAGAATTTTATAAATCAAGAATATTTCTACAGACTACTGCAGTATCTGTGCTCCTTAAGGAATCCTTGGAGAGTACTGCTGAATGATATCAGAAATCCTCTCAGCATACAGTGAACAGTGAGGTCAGAGACAAAGCAGCTACCAAATACCAAGGGTCAATAAGGAAGTTAAAACTAGGGCTGCCGATTAATCTCAGTTAACGCACGCAATTAACTCAAAAAAATTAACTGCAATGAAAAAAATTATTCACAATTAATCGCACTGTTTAAAATATCAATAGAATATCAATTGAAATTTATTATATATTTTGGATGTTTTTCTACTTTTTCAAATATATTGATTTCAATTACAACACAGAATAAGTACACAGTGCTCACTTTATATTATTTTTATTACAAATATTTGCTCTGTAAAAATGATAAACAAAAGAAATAATATTTTTCAGTTCATCTCATACAAGTACTGTAGTGCAATCTCTTTATCGTGAAAGTGTAACTTATAAATGTAGATTGTTTTTGTTACATAACTGCACTCAAAAACAAAATAATGTAAAGCTTTAGAGCCTACAAGTCCACTCAGTCCTACTTCTTGTTCAGCCAATCGCTAAGACAAACAAGTTTGTTTACATTTACGGTAGATAAGGCTGCCTGCTTCTTATTTACAATGTCATCTGAAAGTGAGAACAGGCATTCGCATGGCACTTTTGTAGCCAGCGTTGCAAGGTATTTACATGCCAGATATGCTAAACGTTCATATTCCCATTCATGCTTCTGCCACCATTCCAGAGGACATGCTTTCATGATGATGATGCTCATTAAAAAAAATGTGTTAATTACATTTGTGACTGAACTCCTTGGGGGAGAACGGTAAGTCTCCTGTTCTGTTTTACCCGCATTCTGCCATATATTTCATGTTATAGAAATCTCGGATGATGACCCAGCACATGTTCATTTTAAGAACACTTTCACAGGAGATTTGACAAAACGCAAAGAAGGTATTAATGTGAGATTTATAAGAATAGACACAGCACTCAACCCAAGATTTAAGAATCTGAAGTGCCTTCCAAAATCTGAGAGGGATGAGGTGTGGAGAATGCTTTCAGATATCTTAAAAGAGCAACACTCCGATGCAGAAACTACAGAACCCGAACCACCAAAAAAAAAAATCAACCTTCTGCTGGTGGCATCTGACTCAGATGATGAAAATGAACATGCGTTGGTCCACTCTGATTTGGACCGTTATCGAGCAGAACCCGTCATCAGCATGGATGCACGTATTCTGGAATGGTGGTTGAAGCATGAAGGGGCATATGAATTTTTAGCATATCTGGCACGTAAATATCTTGCGATGCCAGCTACAACAGTGCCATGCAAACACCTGTTCTCACTTTCAGGTGACATTGTGAACAAGACATGTGCAGCATTATCTCCTGCAAATTGTAACCAAACTTGTTTGTCTGAGTGACTGGCTGAATAGGACTTAGTGGACTTGTAGCTCTAAAGTTTTACATTGTTTTATTTTTGAATGCAGTTATATTTTGTACATAATTCTACATTTGTAAGTTCAACTTTCATTATAATGAGATTGCACGACAGTATGTGTATTAGGTGAATTGAAATATACTATTTCTTTTGTTTTTTACAGTGCAAATATTTGTAATAAAAAATAAATATAAAGTGAGCACTGTATGCTTTGTATTCTGTGTTGTAATTGAAATCAATATTTTTGAAAATGTAGAAAACATCCAAAAATATTTAAATAAATGGTATTCTATTATTGTTTAACAGTGCAATTAATCACGTGATTAATCACGATTCATTTTTTTAATCGCTTGACAGCCCAAGTTAAAACAGCTATCAAGGCAGGTGCATTTTGAGGGTAAAATTCATTATGCACTGATGAACTATTTATGGGACTAAAATGTCATACATGATATTGTGATGTACATTGATTTTGTGCTCTATTTCCTGAGGTTACATATTCATTTCTAAACTAAAAAGGTGAGCTTCAACACCAAACAATGTTCAAACAGTTGTAAGAGTACTGATGGGCATCTTTATAAGCAGCAACCGCATATTTACATACATGTAAATAACAGAGAATACAAATATCTGGCCATCGGGACCCTGGCAGTTGGTGGTTGTGATGCCTTCTTCCAGTGGCTTAATGGACAGAGTACAAGAGGGAGCACTGGTTCAGCATATATCCGCTCGAATTATATGGCTGAAATGATAGCTATTCTCACTGCACTGAAAAAACAAACAGCAGAAAAAAAGAGGCATATGTTGTGAGATTATTTGACTTGCAGACGGCAATCTTCAGTTTCTTTCAAAGAAACCAGAATGCTGTCATCAATGTAATTCATAAAAAGGCTAAGAGTATCAGAGAGGGAGGCAACAAATTGACTTTTCAATGTATTCCATCATATGTTTGTTTGTACAGGAGTGAGGTAGCTGATTTGGCCAAAGTTGGAAGGTTGAAATTCTGGTAGGAATGACAACAGTCGAGGACATTGACGTGTTATCGAAGAAAATTTAGCTGAAATAAGTGGTCGAAAGATAAAAGAGCCTCTGATTGACATCAAAGTATCTCAGAAAATAACATCCACTATTGCGAGCTTGCGGACAGGGCACACTTCAGGAATCAAAGTCAGCAGCAATGTGTCGGTAGCAGGCGTTAACACCTGCCCACCTTTTAAAATGGCATATTGTAAGGAAAGTGATGCTCTTCAGATTTGACACACTGGCTCAAGTCCATATGAAGGACCCAAATCATGCTTGAACTTCAAGGGTCTGATATGACTATCATGGGACAAGACAAAAACAACAATGAAAAAGGTATGTTTCTTTGTAGCTAATAAACTACATTTAAATGGGGGACTAATGTTAGAAAGACAAACAGAAGATTTGCTTATTCTCCAAAGCATAGAATGGTATGGGTAAAACTACAGAACTGAACAGGAATACTCTTTATCAAACTGTTCCCACACATGCATTTGTTAAGCTTAATAAAATGAGAC
The DNA here is from genome assembly GCF_015237465.2 of Chelonia mydas. Classification (NCBI taxonomy): domain Eukaryota; kingdom Metazoa; phylum Chordata; order Testudines; family Cheloniidae; genus Chelonia; species Chelonia mydas. The sequence continues at coordinate 156,478,954 of NC_057849.1, read as the reverse complement.
TAAATATCTAAGCACTGAGTAAAGTCCACTTGGGCCTAAACTCACTCAGAGTTTGCATAGGCTTTTTTTTTTTTTCAATTGGGTGTTTTATTTGGGAGACAACAACGCTCACTTGTTATAGCTGATTGGATTTAAATATATCATATCAATGTGAGAATACGCAACTATTATTGTGAAACCAGACCACACACGCAATGAATAAATTCACCACCACGCTCAACTCAAATGAAAGAGGCACTATTAAGATTCATCAAGACAAAGTGTAATGTTCTCTGTCAGAAAGTCCATACAATTATTTGTACCTTATAAAAGGACCTTTCCTTTGCCAAAAGCACTAACATCATGCTGCAGATATAATTCTGCAGCAACAACAGTTAAGAGTCACTTTTTATTTTCAAGTGCCCAAAGGGTTATTATAAAGGGGGTGGGCAAAGGAGATATTTAACCAACTGCATGTTACTGTATGTTCAAAAACTGATATGTAGTAATTGTACAGACTGTAACGAGAACTTGCATGTCCAGTTGTTATAATCAACCACACTGAACAAAAGATGATATTACTATATGCAGAAGACTTACATCGAAGCCATGTTCAAAATTATCATGGAATCTCCAGCATTCTTTCTCCCTATCACATTTTAAAATAAGGTGCTCCGTTCATTTTCTTACGGCAGAACCAAAGGCTGTGGTACCTCACAGCAGCAAGCCCAGCAGAAGCAGGAAATGGCAGGACCAGCCTTCCACTACCCTCATACGGTCAACCAGAAACATGGCAGGGGCCAGGACACCAGCCCAATGTGCTCGATACAGCACATGTCCATCTCGTATCTGCTTTTGGGAATGCTAGCAGGGTTTCAGTGTACGATGGAGTCCTGGCTGGAGTTTATAGCTGCTCCCCCTTTCAGCAGAGGGAAATAGCAGTATTTCCATCTGCCTTTCCCACCAGCCATCAATCCCCCCTCAGATGCAGCTGCTCCTACAGATACAAGGAATGCAAACTGTACTCCACTACACCCATGGAGGTGAGTCAAGTTCAATATGCTTTTACTGTTATGCTCCAAGGCCAGCATACCTCTTCATAAACAAGATATAACAGGGCACTGTTCTCACACAAAACGTAATAGAGATGGGAGAAAGCTATAGCAGTGACTGGAAGCAGAATTATAAAACTTGAATAAAGTCTCCACTACCCCGGCATTTGGTTATTCTTTACACAGTACTTGACCTGCACTAACTAACAAGGAGAGAATAAAAAGACGTAAAATGTTCTTACTAGGGGATTTTTCTGAACAGCTTCAGAATGTTCAATTTGTTCTCACAGTACTGGCACACTTGCTGTTGGCTTTCAGTTTGGTTTGATTCATTTCACATTTTAGACAAAGTTGTGGATCGGTTCTTATTTTATCGAAGCCATTTCCTCCATCCTTGTAAGATTTAGGCTGAGACTACCAAGTAATTTCATATAAGCCTCGGAATTCCTCTTGGATTCTTCTTTTGACTACTGAACTTGAACCAGTGACTTTAAAATGGGAAAACTAATTCATTTAGCATTTCTCTAGTTCATACTATCCCAGTGTATAAAACAGTTGTACCATTGCCTCTCAGTCAGTCTGCTGGAAGTTTCACTTGTGAATTCTGGGAAATAGATTCTTAGTGATGTCACAAAGCTTCTGAGTGGTAGTGGAGTGTAATGTCAAAAAATATCCCTCTACAAGTCACTAGTTTTTCTGCAGTAGTGAAATATTTTTAAAATGTCCCACAAGCAATTAACATCAGTTCAGCTCCACAAGTGTTAGCAATCGTGATAACACTAGTATGCATGGGTTGCCAGCTGCAACTGTCATTTTAAATACTGTAATGATTAGATCTGAAGCCTGTCTACACATGGGCTCCCAATGTTGATAACATTTGTGGAACCAAAACGATGCTAACAATGGTGAGACATTTTTCCAAAATTTTCCTAGTTTGGCTACTCAGGAGCCAAACTGACAATGACATTAAAGCAAATGTCAGATGGATGAATGTTTGCAGGAAGTCTCCATTTTGCATCATAATCCACTAAAATATTCATGCTATTAAAATATCATAATTAGAGCTAGATTAAGTTTTTCAGCTGAAACCTTTTTTAAGCAAAAAAAGAAAGGAAAAACATACAAACATACATATCCAGCAATCCTAAAACATTTTGAAAATGTGTATCAGTTTCACCAAATTGTTCATTCAGAAAAAAAAAGGTTTCACATTTTTGCTTCAAAATGACGTTTCATTTTGAAATTTTCTTCAATTTTTTTTTTAAATCAAAAATGGTCCAAACTGAAACAAAATATTTCATTTGGGGTCAAACTAATATTTTGCACGAATGAAAATGGAGGAGGTTTTAAATTGTTTTGGAATCAACAGTGAAACAAAAAAATCTATTATCCTCCTAGCTCTAGTTGTGATATAGTCTTTCCAGCAGAAGTCTCAAGATTCCAAATGACAAAATAAGCCTTTGAAGTTAACTCTTAATGTTTTATAGAGTAAAAGCAGTGAACAATAAAGTAATAGGTAAATAAAAGGCTAACCACTAAAATATTTCTTTTGTAGCCATTTTCTTCCACTACACCTTTACCCACTGTTCAGTTCTGGAAAAGCATAATTTTCAAGACAGATGAGGGATAAACTTTTAGATTTACACAAAAATGTACTTTGTGTGACAAAAAAATATTCACAGTACTTTTCCATCAAATGCTTCATCAGAAATGCAACAGATGAGCTCTTCCCGGGGAATTCAGAAGAGGGAAAAATGGGTATAAATCATTAAACATAAATACAGACACCTGGCCCATAGTGCACCAGGCTTCTCTCGCCACAAAGACTACATGAGATTAAATTCACTAGAAGATTAAGAACCTCTGCAAAAAGTTAAGTCGTCCATTTCTAAGAGTTGTGACTAAGGCCAATAAACCACCGTAGAGAAAAAGGGCAATTACTCTGTATACCTAAACAGTCTACCACATTCTGTGACAGGTTATAGTTTCTGTAAGGTTGTATGGGACTGAACTAGTGATCAATATGTTTCTACTCTTGCTTGATAATTAAACACCCCGCATGGTGGATAACCAATATGCTCCTTCTACAGTAGCACTATCAGAAGAGAAAACCCTGAAATTTCTCATAGACTAGTATAATAATCGTAGGTTTAGCATTTCCCATGTCCAGAGTATCAGGATTTCAATGATAACTAGTGTGGGGGGTTTTTATTTGTTTTTTTAAAGATTGCAATCCTAAAATACTTCCATGTCTACAAGGAGGCTGGAATCATCCAACAGCTTTCCTTTAAAACTGATGCACATAGAGACTTATGTTGGCTGACCTGGTGCCAAAGGGACCTCTTCTTTTGCATCAGAAGTGTACAGGACAGCTTTAGCAAATAAAATGTTCCTCTCACAATTGTATCCCAAACACTCTACAGAGCTAACAGAAAAAAAAGTTACCTTTAAAAATATCAAATCTTTAGTGAATTTTAACAAAAATAGGAAACCCCCCTGAACAATTACAAGCTAGTCAATTTATTCACAAACACAGAGTGAAATCCTGACCCCACTGAAGTCAATGGCAAAACTCCCACTGACTTAATTGAGGCCAGCATTTCACCTTATGCATATTATATATACAGATACCACACACCTACCCCTACAGATTCTCCTTATACATATATATATATTCTCTCCCTTTCTTCCTACCTACCTTATTTATACATATCTACATGATATCATCTCTAACAATGCTCATGTAAGAGACTGCTTTGACACTACCTCTGCTAGTTCTCATCTCTGACAGTTGAATTACTGCAGTTCTCCTTTATATGCACTTGCCAGATTGCAATTCTCTACTTCAGTATGTGCAGAACATTGCAGTCTTCCTTCTCAGATGCAGGGCATCATGACCACATCTCCCAATGCTCAAACAATTCTACTGGCTACCCTTTCCTTTCAACCACCGGCTCAAAATGTCCCTCTCATTTTTAAAATCCTTTGTGCATTTGCTCCAACCTGCTTCATGCAGCTGGTCACTTTCTATTCATCCCCCTGCTCATCTTGCAGTGGCCTCTATGTCCCTTCATAGAACGGTACTTGTGTTAGCATATGAGCTTTTTTTTTTCTTTGCAGCCTTTGCCATCTAAAAATTCTCGAATCGCTCCAACTCTCATCAACTTGCCATCTATTTTGTCAAAAACTCTGTTCTTCTCTATAGTACCTACTGACTTCTCTCTGTTATTGCACTTTACCTCTCTTCCTTCTTGTTGTTTTTAGTTGGCATGGGGTAGTTTCAAGAATCCTATATAAACAAGCAATGTCAGACATACACAAATGATATCCATACAATAAACTGAAGGGCCGTATGATAAATCACTATCATGTACAGCTGACCACCTCATCTGCCCTTTGCCTGCTAATCCACCTCCAACATGAGATATTAACTAATCACATGATACGGCATAGTGTAAAGGTTCTATTAGCACTCATTCGGGATAACACCAAAGTTACCTTGATGAAACCTCTGTAGCGAAAGTATGGTGTAATTGCAAATGAGTGCTAATAGGACCATGCCAGATCAGCAGGAATTCTCCATTTGCAAACAAACACACATTTACATACATTTGTTTTACATCTGGTGACAGGCTTCAGAATGTAGGCTGGGAGAAGTGTATGGAGGGATTTTAGGGGGTAAAAAGGAGATTTTGAATGAGATTTTGAAATTAAGGGAGAACTAGTGAATCAGAATGATGTGCTCGTACTTCATATATGAGAAGAAAAGCAAGAGCATGCAAGCTAGAATAGACAGCAGTGCACTTGTGATTATAAACAGACATGCATAAGAGAGCTAGGAAGAAAAGCAAAGTTCAGGGTCAAGGATGATGATGCTAAGGTTTCAGACAATGAAACAAAGTATTTTTATGTTTCAAGGATCTCTTACTGGGAACTTGCAGGCTAAAGCATGTTTTTGATAGAAAAATTGCATCTTAGTTCAAAAAAAAAAAAAAAAAAAAGCAAAAAGGATAGAAATCTTTTTCCCCAATCTTCCAGTTTACTGACTGGAGTCAAAGGAAATAGTTCGACAGGTCATAATGAACGAAAACGCTCTTATCAGTACAGCAAAGGAGCCAAATTGGGCCAGAAGATGAGAGGAATGAATCATCTCTTGCTGATCTTGAGAAAACGTGAAATTATAATTCATGGAGAAACTGTGTCTACTTCATGCATATAACATGAATTCTAGGGGAACCAAGACATTTTTGACAAATTGGGCCTTAAAATTAACATGCTTATTAATTCATAAATTAAAAATAAGCTCAGATACTCTATCAGAGGAAACTTTACTTGGTGTTGTTTCCCTCTTCCTTGCTAGTTATTTTAATATCATCCCTGCTGTAAAAACAGACTTTAAAAAAAAAGAAATCATAAAGGACTTTGCATCCATCTTGAACCACAGTGCCTCTTTGCATCTCCAAGTGAGCTGAAAATTTTAATTGAAATGATTTTTCATGAGTTAAACTATAAAGGAGGAATAAGTGATACATTTAAATTATTTATTCAGCTTATTTATAATTAATTAGCTTTTTCTCTGTGCACTGCCAGGCTGTACTGGAGTGTTTGATTTTTAAAACCTTCTCTATCATCAGGCAACAATGGATGACTGCTTTTCTCATGTCACTTTTGTTTTAGTTTGCTATGGAGACTCAGACAACTCGAGTTCAAATCAATGTTGACTTTAATGCATTAACTCTTTTGTAGTCCACATTTTGGTTGGAATTTTCAAAAGGTGTCTAATGGGTGTTAAAAACCTAACTCCCATTGAATTTCAGGAGGATATGGGTACTTAATTCTCTTGGGTTTTTTTGAAAATTCCCAGCCTTAATTCCAGTATTGGTAACACCAAACTTTCAAAAACCAAGAGTCAGGTCCCCCAAAATGCATGAGGTTATCTTAAAACAATCACAAGGATTAAAAAAGATAATAAATATTTAGTCTTTTTATTTGACTTCTGAGTCTTTAGGGTTCATGTTTTCAAGCTTATCTCAGTAACCACAAGGACTAGAAACGGCCTTCTTTTTAAACTAAAGCCAAGATTCTCACATAATCACATGACTCCAGGAGCTGGGGCTATAAGATTTGAAATAAAAATCACAACAGAGGGCAAAAGTGTTATTCCAAAAAACAAGTAAACAACTTTTATAGAACACGAAAAAGGTTTTCAGCTGTTTATTTTCAGTTTTTTGGAAGACTTCATTAGAGCACCCAAGAGGCCTCCAGTATCAATGTATCTCCTCCAACCTTTCTTTATGAAGCTCTGTGACAATGTGGGTAGGCCCCGCATTGACAGGAAAGGTGCCAGAGAGGCCCTGTCTGTGTGCAGTGTTAGTCCTCCTCCTCTAGTCCTGTCAATCATGTATGATGGGATGAGGCCTTTAAAAAGGAGGATACTACAGTAAGTTAGGCAAGAGACAGACAACTGCTGGAGTGACTCCTGAAGCTGCAAGAGGGAAGTGCCATCCAGGAGATCTCCACCCCCGACTCTATGGGTAGCACAGTAAGCTCCCAAGGTAAACCTGACAGAGGGGGGCCGATTCAGCAGTGCAGCCAGAAGGACTCCTTGCAAACTGCTAGACAGACAGCCCAGAAATAAGGTGGCACTGTTGGCTTTTGTCCCTTTGAGCTGGCCCTAGCAAGAAGTTATTCTCGGGTGCGCTGGAACATTAAATTTTCCTTTTGAGCCCCTATCAGAAGAGACTTAAGAAGGCCTGAAAGGGGTGGGGTTCCCCCTTACAAGGTCTAAGAAACAGGGATTTGTGTGTAAGCCTCCCCCCCCCCCCCCCCCCCACACACACACACAAACACTGTAGATAACTAGGCGTGTCCAGAGTCTCCCACCTTCTGGGAATAACCAAAGGGGACTCTTTTTTACAAGCTCCCATACCTCCACCAACTTTATACACCAGGAGGTAACTTTGGTAATACAATCAAACAGTGAGAATCCATAGTTTATATGGCTGAGGGTGAAATCCATGTGATAAATGGCAGAGCCATGTGATAAAGGTACTTGATAAACTGATCTCTGGTTGTCTCAGTCAACTGATTTCCCTCCCTTAGTGTAACATTCCAAACAGCTGAGAAGCTTCAAACAAATGCTATTTAGAACATACACACAGTATATTTATAGAAATATATGAAAATAACTGACTGCTTGATTCATTATTTTCTGTATTGCCAACCCCAGTCATTTTAAAAAAGTGTAAGTCAAGCCCTCAGCTTTAAGACAGGCTTAAAAATTGGACTAAAAATGTTGTGGTTTTTTTATTTAACTTTTTATAGATATATATCTATCTCCTTTGTGGTGTATTTATGTCATGTCTTCAAGTTTTCTACTGCAAACTAGGTCTAGAAATGTTTTTATTTTGAATGACAGCTGAGAGTCTCATGTATTCAAATGACTTCAGAAGCTGGGGCTTCAAGAAACACACTAAATATCATGAGACTCCTGATAAAATCCCAAGAGTTGACAGCACAGCTTTCTCCGAATAGGAGATATACTACAGACAAAACAGGCTCTAAGATTCAATAACATATAACCAATGCTGCAAGTGGAGAACTTGTACTTTACAATTCTATTAAAATAAATTAGGTTTAATCATGGAAGACTACTGGATATTTAGCCCCACAGGAAAAGGCAGAAAATGTATCTCATCAGAACCTGCACTGTTTAACTATCTGTGAGCAATCTGGATTTTCTGATATAATATTTTATCCAAGATTTACTAGAAATGAGAGGGGCAATTCTTCAGAAGTTTGAAATTTTGCAAAAACAACCTGTTTGAAATGTTGGGGTTTCGTTTTTTTTTGTAATTTGCAGAACTAGTTACATAAAAGACATATTCAAATTCTTCAGTTCATTTCTCTCCCCTCTCCCACCCTCAGCTACCCAAAGGTCTCCCAATTAAAAGAAAAAGTTATTCTAGGAAAAGAGGAATCATGTGTGCTGCATATGAGGAATGGAACACCCACCCGCCCTTTAACTATAAAAAGAGCTCTGCTGGAAGTGGGAGTACTGCAAATTGTACATGTCATGTTTTTTTCATGAGAAGTGTATTCTCCCTCCACCCATTTCCCCCAGTAATCTCTCTTCAGCAGAACACAAATGCAGTGCTCAATTCATTCTCTAGTCAGAAAGATTGTAAAAAGTGACTGTCTATCCCTATATAAAAGTAATATACAACGGCATACTGAGTTTAAGATTATGCTATTTTGCACACAACGCTGAAGAGATAACAGTTCAATACAGCATAAATGTCTATTTTTGGTTACTTTTTACACTCAAAAAACCGGCAGTCAGACAGTCCTAGAAAACTATAGTGGACTATCTGCACATAAATAGTTACACTGGAAGCAACAGCCTGAATTTTCCTATATCATCTTAATGCTCCTTTGAACTATTATTTTTAAAAGGTAACTACCCAGGAGAGGGACAGAACTGAACTGTTACATTGACTCATTTATCAGAGATGACTTCTAAATTCAAATGCTAGAAATTCAAGCAAAATTCTTGTGTGTGTAGTCACTGGTGCAGGTTACAGACCTCAAGGTGAATGATTACATGATGGCTAGAATAATTACTAAAGCTCTGATCCTGCAAATAGATGTATACACATAACTAAATCACATCAACAGTCCGAGTTCAGCCAAAATATTCACCTGAGTACATTTACTCATGTGCAGAAGTATTTGCAAGATCAAGGCTGTAATTTGATCCTCCTGTTGGGATCAAACCTGACTGATGGAAATGCACATAGGTTCATGGTACTGATGTGGTTTAGGCTTTGTCTTCACTGCGGAGTTAATTATAAATTAACTTACATGTAGCCAGAGCTGTCCAGAGCGGAGCTCCTGTAAATATTTTCAACTAGCCTGGAGTTTTTAATAGCATATTGGGGGAGGAGACGTGGGGGGCTTTGGGAAATGCTCTGAGAATTTAAGCCCTGTCTATACTCGAGAGTGGCCGCACTACAAAATAACGCTCGAGCCACACAGAGCGATTGTACTAGCAGCTGAAGAGTTGTGCTAACTCAAGCTATAGCCTATACCCCCTGAGGGGCCAGCTATTTCGTTTTTATGTGTGAACAGAATTTGAGTTTAGGGTCAATGCTTGAGTTAATTCAGGAGTGAAGAGATGCCCCCAGAGATTAATTAACCACTTTAAAGTATTATTGTCTTTAGTTCAAAGAAAATATAATACTGGATGTATTTTACATAAACCTACACATCTGCCATAAATTAATTCTCATTCAACAAGATTAAAAAATTTCTTGGAAAAAAAAACCCCATTACAATTCCATTAATTTACCTAATAAGAGGTCCTAGAAATTTCATTATGTCCATCAGTATCTACCCCAACTTCAGAGTTTGGGTTTTTTGTTTTTTATACTTACCTTGCTTTTTGCACAACCCTGTTATTCTTCTGTTCTACTTACAAAATATGCAGTTTACACATTCTAGAGCATCCTAATGCTTTCCATGGAAACACACGCAAACTTCCGTAACAATGGGGCTTCCCTGGTAACACAAGCTTGATTGCTAAAGCTACTGATAACTAGCAAGCCCAAATTATTACTGGAGAAAACATACCAAAATTTTCACGTACGGCACCATGTCAGCAATGCCACGTAAATAGAAAGAAATAATCAGGTCTTACCATCAATAAAAAATGAACAGCTCAAACATTTATCTAAAGTCCAATACTTCTTTTTAGTGCAGTATCTAAAATGTAGTGTTATTAGTGTACTGGCAAGGTGTCCTTTGAGCCCGAGGCTGATCTATGGCTCTCAACCTCCTGAAGCTCAACTTTTAACAAAATATAAAATGAAGGACAATAAACTAGGTCACTAAGGTTATGGGACAATCTTCTTTCACACACGTAAAAGAAGACATGACATTTTTCTAAGTCAATTAGTAGAGGCTCAATTTACAGAGACAGTGAGGAAATCATTTATCTGTAGGACCTAACTAAATCTCAATCGACTACTCTGAGCGATGTACCTCATATTCTAGAAGGGCAGAGAGAAGAACTCAGTTCTTCTTACAGACAGACTTGGTCCCCCCTCCCATAAAGTTGCTACATTAAACTGTTTATTTCTAATGTGAAAGTTATATGTAGTTAAAGGGAAAAAATAGCAGAATTACATGTGTTTCTTTTCCTTCAGGGGGTTCTATTTCACCTTTTGATTTAATCTTGTTTGATGTTTCGCTCACCATATTAGAAGCATTTTCAAAGCAGACAGTTTCCCATTGAATCTCCTTCCTAAAATAAAAGCTTATTATGGCCAATGATTTATGTAGGTCAAGAATAGTTTTGCAGATACTTGTGTATATAAGGCTTAAAAATGAATTACCCATTGGGACTTCCTGTGCCCTCGGGTATGATGATGTTTTAATTCAGATGGTTACACAAAGTCATACCTTTGCAAAATGAGTGTTTTTCTTTTTTAGAATCACAAAATTTCATGTCCCATGGCCTAAGGGTTTTTCTGTTTGCTTGTTTTGTTAAAAAGCTGTGGTTTTGGCAGTCTGCCTTGTAACCATGTTTATTACAGGAAATATTTTCAAATACAGTGTGCAAAGAAGTGTTTTTGTCCTGTTTGCAGGTATTTTGATCACTACACATTTAGGACTAGATTCTGAATCCCTTAGTCCTGCCACTGGACAGTTACTCCCACAAGTTGTCCCACTGAACTAGCCCCATTTTGGGTACTTTTGTTCAGCATACTGTAAATAATTGCACCATTTCCCCCCCTATTGTAGCTGTTTAAACATAACCCAAATGTGATACCCTCTCTCATGGTGAGTAGCCCCATTGAAGTGAACAGGGTCACAATCTGGCCCTTAATATGTGTGAGCAATACTACAGTAGGTACCAGTTAACATGAGTACCTTATTCCATAAGTAATCCCATTAGGTTCACTGAAACAACTCATGGTGAAAAAGTACCACTCAGCATGAATAAGGGCACCACAGTCCAGCCCTGTACAAATAACAGAAGGAGGCAAAGGTAATGTATTTGTTTGAATTTATACTGCACTTAGCAAGCTCTGCTCAGCTTTAACAGCCTATTTTATTAGATACATTTTAAAGGAACAGACTCCAAACAACACTACCACATCACCAATATGTGTAATGAGTCCAACTTAAAAGAAACCAAAATAATAAGCAGTAGACCCCAAACCAATCTTGCTCTCCACAAATATTTTGGAGATCACCACTACAGAATTTCTCAAAGTTAACATCTGTAGAAGCTGATTTTAAAATAAATAATGCCCAAACAAATTATGTGTTGCAATGGGATTAGGTCAGGACACAGTGATGACCAATCCTAATTGTCATCGTGGATTCCTGTTGCGTTCAACTTTCTTGTGACTGTTAAGGGAACTTGATTAAACTGATAACAGAGCCAGTTGGTACAGCCAGGTAAAGTGTACCAGAAAGAAGAATTCTAAATCTTGCATAAAGCAGCACATAATTCTTTTTCAGCTATATGACTTGTTCATTAAAAGACAGGGATGAAATTATCAAACATGAAGATGAAGTTTCGGAATCGAACATAACTCCCATTCAAAGCAAAGGGGGAATTTGTCTTGGGTAAAGACTAAGGGTCTGATCCAAAGTCCACCGAAATCAATGGGCTTTACAGCAGGCCCCTTGAGGACGCATCATGACATTGCCTCATTTTTTTTAATTGTACCAAATTCCATACTACTTAAGCACGTCTTCCCTGGCCAACATCTTCAAATTTTCCTCAGAAGTCTGGCAGAAGTGTCAACTAATCAGCTGGGGAACTACAAAGCTGCTTATTGTGGATCTCACAACCTCATTAGCACACAAGAAATCTGAGTGGCTTGACATTTTTATTTTAGTGGAAAATTTTCAGAAGCAGGTTTTCATGCATAGTAGCCAAATTTACCAGCTGCAAACTTGGTACACTTGTGAAGGTGGCAGACTGGAAAAAGGAGGGGCTCCGCAGAAGCCAAGTACTATGACTCCAATGTTTAACCACCTCTATCCATTACCTGTGAATAATGACGGTGGTTATGTGAACATCCCATCTTTCCATGAAAAATGTGTTGGTCATATTTAGCTAATTAAAAGAGGCAAACAAGTGACTTTCAGAAGAGAAGCCTCAATCTTTATCAGGGTACAACATGAAGGTATACAAAGCTCCCTCGTGGCTTAAACAACTCAGCCTTCTTTCCACAAGAGCTCGGCAGCAGGAAGTCATTTGTTTTTAAAATCATAAGGATTATCGGCAGTAAAATTGATACAGATGGAACCACAGACAGGTTGTTTTTTGCTTTTGCCAGCTCTCACTTCAGTTTTTAAAGATAGTGAACAAGAGGATCCTGGGTAGGTGCTCAGATACTACTGAGATGGGAAACATGTGCATGAAAGTATATATTGTAGACACAATAGATTAGATGGGGCCCTTCAACTGTAGTTTGCATCGGTGCAACATCCTCAACCTGCCTTCCCCCCACCCCCATTTTTGCATAAATTAAATTTTAAATAGCTTGTAGTGCTCTGGTCAGTTCTTAACACATTTTGCTTCCTAACAGAGATTAATGGTCCCTTTCTTTTTAAAATAAATAAATAAATAAATAAATAAATAAATGCAAGTTTGTGAAAGTTACTAGCAGGACAGTCTTGGAGAGATAACTATGTATCTGCAAATGTGAAGCACAGACATGCGCAGCGTACGCTTCCCTGGACTGCCACTGAGTAAGATGAAACATGTTTAAGGGTGAAAACTTAGGTTGAGCCTGGAGACAGAGTTGCCACTTGTGTCTCTGTTTAGACTGCTAACAAAGGGGCCAGGGGGTGATGTGGATGCATGCCCAGCGGACTGGATGGAGACCACAAACTAATCTGACAAGCCAATAAATAGCCATCAGATGGCAATGATTTTGGATTACTGCATACATGCACTTTTATTTAAACTGGAGACTTGGAAATGAGCATCTGTATATCCCATTACAAATTCTAGCAGACGATCAACCAGTACCCTGTCCCTCATTTATCTCTCATTTTGACTTGATGCTGCCAAGACTGGATTCTAAATTGGATGCTTTTTCCGCCAGATATTTCAACTGTGTTTTATAACAATACAGGTGACTCAGAGACATGTTGGGTCGCTTTACGGAATTCATTTTTCTTTTGTATTTTTCTCTGTATACAAAGGTGAAAAATTATTTTAGAGGTTCTCTTGCAAAAAAGTATATTTCACAAAACTATAGCATTTTTACAGTACCTTGCTTGACTTTATAATATTATTTAAAAGGGAAACATAGAAAAATATAGCTCATACTTTGCTCCAAATAGCTTGATCTAACTCCCACACAAATCAGTGACTTCCGTGGGAGTTGGATGGAGCTCTGACAGGGTATGGATGCTGAACATGTTACAACTTGGACAACCAATTGCATCACTGCATCTTAGCTATACTTGTTTATGTAGAGCTTTCACTACTTTTTTTTAAAAAAAAGTCTATATAGCACAAGAGCATGAAGTGAGAGCAGTCAGTCCTGTAAATTAGTAAAGGTTTATCACAACATCAGCATTTCCTCTGGCTGACCTGGTAGCCCACAGCATAAAAATGGACTTAATTGGGTGCAGAAACTGCATTAGATGCTTTCATAAACTTTCCATTTAGATTGAGCCTTCCAGGACAGATCCACTTAGTGTAAACACACTACTGTTAAAAGGGAAATTAAAAAAAAATCATTCATACCTGTATGATAAGTGACATTCAAGTTGAAGCATTATCCAAGAAGTAACCATTTATTGCAGAACTATATATTACACAACTCTCATTGAATTTTATTCAAATTTACAGGTGTGCAAGAAAACCTAGCTACCAACATACCACAAAGTAAAGCATTACTGATTTTAAATATGCTATTTTTTATCATCAAATGGCAGGGGAATATGAACCTTTGTTTATTTTACTTTTTTTTAAATCTCAATCCGCCCCCCCCCACACACACACACACACACACTCCCTGCAGATGCGGCAAGAGAAGGAGCTAAAAGCCTGCTCCCTATTGATTCTGAACAGCAAAAAGTATCAGGAGACATGGGGGAAGTATGAGGAAGTCTGTCACACTTTCCTTCAGAGATCTTCTTTCCTCAACAGATTTCAGTTGTAGGGAGCTGAAGATGACTATACTAGGGTTTAGATCCATACCATCTTGTTGCCAAAGTACCATATGCCAAGTGTTTAGACAGATGTGCCTCACCCCCTGTACTCCCTGTGACAGAATCAGTGCCTTCCAGAAGCAGCTGATGGAATTCTCAGTTAACCCTGCAACCAGATTACCTCAAAGGACTCCCATAATTTGCCATAACCTGTGCTGTCACCCTCTTTTAATCATTGGCAGGGGAAAGTATCTTCTTGTAACCATAAAGTTGGAAAAAATAAAAAACAAAACAAAAAAAACAACCCACCAAGGTAAACTTTACAAAACCTTGACAAGACACCCACAATTTTAGGAGAGAGAAATACAAGTTAAAATTGAAACTATTCTGTATTGCAGCAAGACTAGAAGATATAAACAACCCTATTTGTACCTCAGCCCTCTCTCTGAAATGAACGTAAATCTTTATGGTTCAAGTTTGGTTCTTAAGGATGACAGTATCCTCCTGCACAAGTAACACAGAAGCAGTTCCAAACACACCCTTAAACATTCACAGCACAGCTACACATGGATTAACCTTCTTGATATTCAAGGGGTGGAAAAAGCTGCCACACTTGCTTTCATGAAATGCGTGTTAACACTCTCAGTGGGTCACTGAGCGGTATCTTCTTTAAACGCAAACACTGACACTGAAATTGTATTTCCCCCTAGCCCACAAAAATGAGATAGTGTGTTATATTTACCTTCTGCGGAACTGCAGTAATTTTTTTAATCCACTACCTGCTGCTGACTCATTAAACATCTGCTCAGACTGACCTTTTTCTCTCCCTCAGATCTGATAGCAGATAGATATTCACTGAGATTGCCTAGGCTATTAAAAACATAAATAATCCCCCCACACCTGACACAATATGGCTTTTCCATCACATCCCTATTAGTCTATGCAAAACCCTAATATAAACTGGTTCTGCCCTGGAAGCCAAGGAAGTCACCCCTGATCTGACAACACTTGATTGAAAAGTTTTACCTCATGGACGGTACCTATAGCCCTTTTAAAGCTTTTAAAAGGCCCTGCCACATCCTTTTAAATATCTATTTTAAGACTGTGTGTAAGTTAGAATAGGGAAGGGAACTACATTATATAAGATTGTGCACAATGGGACTGATCCTGAATCCACTGAAGCCAGCTAATATTTTGCTATTGATGAAAATGAGGGTAGGAGCAGGCACTCACGCATTTAAAACAGCAAGACCAATTTAAATCATTGCCAGTGTTAAACCTATAGTTTGTTATATTGCCTACTACGAGGGCACCTTTGATTAAAGGTGACTTTGCCTTGACAATTACCTAGGAGCTAATAATTAGTGTGCTTCTAAGTGCCTTTTAAAATGTGCATATTCTTTGGCTTCCAAGAAAGGCTACAATGAAAGTCCCTAGAAACAGAATATGACATCATAAGAATGTTTTGCAGAAGCTCTCACTGTATGTCCATTTATATTAGTCTCATCATCCATAACAAGTGTTTAAAAAGCAGAAAAGCAACCAGGATGCATAATGCATTGTGTCATGATGCATAATAATTAGGACCCCTCCTCCAGCTCCCGAAGTTCAAAATCTCTCCAAGCAAGCATTTCATTCTAAAGGCTTTGACAAAAACACCATTTAGAGACTTTCAAGTTTACAGCTATGCAATTTGTCATCATTTATATTAGAAAGAGGGTAAAAAAGAAGATGATAATGCAACGCAATTCTCCACTACATGAATCTCCTGTTGACTAAAACTCCCTTTGCCTGGCAGTCAGAAAAATTATTAACCTGCCAATTACAGATTGAGCTGGTGTATTTTTTTTTCCCCATAGAATTCTTTAAGCAGCACAATATTGGGCATTCTATGCTCAAGTATTAGCCAGGGTTATTTGCCATTGGAATATTGATTAGCACAACCCCTTTGGGAATTATTTCACTTTTCCAAAGCAAATTAAAGATCTAAAAAGCAATTCTCAACTTAACTTCAAACGTAGTTATTTAAAAATGGATGATTAACACAATTACTGTCTCGTGCACAGAGCAGTGCCTTCCAGAAGCAGCTGATGGAATTCTCAGTTAACCCTGCAACCAGATTACCTCAAAGGACTCCCCATCTCCAGAGAGAAAAATAAAATTGATACATGAGAGTATATTTCTCACTTGAATAAAACACACACTTTCCTTCTAGGTATACTGTATTTGAAAGAGATGTGGGCATGGTCTGTTAGGGCTTTTAAAAATATTTCATAGCTAAGCAGGAATGCATGGAGTTATTGACCTTCCTTATAATGTTATTTACTAATTCGCCACCATTTCTTGTTTGTCTACTGGACAGAGAATCACCTGTTATTTTTTTCTCACTCTTAGAATGGGGATTTTTTGTTGGTTTGTTTTTAGGAATGATTTACTGGCGTAGAAACTTTATTGGTCATTAGTACCTATTTAAGGTACTTATATAATCCCCATTGCCATGGCATCTGATTGCCTCATAGTTTTTATTGTGTTTATCCTCTGTGAGGTAGGAAAGTACTTGTGACAGAGGCCCATTGGTGCCAGCTGGCAGAGGGTTCACTAATCTGTGACACCGATGCCTAATAGGCCTGACAAACTCACTACACTTAGCACACCATGTTCATTGTATTTATTCATAAAGAATATCATGTAAATTATCTATAAATGCTTGTCATACTGATTCTCATAACCATTGTAAGATGTACATACAGATGATATTTAAGGACTTGTGTATATGTCCTGAAAATATATTTTAGAGTCTATGTCCCAGGCAGGGTTGACAGGTTCTGCCAGAGAAAGGGATACATATTCACCTGCCTGCCTATGTTCATATGTAGATTAAGCATTGTAAGCCAATACAGTGGAATTCCAGTTTGCATATGTAGTCAACACATGTATGTAAAGACATCATGGAACCAGCATACCAGGAAGGTAACCACGGGGGTCATCCTGACTCTGGGGATAAAACTATGAGCTTGGGGAAACAGAAGGAGAAGCGAAAGGACATTTTGTGATCCATTCACTGAGGAAACCCCTTGAAGAGTGGGAAGTGTTCATGAATGCTTGGATCCTGGTTGAATGAAAACTAGCTAGCTCTGCAAAAGACTGAATCCATGGCGGGGGGGGGGGGGGGGGAATCTGCTTTATTCATAAGTACAGACCCAGGCTTGCATGTTATGTTTTATATGGAACCATTTTGCTTTCCATTATCCTTATTCATTATCTCTTAAATCTTAGTCTTTCATAATAAATTTAGGATTATTTTCACTATAACTATATCTCAGGGCTGTGATGTTATAAAGGACCTGATCCTGAGTTGTACTAGTCAAGGTGTGTACACACTGTTTCCTTGTGGACAACAAACCCAGTAATTTCTGTTAGTGTCAGCGACAGGGGTGGGATACTTCAGGGGGACTCAGGTGCTGGGATACACCACCTACTGTTAACCTGCAAGGCAAAGTAAGGACTGGTGGAAGCCTACGGAAATTGAATAGCTAATGGGCTGGTGGTATCAGAGAGCTGACACCCAGTTAAGCATCAACAGGTTTTCCTCTCAGTGGAGGCAGATATTAAGGCAACTGACATTCCCCAGCCCTCTGAGAGAGCATCAAAGCTCTATTATCCCCATTTTTACAAATGGGGGCACTGAGGCACATATCTTCTACATGATTTGTCTAAGATCACACAAGAAGATTGTGCCAGCATAGGGACTTGAACCCAGCTCTCCAAGTTTTAGTCTATGCCCTAACCACTGGACCATCACTCCACCGCTTAATCAAAAAAACACACTAGTAAAAAAATGAAGTGTAAATATGTCTAACGAAGAATTCCCTCAATTAGTACTCAATTTAATACATGATAATTGTAAGAAAAACAATGTGTACATCTGTTGAATATTACATATGCACAGTAATATACATCCCAATTAATTACGTCAATCACATTTTTCTTATTTAAGTTTCCAAGATTTCATCAATTATAAGCTTTCATTAGATCGCATAAGTGATAATGAGCCACAGATCAATAGAACTAAAATGTTAGTAGCAGCACTATGTATAGTTTGTCAATCAATATGCCTAGGAGCCTGTAGATATTAACTGAAGTTTGTTGTTGTTTTACAGTCATGAATAAATACCCCCTCATATCAGATGTACCCCCCGATTCTGTAAAATCTGTACTCTATATTTTTGAAAAGGTAATTTGTAAAAGACTCAGATATTTCCCAATTTCATATCTTGCACAATCTTTGTGCATTGTCTTAAAAGATGTGCACTGAGGATATAGTCCCCAAATTTCTTGATTTCTTTCCAAAGGGGAGGTAGGTACCATAAGCCTTTGGTTCTATCTTAAAATGTCTGTGTTATCTATACCAAGGATTTAAAACACTGGGTTTAAGTCATACTTCATATCCAGCTGATTTCTTAATTAATTGGGTGAGTTTGTGTCAGAACACTTGGATCTTTAGGCAAAATCCCAAAACAGCTTGATCTTGGCCAGGTGTTAAATGTACAGTATTTGATAATTCAGAGTTGATCCTACCTAAGGCATGGGAGTGCAATATAGCCTATGCAAAATAAAATCACACCGATTTGTATTTGTTAATTATGAAGTGCTCAAAAGGGAAGTACACATTCCATTGCTCCTCATCCAGCATAAGTCTAATATCTTGTCCTTGAGCTCTGTGCTATTTTTTTTTAAGTATGGTAATCAATGTGTCATTTACTCTAGACAAGTAATTTTGGCTTATGATTTAAGCAGAGAAAACTCAAATATACACAAGTCTCAAAGCATTTCCTGCTTTGTTTACTGTTTATAAAATACCTGTTCATTTTGAAATCATAGATATCTCTAAGGGAGAAGTTATATTTGGCCTTCAGTTGTTAATACTGCGCCTTTAGGTGTTAATATTTGCTATAGCATCATCCAAAAAGAAGGCATGAATTTGTGCCAGTTCTTTGAATTCAATACTTGCACTTATAGTTGTCTGATCCTGAATAAATCCCAGCAGATGTATTAGATACATCTATAGATGTATTATGGATCCTTTACCTGGGAAACTATGCTGGGAACTACTGCCTTACCATTGCAGTCTGTGGAGGGAAGCAGTATGGAGCGGTGTTTGTATGCGATAAGGGTGGAGGAGGGAAGACTGGGACTGTCAGGAGCCAGCCCTGACAGGACTTTTTAGAACTACCTATTTGTTCCTTCCTGCACATGTCACATATGGAGTGACCAGAGTGGAAGGCAGTCACTTTAGCTCAGTAATGGCAGAGCAGGTTGGCTGGGGCCCCAGGTAAGCAAGCTGGGGAAGGCTTTGAGATACTAAAGTGTAACCAGTAAGACATGTATCTTTGCAATTTTGTCAAAATATCTGTCTGCCTGTCTTGTCCCTTGAGATGGGAAGACTGTTCGCTCTTTAGGAAAGGGAATGTGTCTCTACAGAGTACTTAACACCTGACTGGACACTACCATGATACAAACAAACAGTAAGCTGTTGTGCTGGTATTATTTATATCCGGTCATAGCCAGAGGTTGTCCAGGTATGTGCATGTTGAAATTATACATCAGATTGTGTTTCTGAGGCTTTCCAAAATAATTAATTTTGATATTTTGTCTGATAAATTTATTTGCTATAGTTTCTAGAAAAATTTAACTGGTCCCAGGTGTAAAATTTCAAGTTAATAAAATTAAATCACTCCAATATTCTTTTCTATGGCAATTTTATTGATCTGCTCTTTGATCTCTTTCTTCACCAGAAAAGGTTTCTAAATATTGTCTAATTTTTTTAAACCAGCTTGAGATCAGTATAGACAAAACTTGAAAGAAATATTGACTCTGTGGAAGCACATTTATTTTGATTAAGTTAGCTCTTCCAAGAAAGGCCAGAGGTAAGTTGTGCCAGCTGTTTAAATCCAAGTTGGTTTTAGCACAACATAAAATTGAATAAGATCAATTTGTGCATCTTTGAGGACAGATTTATTCTGATTATTTACATTTGTGAAGTGACCAGTTGGTTGGGAAGAAAAATCAAGTAAAGTAAGGGGTGAGTTTTCCTTCCTCCAACCCATGTATTTGTACTGACAGGAAGTCATGAGATGGAACTGTGTTCTTTAAGTGAAGTACAGTGATTTAACTCTGTTTAACTTCACTAAATAGTATAAGTTGTGAGCAAAGTGGGCTATCTTGTGCTTCTGCTCATTGATCATAATTCCAAGTCTGTTTAGTTGTTCTGGACAGCAGTTGCTTGTTTTACTAGGGAGATGACAACTATTTATGAACTAAAAAACAAGAATTTGCTGCTCATTCCTATATAGGATATACCGATATCTATCCTAGGCCACTTTCTGTCTCCCTTGCCATCATTGGCTCAGCATCAGTTGAGATCAGGGGGAGATCAGTTCCTTGCAGTTCACAATAACCATTATATATGTAGGAGGAAGTATGAAGACTCCAGATAGATTCCTAGGCAGCCACCATTGGCCAGAAGGATTGCAGCTACAACACTTCACTTTGGAGAGGAGGAAAGATTAGGGGAGTGGTAAATAAAGAAGAGGACAGATCACTGATACAAAGTCATCTGGATCATTGGCAAACAATATGTGATTCAATATGGGTAGGTGTAAACATATACATCTATGAACAAAGAATGTAAGCCATACTTAAAGGAAGGGGAATTCTATTCTGGGAAGCAATGACTCTGAAGATGATTTGGGGGCTGCAGTGAATAATTAGCTGAAAAAGAACAATTTAATAAGGATGTTGATATATTGGAGAGGGTTCAAGGAGCTAAACCTATTTAGCTTAAGAGAACGTTAAAGGGTGACTTGACTACAGTCTAAGTATCTACATGGGGAACAAATATTTGATAATGGGCTCTTCAATCTAGCTGAGAAAGGATAACATGATCCAATGACTGGAAGCTGAAGCTAGATAAATGCAGACTGGCAATAGGATGTAAATTTTTAACAGTGAGAGAAACTAACCATTGAAACAATTTTCAAAGGGCTGTGGTAGAGTCTACATCACTGCTGATTTTTAAATCAGAATTGGATGTTTTTCTAAAAGCGATGCTCTGGGAATTATTTCAGGCAAGTTCTATGCCCTGTGTTATATTGGAGGTCAGACTAGAGGATCACAATGGTCCATTCTGGCCTTAGAATATATGAAAGAGGAAGCATACTTGGAATTCTTGGCAGGGGCACAGAAGACCCATTCTCCAAACAGTAGATGCTGAAAACCTTAATTTAAAACCAAACCACACACGCACACACCATGAAGTAGTTGTGCATTTGATGACCACCCCATAATATAACCCCCAGGAAGAGACCTGGGGGGAGTCAGGCTCCATGAAGTTAACCTCAAAGATCCCCCTCCACTTCCCGTTATACCTTTGGGAGAGTGAGGATGGATCAGGATCCACCATCCTAGCAGACAGGCAGTTGTTTGGTAGCCAGATACCTCATTTCACTCAAGATCTGTGCAGCTCCTGGTATCTCCTATAGCAGAAATATCAAACACCCATCTTGCAGGCCAGATCTGGTTCATTTGGTGTATTTATATGGCCCACGAACCATCTTCATATTCTGCAGAATCTCCACTTTCGTTTTTAAGTAAAGTAGCGTCTAATCCTCACACTTGCAAATAAACCCTGCAAAATGTGACCCGAGAGTAACCAGTCTTCCTGAGTCTGCAGACAGCATGAAACGACCAAGACATGTGAACTCTCCTATCCTCATTACTGCTCACTGGAGTATTGATTCTAAAATCTATAACACTTTAAAATGGCAACATTAGCTATTTCATTTATTGTTTTGTAGCAGATAGAAGAAGAATGAAGGTAACAAGGGAGTAGGAATTGGGAGCTGCTGCAAGGCAGGAGATGTAGAGGAAAGAAAGGAACAGGAACATACACACACAGTGAATGAGAGAGGTGGGGAACAAATGGCAGAGTGTCCTGGTCATAAAGGCAAGCATATTTTCTAATGAGCAAGATTGAACGCAATGTCCTGAACAAATAAATAATGTTAACAATAAAAAGACCACTCTCCCTTTGATCTTTAGGCAAACAACACGTTGATTTTTGAGAGAGTTCTGCTGTGGCTGCAGGTGATTCTGTAATCCTTAATTTACATTTTAGCACCTGGACTATAATTAAATGGAATTTTTCCCCAAAAGGCATTTTACAGATGAGAAAAGGGTGGTCCTGTGGTAAGGGCACTGTCCCAGAACTGGGGAGAGCCAGGTTCAGTTCCCTGCTCCACCACCAACTTCCTCTGTGACCTTGGGCAAGTCATTTAGTCTCTTTACAATCCCCCCTCTGAATAATGGGGATAACAGCACTTTACTAACTATACAATTGATAGAAGAAACTCAGCCACCTCCAGACAACAAAGACATATGGTTAAATTTAAATCTAGGAGTTTCCCAAAATATAACCAAAGGGCACTACCTATAAGTAGCATTTGATACATACCACGTGAGCAGGTGATGACATTTTGTATCTCTCATTCCTCCTTTCCCCCATCTCCCTGGATGTACCAGGTGTCCTCTCTTATATTGAATACAGAAAGGATTTTAAAGAAAATATTTAATTATGGGCAGCGCCAGATTCAAGCCACACACACACACAAGTTAAATGTGTATAGCTCTAGTACAGCAAATTATTATTATTTGTCTTATAGCACCTAGGAGCACTAGTCATGGATCGGAACCACACTGTTCTAGGCACTGTACAGAACAAGAAGATGAACCCTGCTCCAAGTTCCTATCATTTAATTAAAAGACAAGAGACAGATCTGGAGGGGAGTACAAGGAGTCAGCATGATAGGCAGTGGGCTCAGCAGTTATAAAAAAGAACACTGTAATAGACAACAGTACCAGATACTAATTTTACATCAACCTATTTATATTTTTTAAAAGGTAAAGCTTTAGAAAGAGAGGGGAAAATATATATTGTACATTAAAATAGAGCAGAGAAGCTTGAGTATTTTCCCAAACAAACTTAAAAGAATGCCAGATACATAGAACAATCAGGGCATACAACAGGGATCTGCCAAATTTACCAGTAGTTTTGTTATTTCAGAATGCCACTGAAGTGGCAAAGAGTATGAAATCATTTAGTATATCCTAATTTAAAAGGATGGGAACATTTACAGCACTGTGTCCATATGTGCTGCATTTAGAAAGGTTCACTATAGTGGTAAACTGCTGCACATTACCAATCTTTTACCCCAAATAAACCCCTATAATAGGATGGGGGAACTTCTAAAAACCCAGGGACACCATATAGAGAGGGCATCAGTGCTAGTGTGGAGGGGGGAGGGAGGGATTGGTGAGGGCTGCCCCTTGTGCTTACGCTTAGATTTGTCACTCTGGTACATGTGTGTGTTTGGAACAATGTAATTAGCTCTGACTTCTGCTGCTAGACACCATTAGATTGTATGTATTTAACAGCAGAGACATATTTCTCTAGGAAAAGGGAGTATCAGGTCCAGTTTTGGGTACCGCACTTTAAGGAAGACGTGAACAAATTTGAGCGAGTCCAGAGGTCAGCACCAAAAACGATGAGAGGTCTAGAAAACACAACTTATGATGAAAGATTGAAGGAACTGGGCATGTTTAGTCTTAAGAAGAGAAGGCTGAGGGGGAACAGGATAACAGTCTTCAAATATGGAAAAAGCTGTTACGAAGAAGACTCTGATCAGTTGTACCCCATGTCTGCCAAGGGTAGGAAGAAGTAATCAGTTTAGTTTGCAACAAGAAAGATTTGAGTTAGATATCAGGAAAAAATTTCTAATTATAAGGGTAGTTAAGTTCAGGAATAGGTTTCCAAGGAAGGTTGTGGAATCTCCATCACTGGAGGTTTTAAGAACAGGTTGGACAAACACCTGTCAGGGATGATCTAGGTTTAATGGGTCCTGCCTTACATTTCTATGATTATTCCCATTATACAGATGGAGAACTGAGGTACAAAGACTAAATAGCTTGTCCAAAGTAACACAAAGTAATTGTTGATTTTTTTTTGGTGAGAGACAGGATTTCAGCTGGGGTTGGACTCAGTCTGGTGATGGCATGAGAAGCTCCAGCTCAGTGCATTTGAACCCTCTTCTGATTGCTCAGCCCAATGAGGTGGAGAAGTGGGTCAGACAGCCAATCAGAAGTGCTGCAGGCAGATTTCTCCCTCCTCATGGCAACCAGAAGCCACTCTCACAGGAGGGGCGGGAGTTAAAGAGCCCAGCAGCTCAGGGAATCTCCACCCCCTCCTCCTGTCCTGTGAACAACAGGGATGGACAGCTCATCTGCTAATTCCCCCCAGCTCCCAACCGGGGAAGGGGCAGAGGAGTGTGCAGAACCACTAGAGTCACATATACCCCAGGCTGGAATGGGAAGAGGGGACCCAGCTGAAGGTCCCCTAGGCCTGGGAGGGGGGGTGAAGAACCCTTCAGGAGGAGGGGAGGGGAGGCTGAGGAAGCTGGAGGCTGGATTAATTGCTGGGTAGAGGATGCACAGATGTGGGGGTGACAGCGCCTGCACCAAAATCACCTTACCCAATACTTTTGGGAGAATTAGCAACGCTAACTGTCTTTCTTGTCTCTCTCACTCACACAGTGAGGGTTGGGCGGGCGGGGGGGGGGGGAAGAAGGGAATCAAGAAAGAAAAAGAAAACCACTAGATAGATAGACAGATAGATAGACAGACTTTTTGTGGTCCAACTCATGATTTTTGATCTCTTGACGTTGGTAATACTGCAGCATGCAACACAAAAACTCATCTGTATATTTTTCAGAATTTGGGGAGGGAAAAAAAGTTGGCTTGAGATAGTACTGAATATTGTTTGTACATCATACTTTTTGCAAGGCTGGGTGCACGTAATGAATGAGTTGTAGAGAAGGGTGGTGATATTAAACACACTTCATTGTAGTTCAGAGGCAGATTGTCACTACCCTACTGAGTTTACTACAAATATCTGTAGCAAAAAAACTCTCAACTTTACCTGATAAAGTCAAGCAAACTGAGCCAAATTTACATATTCCCTTGATTTCTGAGATGCCTATCTTTTGTGTTTTACTGCAGTATTGAGATTGCTGAACTAAAATACAAAGTGGGGGTCCGATCCCAAAGAGACTCAAATCTTTCTCCAATATGTAAACATTCTCTCCCATTGAAATAAAAATATGCCTCTGTTTAGAATGGTGAAAGGCTCTTCACTGCTAACACGAATATGGAAAATATTTGCAAAGCAGCTTCCCAGAGTTTGGGAGGTGGGAAGAGGGTTATAGGATGGTGTCACCCTTTCAACCTCTCATTCCTCTTCTCATTCTGCCCTGCACTATTGGAAAAGACAGGCTAAAATATCTTCTATTTGCTCTCCCTGCATGGTTGCCTGAAAATATCTAGATTGTAAGCTCTTTGGAGCAGTAACTCTCCAAAAGGGATTCTTTACACTCAAGCTTATTCTGTTTTAACTATATACTATGGAAATATAGAACTGAAGGGGAGCTTGAAAGATCATCTAGTCCAATCCCCTGCATCATGTCAGGACTAAGTATTATCTAGACCATCCCTAATAAGAGTTTGTCTCTAACCTGTTCTTAAAAATCTTCAGGGATGGAGACTCCACACAACCTCCCTAGGCAATCTGTTCCAGTGCTTAACTACCTTTACAGTTAGGAAGTTTTTCCTAATGTCCAACTTAAATCTCTCTTGCTGCAATTTAAGCCCATTGCTTCTCGTCATGTCCTCAGTGGCTCAGGAGAACAAGTTATCCTACTCCTCTTTACAACAACTTTTTATGTACTTAAACACTTATTTGTCCCCCCTCAGTCTTCTCTTCTCCAGACTAAACAAACCCAATTTTTTTCCAGTGTTTTCTAGACCTTTCATCATTTTTGTTGCTCTCCTCTGGACTTTCTCCAATTTGTGCACATCTTTCCTGAAGTGTGGTGCCCAGAACTGGACACAATACTCCACTTGAGTCCTAACGAGCGTGGAGTAAAGTGGAAGAATTACTTCTTATGTCTTGCTTACAACGCTCCTGGTAATACATCCCAGAATGATGTTCCCTTTTTTTGCAACAGTAATACGTTGTTGACTCGTATTTAGTTTGTGATTCACTGTAACCCCCAAATCATTTTCTGCAGTACTCCTTCCTAGTCAGTCATTTCCCATTTTGCATTTGTGCAATTGATTATACCTTCCTAAGTGGAGTACTTTGCATTTGTCCTTACTGAATTTCGTCCTATTTCAGAGCATTTCTCCAGTTTGTCAAGATCGTTTTGAATTCTAATCCTGTCCCCCAAAGCACATGCAACCACTCCCAGCTTGGTATCATCTGCAAACTTTATCACTGTACTCTCTATTCCATTATCTAAATCACTGATGAAAATACTGAACAGAACAGAACCCAGAACTGATCCCTGCGGGATCCTACTCAATATGCCCTTCCCGCTTGACCTTTAAACTCTGATGATTACTGTCTGAGTACAGTTTTCCAACTTGTTGTGCACCCACCTTATAGTCGGTTCAACTAGGCAATATTTCCTTAGTTTGTTTATGAGACAGTCATGTGCAACAATACGAAAAGCCTTACTATATACCATACTATACATACATAAGTATAGTTAAAGCAGCGCATCCACCCAGTGTGAATGCAGTTATATTTATATAAAGGTGCTTATGCTGGTTTAAGTTATTCCCGTAAGGAAAGCGGAATAAATTGCACTGGTATAAGCAACTTTATACCAGCATAACTGCATCCACACTACGAGTTGTGCTGCTATAACTATTTCAGTAAAAAAATTACAAATCTAACCAAAACAGTTAGATCAGTATAAAAACTGTGGGTAGGCCAGGCCTTACTATGTGGTTGTATTATTGTGACTAGCATAATGTAGCCTCCATCTCAGCTGGGACCTCTAAGTGCTAGTGAAATACAAATAATTATAAATGAAAATAAGATCAGGGTCTCCCACGCTGAAGGTTTTGCAGGTATCCAAACTGTATAGCTACTTTAGCGTCTGTTGTGATTAACAGGTACATTGGAAAGTATAGAGGTGTTGGGGGGTTTTGTTGTTGTTGTTCTGGCAAACCTCCTCTGCTCATGTTAGTGCCAGTGCGTGGATTTTCTCATATTAGTTGTGTGATGAGATATTAAAATCAACTATTGCTATATGACTCTGCACTGTAAAGACCAGATGTGGAAAGGGGCTGTCGAGCAACAGCACTTTAATTAAAACTCCCAAGTCTCTAATCTTCCTCCCTCTTTTGATTTCTACTTGGTTAAAAAAACAAATAAAGAGCAAAACACCCTATTATATCACGGAACAGCTACCTTCCGAGCTAAGTTGTTTTATGGACAGCCTGGCAGGGGTTGAACACCACTTAAGATGGGTTTCACAAATGGTTACTAGCTCTCCAGGTAACAAAGGGGTAGGGATGTGTAGGACCCAACATCCCCATTGCCTTGCTCTACCTTGCTGTAGCTGGGGTTCAGAAAAGGGAGATCCCCATACACAAAGCTTGGCATCTCTTTGTTAAATCTGTCTCTCACACTTCCCCTGGGAGGAAGTTCAGTAGGATTCTCTCAGTTGGAAAAAAGATTTTGCAGTATAATTGGAAGTTAAAACAAAAGACTTAAATTACAGGGTAAAGCAACCTCCTGAGCTACCACAACCCTTCCTGAACTCTTACAGACACCGCTGCTCTACAGTGCCTGCTAGAATAAGCCACTGGTGCCTACACATGTTATTGTCCTATCCTGACAAAGATGGAAAAAGGCCGCAATGAAGCCAAAATGTCCCCCTTTTAAATGCAAATATGTGTTACAAATTAACTTTAAAAGCCAACAGTGTCGTCTGTTTTATTTATGAAGATTCTTTGAGGATCACTCAAAAAAAAAAGGGAAAGGAACAAATGCAGCTAAGTGTTAATTTTTTAACTGCACTGAGTTTATGAATTCAGTATATTCTGTGTTCTTCTCTTGCTGGAGATTATCTATTGTACTTGTCATGTAAAAACAAAGCTTGATAAAACAGAGGAGGTGGGGTTTGGTGTGGGGGATCTTGACACAATCAACAAACAAACAAACGTTCTACAAAGAAAAAAAGCCTTCTGGACTCAAGCATTTCAGCTTTGGAAAGGGAAGGTATTGCTATGAGGAAATGCACACTTAGAACAGGAATAGGCACAGCGATGATCTAGGAGGAACACAGCATTTATTTTTCTTGGGAACTTATGAAAAGGGTGTGAATAGTAAATATCAGACACAACTCTTTTCCCCATTCTGTTTTATCCCTCTCCATATAATTCAGTTCAACTAGGGGGAGCCACATTTCAGGGCCTCGTAATGAGGGTAGGAAACAAAAAGGCTTCTCCTCCCTTTCCTAATGTCAAAGAGAATCAATGGTGTTTTCTGTTTTAAAAGCACTATCCACAGGAAAAAGCAAAAGCCTCGTATCAGGCTGCAAACAGGGGCGCTTAAGCACAAGGCATTCAGGCAATGGAAAATGCATTCAGAGCGTTTAGCACACGGGATTAATCGAATTATAATTTAATCATCTGATCAAACACTAATTAGCATAATCACTTGAGGGGGAAAGCTGCTAGAGGAACAGATGAAGGAACACCTTAGGCACCCAGCACATTAATGACGCAAGATCGTGCACAGATGACTTTTTAAAAAAAAATAAAATAAAAAGGAAATTGAGGTTTGTAGTGCTGGAGAAGCAA
The DNA here is from genome assembly GCF_015237465.2 of Chelonia mydas. Taxonomy (NCBI): domain Eukaryota; kingdom Metazoa; phylum Chordata; order Testudines; family Cheloniidae; genus Chelonia; species Chelonia mydas. The sequence goes on along the minus strand of NC_057849.1, from coordinate 156,449,969 downwards.
TTTAAGTTTGTTGTCTGGATTGCATGTTATTCTTTAACCCTGAAGAGATGTTGTTAGAACCAGATTTGCCATGGCTATGATTTCTTAATTTAGACAGTCCCCAAATCCCAAGGACAGTTCTACACAAGATTATCACAGGAAGATTTAAGAGTAGGCTGCACATTTTAGCCCATACAATTTTATCATAATCATCTCCAACCTTATTCTGAGAGTCTCCTCCCCCCCCCCGCCCCCCCACACACACACGCATGAGTGTTTAAGGATAGTTCACTTGGATGACCTTCATGGATACAGTAAAGTATTAGTGTCCTCTTACAAACACTGCATTGGTAGTAATTAGTCCAATGCTTCACTACTTGCTTTTGGTGGCTCAATTAAAGGGGTGGGGAGAAGGGAAAGAAGACCCATTAAGTGAGGTTCTCTGTGTAATAAAATAGCAAAATTTGGTTGTAAATCCATTTCAGTAATAAAAGCAGAAACAGCAGAAAATTTCCTGAAGCAGCAAAACATTAAGCATACCCTTGATGTTTACCTGAGTAATCAAGTGACACTCATTTGTATGGAGACAGAGGGGGAAACATAGTGACATAAGGAAACCTGGAAAATATTTTAAACAGTATTTTTAAAAAAAAAAACTATTTTGTTTGTTTTATTCTGACAAAAGATGGGATTTGAGTTATTTTTAAGGCAACTAGTTAGCCTTTTCAAATTGACTGTTCTAGTTGAGTTTAGTAGTACTAAATATAGGGATGTGGGAGTTTATTATATGTTAGTGAGCAAGCCCTGAATGAAAGAAATTCCCTACAGTACAATATAACCTAGCAGAATAATTAGGTGCTACCTACATTTTAAAGATTCCAGATCATAAGGGATAAACTGTGAGCTAATTTAAATTGACTATATCCTCCACTAAGGACCTCTATCAATAATCCTTTAGGTGTCTCAAAATAACCTTACATTAATAAAAAAGGCAACCAATTACAATACAGCAGCCATTATTTTCCCTACTATTTCTCCACATTATGCTTAGAGGGGATGCTATTTTAAAATCTATGGTTCAGTATGCACAATTTAAGAACCACACCCCAAAGTACAGTATTCATTTTCTGTAGAGGAAAATTATTATGCCAAAAACAAAATCTCAAGGTTCTAAAAGTAATATTCTAAAAGTAATATGAACATTATATTAATCTAAAAATAAAATAAATAGCTGAATTTTCTGAGTTTTTACAGATGTGTCACTAAAGATCTCTTTGTGCTAAAGGAGCTGGTACAATTCGACTGACTTGTTTTGCTGCTGATCTAGAGAGAAGCACCCATGTTGCAAACATTCCTGGATTTAAATCAATCAGTCATTCATGCAGCAACAGACGTAGCCCACTTAGTTGTAGTATGGATCTTTTGATGCATGAGCTACAAGACTTTTAGAATCTTTTTTTTCCTGAGTTTTTAAATACTTAGTTTAACTCTACACTTGTTTTTACTACATGCTAATTAAAAAAAAAAATCAGATAAACTCAGGAGACTATGTCATCTTAGAACAATCACATTGGGGGAAAAGAGAGACAGACAGTGGGGAAGGAACAGCTGGTAACACAGTTTGAGACTACTGCCAAGGTCAGAGATAACATGGTACATGAACAACAAAAATTCTTTTCCTATTGGCTTATCGTTACACAGCAATCTTTAACCAGATAACAGCATCCCCTGCTGGTATCACCAATGTACCTCTATACTCTGCAGTCTGCTGTTTATTCAAAGGGAGCTGCCAGTATTTTGCCAGATCATTTTATACAATAACTCAATGCTTAAGTTATTCATTTTCCGGTTCCTATCAATTCACTATAGATAAGACCTCCTCACAGCAGATATATATTACTTCAAAAATATGTATTTTAAATAACTTTATTTAGGTTGCAAAGTCAAATAGTAGATGAGGAAATGCCAGATTTATGGTTGCCCATGCAACCTTAATTCTGCCCCTTTGTGGACCCATGCCATGCATTAAATGCAGCAGGGCTCTTATGGGAAAAATAGTAAGTGATCATGTAAGAATAGACTAGCAACGCAGCAGACTTTTATCACTTCTGATACCAGACTAACTGCATAAGCTGGCAGCAGAAGGCTGCTATTTCGCCCCCCCCCCCCAAAAAAAGCTGTCTAAAAGTACTTTTCATAATATAAACAAATAAGTGAAAATAAACCCAAAAGAAAATACACAACCTCAACAAATCTGCAAATACTATGATGTGAGCCTACCGTTATCCTGTTCCCTTTGCTTGTAGGCCTTACCTGTTTGCTTCTCTTCCCACTTCCTCTCATTTTGATTATAAGCTTGTTTGTACAGTGCCTAGCACAATGGGGCTGTGATCCAGATTTGGGCTTTTGGGTCTACAGCAGTAGAGACAATAATAAAGGAGGAAAGGGATGTCGCTTGGTGCATAGAGAAGAGGGAAATTATTTCAAGCATGCAGCAAGAGTGAGAGGAAGGAGAGAAAGGGAATCTTCCTAGGTATGTGAAGCTAAAGTGTGGACTGAAATTAAAAAAAGGTGTACCAAAAACACCACCAGAAATACCTAAAATAACCCACACCCTGGTTAGGTGTGGACATTATTAATGGGTGGACATTATGACACAGCATCATTAAGTTTCAGTTTTGCCAAATGTTGTGTCTGTAATCCAACAACTTCCAGCTCACCAGGCCCAGAGGGATGCACAATTAAACAAAACTTTAAGGCAGCTAGACAGAAACAAACCATTAGAGCAGGGCATGGTTTTTAGTGGTAGTGGGATTTGGTACAGTGCTCCTGGTTCCCCTCTGAGGATAAACCAGGATGGGCTTTTTCTGTTTAAAATGTGGCCCTTGTATATATTTAAAACTGGCCAGGATTAATAACTCCCTTGTTTCCTCTTTCACCACCATTAGCCTGACCTAACAGAACAGCACGTTGTACTTCCCCTCTCTAGCACATGTCCTGCTCTCCCAGTCTTTATGTGCCAACAGCCAGAGACTGTTGTGGTTCTGGTGAAACAAACAAGCAAAGATCCAAAACAAAAAACAAGAGTGGGAGACTGATTGTCAGGTTCAGCTAGTCTCACATACATTGTGTTTGGAGGCTTCCAGTGGCCCTGGTTTGAGCCAGCACTTAATTTGGAAGTCCTTAGAATCATAGAATGAATATCAGGGACCTCAGGAGGTCATCCAGTCCAAGCCCCTGCTCAAAGCAGAACCAATCCCCAATTTTTGCCCCGATCCCTAAATGGCCCCCTCAAGGACTGGACTCACAACCCTGGGTTTAGCAGGTCAATGTTCAAACCACTGAACTATCCCTCCCCCTCTCCCTGTGTTATGCTTAAGTGAATAAAGATGTTTTCCTAAATAAGGACAGTCAATAATCTATCCCTTGCTACTGCAGTTGTACGGCATGGCAGGATTTGGGATGAGATATCATGGCCTGGAGAAAAAAGTAATTTAATATTTTTATTCATGGCTGCTCCATGACACAATTTCTATTTTTACAGCAGGTTAAATAAATTAAAAAAACAAACAACAACAACAAAACCTCTCTCTGCTTTCAACTGTAGAAAATAACATTGTTGAAGTGAGTTGGGAACAATAATCTCTGATTGCCTAACCCATCGGGGCGGGGGAGGTGTCAATCAGATTCAGAGCTAGCATTTCTACTTTTATACATAATCTTCCATTGTCCGGAAGCACAGATAATTGACTCATTTCAGTGAATACTAACCCCACTTTCTGACTTGTCTACAACAGGGGATATTACAACAACAACGTATGGCTTCCTCGGAGGTTGCGTGTTTCACTGTATGGCTGGCCCTCTCAACCAGCTTATATCCTTGGGTTCACACACCTACACCCCACTTAGACTCTCATTTAAGATCACAGAATGATGCTACTAAACAAATGGTGGCCTCAAGTTAGTTAAAATATGCCCACCATGAAGATGCTGCTTAAGAGCAGCACTGAAGCTAACGAGCCAGTGCCAACCTCCATCAAGTCCCTTCATACTGTGGCAACGAAAAAACGAAACAGCGAGTGCAGCCACTCTGCATTGGGAAAGACAGAAGTCCTTAGCGTGCAGACTTCAGCATAGGTCAATCATTTGCAAACACAACATGGCAGCATTTCTTTTCCCTGGAATTCACACCCTGGGAGATGCTTGTCGCAGAGTTGCTCTGTCTATGCTTTATCTTTATAATTGCCATAGCTATGAGTAAAGATGCACAGACACCAAATTATTCAAAGCTTCAGTGCAACACGTTTTAATTCAGATCAGAACGTATTAACAATGCTATCTGTCCCATTAGAATATTGCTGGTCACTCCAGAAATCATGTCTGTAATTTCTTAGTATACAATAACAGCCACCTTTTAAAGGCTGTGTGTTTGTTTTTTGTTTGAATTATTATTTCTTTTACTCTTTCCTTAAAAGATATTGGAAAAGAAATCTGTGGGAATATTACTTTTCAATATTTGTTGACAGTACAAAGAGAGAGGTATCGTAATTTAAGACAAACATTCAGTACAGGATTAATGTGTAATTAAGGGTAAGGAGACAGCAGCACCTGAAGTTGGACTTTGGAGTGAGCATCCTGTTTTTCCATACACAGTAGTTTCCAAGCCATCACACCTACTGTATATAATTTTGTCCCTGCTTGTAACAGTGACAGCGTTAGATTAACAGCTGTGTGCTTGGTCTTCATTTTAGGTGATGCAGAGCACGTTCAGATGCCTTGAATGGTATTTCATCAACATAGCCTCTGAGCTGCTGCACTCCCATTTGTTTGCATCTGGCTTTGTAGCTGCCATTTAAACATGGACCATGAGTGCCACTCCCAGTGGTGTTCCTGTGCTCCACTGTGTTCCTGAGCTCATGTGTGGTCTGCCCTTCTAGAATGTTCAGCAGATAGCCTGATCAGTGATTCAGCACAGTTTGCTGCACTGCTCTCTCCCTGAGTTACTAGGAAGCTCCAGGGATGCAGGCGTTTAGTATGGAGGTGACTCTCCTTCTCAAAGCCACTGCATTTAAAAATGGCTTTCTATAAATAAGACTGCTGGCTCATTCTTAAATCTTACTCTCTGCCTCCTGAGTAAAAATAACTTAAATCGGGACGCAGGCAAGAGTCATTAATCTCTGTCATTCTGACTATCCATCCACTAGCCTTCCTTTCTTCCTATCTCAATGTCTGTGTCCTTAATATCTGTTCTCCCATTTCACTATGACATATATTTATGCAGACTATTTTCTCTTTTTCTGGTAATTAAGCCATTACTTTAAAGGGGGGGAAATATTTAGAAAGTCATGAAAAATGAATGACGTATGATAGCTGGAGAGCAGTGTGAAAAATCAATGGCAAAAAACACCAGGTAACAGGAATCTGTGGAATGTGTGGTTTACTATTAAAGATAATTTTCTTCAGTAGTTTTTTGTGATACCAAAGGCTCTTTTGTTGAAGATACCAAGCTTTAAATGTGGTTCCTGTAAGAAAGTGTAGGCCCATGAATTAATGAAACGAGATGTCTCATATAAGTAAATAAGCAAGGTTAAGAAGGTGGGCTTTATTTTATGGAATAATATAACTGTTCTCTGATCAAGGAAATGAAGCTTTCAACAAACCACAAGAAAAATAAAGCACATGTTAAAATAAATAAAGACCATGTCAATACATAGAGATCTTGAAAGATCTCAGACTACATTTTGAAATAAATAATGTAACAGACTTCACCCACTCATTCACCTTCGAGTAGGTATTCAGGATCTTGTAGTCTGCAGTACATTGGAGAACCTTATTGCTCAAGAGGGTTTTGTTGCTACTTTTACAAAATTATGGTATCAGAAACTGTATAAGGAATAATAATTTTAAAAAAATCAAATATTCTGCAACTTAAAGTAATCAGGGCAAGATAATAAATCCCCACACCTTTTTAAGGAATTTTCATTTTGCCATGCTATAGGAATTGTAATACTAAATCAGAACCAGTGTAATTCTTAAAGAAAAGATTCCACTCTAACAATAGCCAGTACAAGATTCTTCAACGGAAGCTGTAAGGCCCGCGTGATGGACAATGCATACAATAATCTGCCTTTAGGGGAAGTTTCTTCCTAACCTCGCGTGAACAGTTTACCTATGACCTGCATAATTAGCAAAGATACCACTTTTAAATAATAGAGCTAATTAGAAAATGGATTTCCTGTCCCATAAAAGATTTAAAACACACCACACACACACACTCTGAATACAGAAAAAAGCCAGAATTTCCAAATTTCTCACAAAACAAAATTCAGAAGAAAAAAATCAAGGCATTTTATCTTGATTCATTTTAAATATTTAGTTTCAATTTTGACATTTTATTTTTTTTAAAATTGTATATAAAAGAAAGTAATTTTTGAAAAAGAGTCATGGGGGAGGGGGGTGTGGGAATCAAAACTTTCCATTCTGAAAATGTTGAAATCGGATGTTTAAAAATTTGCAAAACATTTTTTCTAATTTTTTTTTCCAAAACACTATTTTTTTCAAAATTACTAAAACTGGTACAATTTTACAACAAACGTCAGATTTGTTGAAACACCACCTTCTGACAACCGTTTTGACAAAAACAATGTCAACTAGTTCTACAAAATAATGCTAATCCTAGCTAGAGCAACTGCCAAAAACGTATTGGCTGTTCTGGTTCAGAGTTTTGTACTGGTGCCCATCCCTGTAGTATCTGATCACTTATAATGCAATGTTTTGCAAACACCTTTGAAAATCATGCCATGCATTCCTGGCCCTGCTATAGACCCCTTTTATAACACTAATCAAGTCAATAATTTCTGACTCACCTTCTTGAGCTTCGGGGTGCTGAGAGAGGCTTACACCAAGATTTTCAAAATTGGGGCCATAAAGTTAAGCTCCCAAATCCATAATTTAGGCACCTAAATAGATGGCCTGATTTTCAAAAATGCTGAGGACCCATTAGCTTCAATTTAAGAAAAGGCCTGATGTTTGATGGTGTGGGGAGTTGCATGGTACCTCTATAAAGGACATAATTTAATACAGTGTGGAACTGCTGAGCGTAGGCAGGTTAAAATCAACCAACCAGCCTAAGGCTATCCATTAGCTTTCCCACTCACCAGTTCCTCTGACCTTTAATACCCCAAAAGCCTGATGCTGCACCACTGAAGAGAAGGGAGTTTTACCACGGTCTTCAATGAATGCAGAATCAAGCCCCAAGTTCTCATTACAGCTTATTGCCATTTGTGGAAATCAACCTCATTTTAAACTTTAATATAAATGTAGCCTGTAGACTTCTTGTCATTAATAATTGTTATTCAATGTTCACAGGAGGAAAAGAAAACAGAATAGTGATCTCTGAAAATTAAAGGGATAGTGACCCTGCAAGACAATCTACCTTCATAAATCCTCCCTTCAGTGACTGTTTATTCCCACTGTTGTTTTGAAGTGTTGCCAGTCTTGTGTGGTTTGCTGCCCACTAGTGTCCTGTGACACTGACACACTAACATGCAAGCAGCAAGTCATAGTATCTCAGTTTGTGTTTGGTGAAGCTAGTCAGGAATTCTTAACGTTTAGTAGTTGCTATATTCTGGAATATCACTAAAAACGTAAAGAACGGAAATGAGCTCTCTTTTAAAGTGGAGGAGCAGATTTCTGTTGCACTCCATCTAGCTTTCTGGTTAATGCAAATTGCATTTTAATCACTCAGTGACCAACTAATATTTATTGCAAGAAAAGAATTAAAAGCCTCAGAAGTAGCAAGGTCAAAATCAATCAGTATGATTGTGCTATCCACAAATACATCAATAACTATATAGCAGCACATGAAGTATCTTACTACCTGAGAGCAAGGCTTTGGCTACTCAAGCTATATTTTGATGTCACAGCTATTCAAAAAAACCTTCCACTGGGGGGGGAAAGCCCCATTTATTTCAGTAAAGATGTTAGCCTTCCTGTTTGTTTCTAGCAGTACCGATCACCGTTTCCTGTGGCAAGTATTCCTAGTACCCCTGTTGTACATTCTTACAGTTTGTCTACTCCCTCTGCCCCCATCCCAATTTACAGTCTGGCTCTTGTCCCACTTACAGTCTGATATGCTAGTAAAAACTCCTTTGATTTATCAAAGATGGACATGTGCACACTGGGATTCGTGCATTACAGATACAAAATGGAAATCATTTTAATGGGAATTTATTTTTAGTATCAGTTGTACTGTATTGGTTACATCCTGGTGTTCCATTGATTTCAACACAGATCAATGGACCACAGGCAAACAAGAGTTGCAGTGGAAGAGAAGCCTGCAAATGGTTTCAGCATATTTACGTCAACATATTAAAATGTTACCAAGAAATACGGACATTTAAATACACAGAGCAATAGCATGTCTAATACCAGATTTTAAATAAGCCAATGTATCGCATGGGTGCAGGAATTCTGAGATGTTTAAAAAAAAAGTTTGACCTTTCTGATTTTTTTCCATGAAGTAATCAATCAAATATGTCTATACCCATTGGGATTGGACTATAGTGGATTTTTTCCACTTAGATCAATCATTTTAAATGCTTGCTTCAAGAATATTCTAATACAGTAACCCAGAAGGTAAATTTCTCAGTGTGTTGCTCAGGGTTATAACTGCATGACTCACCTTACCATCAGTTGGAGCTATGCAGCTTAATTCACTGTTTAGAAAGGGTACCCCCATCTTCTCAAATGGCTTGACTGTATTTATGGTTAATAATACTTTTTTATCCATGTTTTAAGAAACCAATAGTGTTAATAAATAAAATCAGTAGTTAGAAATAACAATTGGGGTTAGAATTTGGAAATTTTGTCCAGGAATCCTATTATTTGGACATTGCAGCATACTAATATTCTATTGCACTCATAAGTAAGATACTTTACAGATAGTAAGTCCATCCAATGAAGGTGCCATTTATTCTGATGAGATTTATTTGTGCTGAGAGATTATAGGGAGATATGGGGGCCAATCCTGCTGTCCTTATTCAGATGGCTCCCAGGAACTCTCCAACAGAAATTTTGCCAGATAGAAAGATTGCAGGATTGGGCCCCATGTTTGTTAAATAAAAAAGAAAAGAAGTTAAAACTAGCAGTTTTACATGATATACTAGATTTTTATTTCATTTTATAATGTATCTAGAACATAATTAGATGCCACACACACGTGGGTGCAAGAGCACATGTGTGTTGTAAGTAGATTTGTGCATTTCCCAGGGGGCTTCTGAAAGGCAGGTGGGTAACAGCAATAACAGAAGTCAAGCTTCAAGAGTTAATTTTTATACAGCATCATAAAAGAGTGCCACATATTATATAAAATAATCTACCTTAAGGCAGACCAATTCAAATAAATGTGTATATAATATTTGCATTTGTGCATACTGTATTTTTCTTCAAACACCGAAGTATTAATCATTTTCAAAATATCACCAAAATCTTACTAGAGTCATGTGAATAGTGTATTCTAAATTCAACAGTGTAACTGAAAGCACAATGTAAAAGTAACAATGAGCATTTGATGTTTTATATGCAGCCAGACACTACCTCAGGAAACACTTATCATATTATGAGAATACATGTATATTTACCCTTAGCACCCCTAAATGCAGAAGTATCATCTTCCCAGATTTTATGCTGGTATACATACCCTGTGGAGTGTACATATAAGAATCTGCAATACACACACACACCCCTACCTTACTATCTTATAATTTTCAATGATATAGTAAATAATGTCAAAATATCCCATTTTAACCAGTTTTTAAGTTAATAAAGATTCACTGAACCATCCATTAGCTATTTCTAGTGTTGTAAGATTTAAAAAATTGTGGTGTATACGTACCATGTATGTATGTACACACACACACACACACACACACACACACACACACACAGAGTGTATGTATATCAGCATAAAATCTGGGAAGATACATGTATCTTCTGGGTTTAGAGTGTTACGGATAAATATGTATTCTGAGAATTTTTTCTGTTTGATTTTGGTCCACACTTGTGAATGTTGAAACTGTGACATTGCTGCAGACTACATAAATAAATGAGAGAAACTGTTTTTCATACAATTTCAACCTTAAAAGGAAAACAAGATTAATTTATTATTCTTCAGAATTGCGGGTTTTATTTTATTTTTTTTCAGGTAGTCTACCTTAAAAGTATACAATTTAAATGGGTGTGAACTGGTGTGTGTGCAGGGTACGTATGTATCGGTCTTTTAAAGACATACAATTTTTGGACACAAATGTTGCAGTTCTAATTTTCTATGCAAATCCCTGTTTAACTGAATAGCCCTGATAAGCAAATATACTTTCACAGTGATCCTGTGTTATTAAAAGCAAATCTTTTCTCCAAGATATCTGCCTGCAGAGAATACAGAAAAGGCATAGTGCCATCTGACAAAATAAATAAATACATTCTTAATGCCAGAACTTTTTGCAATGTCTTACTGCTAGGAGGATTTCAAAATAAAAAAAAAGTTTGGGGGTAATTTTGGTCATTTTGCATTGTACAGTATACTGTGCATAAAAACATACCTCTCGATACATCTTCTTTACTCCTTTACTTTCCTTCCTGCTTCATCTCTTAATGCCTTAATTTTATGATATTTCTATCTGTTCATACTGGATTTGCTTTGCCTGTCAATGTATTTTCCCATCCAGTATCTACCTAAGCAGATGTGAAGGCGCTCTCATCCAGCATTTATTTGTCACCCTTTGCTTGGAGCTTCAATTATATTTGTATCTTCCAGGAAAAATTTTGCACTTTACCCTGAGCTTATCCTTCATTCAAGCAACATTTTTTCTATTCTGTCTGGTTTGCCTATTTTGAAAATTGTGTGCTTAATCTTTCTATTTTAACTGTCTGTGTACAATTTTAGGCAGAGCTATGTTCTCAAATTTGAAAACAGGAAAGAAAAATAATGGGAATAACTAGCATCACAATATACACCATAATTTGTTTTCTATCCTTAAATATACTATATTTATGTACATTTTACCTAAGTGTTGTATAATTCAATATGCACCTTAGGATGATACATAGTTAGTCTAAGTATTAAATATATAAAACCTCACCTGTATTAATAATATTAAAAACTGTGAAAACATTTATCTATTGCAGAGGAGTACACAAATAAGGGTTTATTCTTCACGGTCTTTCCATTGTTATTTCCCCTTCATAACTTTGAAATTGACTGAAAGAGTCTTCAACCTTTTTTAAGATGATGTAATGCTTATCAGTGCATATTTTTACATAAATGAGTGTGTTGAACACATAGCAGGTATCTTCTCAGAGAAATGATGGCGAGAGAAAATTTAAAAATATTTTCCCTTAAATAAAAAGCCTGCATTATTTTGGTTAAATCCCATGACAATTTAAGCACTGAAATATAAAAACATGAAAACAAAATCAAAATCCAAAAGCTTAATATACAAGCCCTTCAAATTCACTCAGTATGCTCTTACAGATTGATGCTCTGCTTGGCAAAATTCTGTACTTTTTTCAGCCAAAAAAGAAAAATTGCATCTATCCCTATTTCACCAAGCACAGTTTTATTCTGAATGAGGAAGATATATAGTAACACACTTAGGTTATGGGCACTTACTTTGCTAGGTAAGCTAGTTTAAATGATTACAGAGCAATTTCTTCCTTCTCCCCACAGCTGCTAACAACCAACGTGATGCTTTAAACACAAAAGATAAAAAATCATCCAATTCCCTTTGACACCTTTCCCAATTAGCTGAAATTAAATGAATCACAAACTAAATGATTATATTGCTCACCATTCAAGATGCTCTGGAACAAGAAGATAGCCAATATCCACATGCCCCTGCTCCTTTCTATCCTCCCAGCTATGTGCTTTTAGCTTTCCACTCTTTTCCTTGCTTTCTGTTTCCGTGTTTGTCAACTGCAAGGTTAAAGCTGCAAGCTAAGAGGAAAGATCAGTCCAGCTTATTTTGCTGGTAGCAGTGTAGCTGCTTGGAGAATGCGTGTATGTGTCTGATTGTCCTTAAAGCAAGTGATCCGTCTCTCCTTTAGCTTCTGTTCTCCACTGACACTTGCTTACTGGCTTTCTGTTTCAGAAAGATGCAGCTAAAGGAAAAAGGGAGGCGGGTGCTTTAAGCCCAGGTGTGTCGTTAGCTCAGGGAGACACCAGCAGGTTTGCAGAGGCAGGTCTGCAGGTGAAAAAATCCTCCAATTCAAGCATAAGATCATCCCTGGTAATATTCAGCCCAGATCTGCAGAAACCAGGCTGCATATACACCACCCTTCAACCACCACATCCAGGCAGCAAGCAAGCAGACTGACACATCTTTCCTCTCCTACAGATTTAATCACATTGATCCCTCTGCTAACCTTCTCTGCCTCTGAGCAGAACAGAGGAAAGTATTAACCCTATCACAAGCCTCTGTCAATTTTAGCCCTCTGCAGTCTTAAAGCAGCAGAAAGTATCCATAGCGGGGGGGAAAAACTAGATGAATAGAAGAACATAGTAGAATATGATACATTTCTATAGTTGGCTGAACTGCGTCCGTTTGGCATGAGCTGAGTTTTATATGACTAATGTGTTGACAAGTAGTAGGGGGTGGCACTTCTGGAAGGTCATAGCCTAGACACAGAAAGAAGCATGTGAAATAATTTACTGAGATTCTTAACAAAATAGTAAACTCCATTTCCAACACTTTTAAAGCACCCACTACAATTAGGCTTTGAAGAGTTTCTTTACTGTGGGACCTGATTTTGTTTCCTCTTTCAGAAAAACTAAACTGCAGCCTCACTAACAACTATCTGTGCTTCTACCTTGTCTTTCATGATGTGACGGTCAATCAAAGAGTAGAAAAATTAAAATAACTAGAATCAACACCGTGAACTACACTGCAGCATTAGCTAATTCAAGATTCGTGTTAAAATTAGTGAAACCAAAAAAAAGTCTTATTTATTACTGGTCTGTAGAATCTTGTCTTGTCCCAAAGGGAGCTCTGCAGGGTACGAGCTTAAAGTGGGGACTTGCACACAACACACCAGTATTAAAAAACACCTGCTTTGTGGTCTTAAAGATGGCAACTTGGCAAGACCCAGCCTTGCTCACTATAGTGGAACCCAAGAAAGGATGCCCCAAAATAAGACAAAAGGATGAATATAGCCAGAAATTTCACTAGTATAGCCAGACAGGAAATATACACAGTCCAGAGACTTCTGTGGTACATTAGTAACCAACTGAAAATCGACTCAACAGTATCAGAAGCATGATATAAAGTCCTCCGGTTGTAGTTCTTAAGGAAGCTAAAAACCAAAATGAAAATCAGCAAAGTGCATCAGGGACAAATGGTTCATTTTCTGCATCATGTTATAGCTGGGGCTGTGGTCAGGAAAGGCAGGAGAATCTCAGTTCTTCAGTTTAAAGAAAAGGAGTACTTGTGGCACCTTAGAGACTAACCAATTTATTTGAGCATGAGCTTTCATGAGCTACAGCTCACTTCATCGGATGCTCACGAAAGCTCATGCTCAAATAAATTGGTTAGTCTCTAAGGTGCCACAAGTACTCCTTTTCTTTTTGCGAATACAGACTAACACGGCTGCTACTCTGAAACCTGTCAGTTTAAAGTAGTATAGCTGGGCGTAATAGGGGGCAGGGGCTAATTGCTCATGGGGTTAAATGGAGAAAAGTGTTTCCTAAGTAGAGCGGAGAATACTGGGTGGAGACAAGCCCAGGGTGGGGAGGAGGGAGGAAGGGCAAATATTTTTTTAAAAAAGCCAGTTTTCTTTGATGGGATTCAATACCCTGAATATTAATGTTTCCGTAAATTGTTTTCTTAGTTTGCAAAAGCATTGGTGATAAGCAAAATCTGATGAATACTCCTGTGAATGAGTTTTGGCAAAGATTTGGGCCAGATTTGTTCATGCAGCCATCTTTGTTTTCCTTCTTTTTGTTTCTGTTTCAGCCAACCAATCAGAGAACAGAAACAATGCCACATGATCACCCATACTCCGAGTATGTGAAATCATAGGTTGCATGCACTCTTTCAAGTCTGGATGCCAAGAATGGCCAGCCTCATCATTTGGGATTTAAGGTGCATTAGATTTTTATCCAAGGGGAAGAATTTTTATTTTTTTGTATTATTAATTTGCCAGGGGTGTCTTTTAGTATATTTTACTGTAAAGAACATTGTGGATTAGGGATATGAAAAAGCAATTTTTTTTTAAATCTTACCAAAAAAAGTCCAAGAATTTTCCAGAAAAATGTCAAAATGTATATATATATATTTTACACACACACACACACACACACACACACACACACAATAAATTTATAATATAAATTGCTCTTTTCTGGAAAATCAAAATAGCTTCTATAGTTCCTCTGTGGTCCTTCATCACATCCCCTCTATCAGACAGAAAAGCTGTTTTAGGCTCCATCAGAAAGGCCACGATCAAAGCAAGCTCATTAGATGAAATTCAACCCTGTGTAGAAGGCCAGCACAAGCTCTATCCACCACATAAATACCTCTTAGTACTTGAAAACAGGGCTTTAGTGGGATGTAAGGGACACACAGATCTTATGCTCACCTTCTGCACAGGAAGTGAATATCACCCTTACTCTAACTTTCAGCGATCACCTTATCTAAGGAGAATCTAAGGAGCATATCCTCAGCTAGTGAAAACTGCAATATGTCTGTCCACTGACTTCCTCAGCTGGTGCAAACTGTCATAGCTCTATGGATCTGCCCCCTAGACTTTTAAACACTTAGCATTCCAGATGTTGTTATATTATAGAACATGAAAGCAGCAAACTATCGTACTGGGAATTCATTAAGACCCTGAAACACTTAGGCCAATGGATTCCAACGGAGCATCTAGAACAGCAAAACATTTTCTGACTGTTCTGCCCACACATATTCCAAATATGGTGTGTCCTGGACCAACACAACCTAAGCTAAAAAGACTACTAAATCCAGGACAAAAAGCACAAAATTCAGCATTCTGAATAACAAATACAAGAAGGTTTAAGTGGTAAGGTCAGCAGACTAGCCTGACATCCTTTATATACTCTGTTCCCATTCTTGATGGGAAGTATTGTTGTTAGATACTTGATTTTGATAGCACATCCAACAAATGACTACAGCAATCTCATAGACTCAGTCTTTGAGGCTAAAAGGGACCATCATAATCATCTAGTTTGACCTGCACATTGCAGGCCACAGAACCTCACCCATCCACTCCTGTAATAAACCCATAACCTCTGTCTGAGTTACTGAAGTCCTCAAATCATGATTTAAAGAAAGGTGGACTCAAAATGACTACAAAGAAGATTGAGTAGGTTGCTGTATTCTAACTGGCTGAACATCTCATGTTCTAATAAGAAATATAAGATTGGACCAGTCTTACTAAGATGATTTATCGCGTCCTGAAGTAAAATTCCCTTTCCTTTATGGACAAAGATATGAGGACCTATCTACTATAAGCCAACACTGATTTGGTCCTCAAGGACTTCTGTGAAAACCTTTCACAAAGACTGATTGGATCAGATATAATAGAGATAATCAACCTAATCAGATGTAGGGTAATGTCATGGTCCTAAGGCTTTAAGAAGCTCACCCAAATCTCTTCCACTGGAGAGTTCAACAATTCGAATGGAGCACCTCACTGCAGTTTATTACATGTACCTGGTTTCCCAATTCAACTTCTAAAAGGCAAGGATAGTATTTAGAGACAGGGCTGAATTTACTGTGAGAAAGTGGTCAGAAGAGTAGAGAAGTTAACATGGGGGAAAAGACTAGATGAAGACGACGACAGACCTCCAGTGATCATTACCATGGGTCATTCATCTCCCAGCTTCTGAAACTGATTTGCATCTTTTGGTCATTATTGATTATCAATTTCTCATCTAGGTAAAAGTAACCAGTACAGGTGCAACTCTAATAGAAACAGAGCTAACATTAAGGGCAATCTTTACAAACGATATTATTTACCTGTCATGATGCTTTGAGTACCACTGAAAAGAGTTACAATTCTTTCAACTGAAAAAACCCAAGATGGCAATATATACTGAAATGTTCCATTTTTTTATTAAGCTAAAGGCTTATCAGAAAAATTTGTTGGTAGCTAAAATGAAGGATTGGTGAATGAGTTAGGTTAAAATAAATTCCAGTCCAAACTTTTACCCAAATCTCAAATTTTATCCAAATCAATCCTATCTGAATATTGAAAATAAAAACCTTGATAAACTCCCCTCCCCGCTCATTTTCATATGATCCTGAGATTTGTACTTTGGGCCATTGTTAGAAGAGAATGCATTCAAAAAGTGTGTGTGGAGTGAAGGGTGCGGTAGAGGGGGATTTTTCTTGCCATATTTCCAGCCTGACTGGAAGTAAGTAGAACCAGGAGGAATCTTGTGAGAAAACATGTTCTCACAAAATTTCATACCAAAGTGATTCAGATAAATTTTGAATGCTTGTCAGAACCAATCTCTAAACCTTTTGCTGTTCACTCACGACTGTTTTAATACTTATTTTCATGCACTCACAATCAGCCATTTTGATCACAATACGTTGAATTTAAGCAGCACAAATAGAGTATTTTCAACAGGATACCTCAGAACTGAAAGCCATTTCTAGGTCTATAAATATTGCTATTAACTTAATGGTGAAAGACAATGAGTTTGGAACATAAAATAACAAAAGAAATTGGACTAATAGAATCTATATGTCCTCCACTGTGCAACCATTGGAAAGATTCCTTGATAAAAAGATGTCTTGTTTTTCCCAGTAATGTTAGGGGATATGCGTGATTAATTTCCTCATTTCCGCCACAAAGCATACGTTACTCCAAGAAGATAATATGCAAAAATATTGTCATCTGGTTAAACATTTGTATTTTCTGGAGACTTGTCCATTGAGCTTGAACACACTTAGGGTGGGACTGACAAAGGTTCTTAGATGTCTAAACCCCAACTTTAAGCACCTATATTTCACGTTTAGACACCCAAGTCCAGTGGTAGACTTCACTGCAATCGACGAAACTCCCGCTGAACCCTGTAGACACTCACTTGATGCCTAAGTTTTCAGGGTAAAAGTTCCCTAGGCACACTGTCTGCCTCTGAGCATGAGCACTGCTGTCTCCCTCAAGACATCCACATGCCTACTTCCTGCCTAAACCCCAGAGTGACTCATGAACCAAGGGAGGTTAGGCCTTGGCTGCCTAAGGCGCGTGGGTGCTCAGATGGGTGCCATAACCAATGGACATTCTCAGTCTCACTCTCTCTCTGGCCCAGTGACTATATAAGTATTTATCCATATTGAAACAGCTTCAGCAGGAGAGACAGAGAGCCTCACATCAGAATATCCCACAGCTCAGTGGTTAAAGCACACTCAAGAGGTGGCAGACCCCTGTTCAAATCCTCTCCTTTTCTGGCAGAGAAGGTGTGTGGGGGTGGGGGGAGGAATTGAACCTGGATCTCTCACATCCTAGGTTAGTGTTCCAATTGCTGGTTGGAACCACCACAATCACCTCCTTCCCATCCCCAGCCCATTCTGCATGGAGTGAGGCAGGTGCCTAACTCATTCACTCAGGATACTTTAGGTACCTAAGTCGCCTGACTCCAGAAGACAGGTTCCCATTCATGGACCGCTAAGCAGAGATAGGAGCTTAAGTCCAGGCTGCAGGGAGGCTCCTATATCCAAGAGAGGGGTGGGGCTTACTACATGCCCATCTTGTCAGCATCTCCTATTGGCAAGCTTAGGCATGGACCTACCTAGGTGCTGGTTTTTGCGGATTGCATTCTTAGGTTCCTATCTCTTCCCTTTCATTGTATAGGGAGCCTAACTCAGCTTTGCGGATTGTTGTGTTGTTCCTGTGATTTTCTAGGAACCTAAAACTAAGGTGCCAAAATGCTGAGTGTAGCAATGCCTAAGACCCTTCATGGATCCCACCCTTGGTTTATTAGTCATGATATGTCCATGAATCAATACATCATAAATGTTACTATAGTATTCATGTTAAAACTACTCAAGTTGAAAGCACATAGAAAAACAAAATGGTCGTTCTATGAGTATTTTCACTGAAGTTTCTCTTTCCTTCAGCAGCTTCTGTTTCTAGAGTTCTAGGAATGTCCTGCAGGAAATTTTTTTAAAAGAACTTATTTCTTATTGAGTATGGGAGAACCGAATACCTGCAAAAATGGTATTAAGACTATATGTAGTTCATATTCTCTTGGGAGCTTTTCTTCCCAAAATTGCTTTTGTTGCCTCAGAGATTATCAAATTTTTCTATGAGAAGAGAAAAAAACCCAATGATAAACAACAAAAAATGCCTCCTAAACATTTAGAATTGATCAAACACCAGGACAACATTTTTGCAAAAATTATTGTGAAAAAATTCAATTTCTCTCCCCCCCTCAAAATGTCAACAATTTCCTTAAATCAAAATTGTGAAATTTCCAAAATTTCTGACCAGCTTTACTAATAACTAATTGTAATGATTAAGGAATATCACTAACAGGCTTTGGTAGGAAGCTCATTCAGTTCTCATTGGCTGGAAGGATGGTGACTAGAACTGTGAGAATTTAAGAAAACGTGACCATTTGGGGCAATTTTTGAATCATAACATGCAAAGATACAAACAGCAACATTTATATGAAATTTGGGGCAGGGGCTTAGAGTTTGGAAGAATGCCTAGCATTATTTTTTTCTTTTATAAAGAGGAGAAAGGTAGGAGAGAAAATGACTAACTTCTTCACGTAGATTAAAAAAAAACACACCATGTTCTTGTGATAGAGCGGAGGAAAAACTTCGTGCAAGGTAACGGAGGGTCGAGGATCAGAACACTGTGTCCAAGGTTTCAGACAACTTTATCTTTCACAAAAAGTTCGGCTTGCAGTATTACAGGCAGGGTTGGCATTAGACTTGCTGGGGCCTTGGGCAGAAACCAAGGAGCCAGAGCAGAAGCCTGAGCTCTGCTGCACAGGGCTGAAGCTGAAGCCTGATCATGTAACTTAGCTTTGAGGGGGCACCCTGTGGCATGGGGCCCTGAGCAATTGCCCTGATTGCTACCCACTAACGCCAGCCCTGACTGCGGAAAATGAACAGATGGTGGTTAGTCCTAGACCTGGAACCCTGTGCTTTACTACTGCAGCAGTATCAAAATCATTGACTTATCCAGACCATACAGTATATGCCACAGGAATTTCACTAGTAAATCTATTATGGGTATCAGAGTTTTAACAGTGTTTGATTATAAAAGAGGCTGGGTAATCAAGTGGCCAGAACAAATAACTGGGGTCTAGGAAGATTCGGGTTCTAGTTTTTGTGGAATATATAGCCACATCCTTTAAAAATGCCACAGGAGCTTGTGAGGAAATTTGGGGTATTGCAGATTCCAAGAGGCTTTTTCGAAAATGAATGACAGTCTCAGAGGTCTGCAGACCTTTCTTTTTAACTATTGCTACAGTGCAATCCATTAAGTACTATAATAATGTGGGAAGGAGTTTATCTTGAGTCAAATTCTGCCCTCATTTACCTGTGTGGAACTCCTCTGATTTAAACAGAGTTGTATCTATATAAAGGAGAACAGAACTGAACCCTTTACGTGGGCCAATTCTCCTCTGGTCAGAATCAGCATGCAGAAGGAGCCAGGAAGAGCAGAGTTCTGCGTGTATCAGGAGATGCAGAGTGTTCTCTGTATTCTTGTCGTCCACTAATGGCTTCCACCTGTGTAGATGTGCTGTTGAAGAGGCATGTCTGCTGCTTGAAAATTTCTGTGACGATGAACCTTCCCAAGTCTTTTATGTATGTGATGGGGGGAAAGCAGCTCAGCTATGAAGCAGGGTTGCTGAGCAAAATTGTAAAGGTGGGGTATAAAGCTGAGAAAAGAAAAGCAGATATAAAATGCATCTGCCCATTTTGGGCAATTGCAGCATTTCCATCTGCTTTTCCCCTCCAAAATCTTCTTTGCACACCCTATCCGTGGCCCCACGAAGTCGCGAGACCTCCTCGTCAACCTCCTCCTGGCTCTGGCCAAAGTCTCCATCTACAATACCAGGAGGAGGATGTTGGACGAGGGGGTGCTCTGCGACTGCGAGGCCTATTTCCGTTCCTCCCTAGTTTCACGCATCCGGGTGGAGTTCCACTGGGCAGCGTCCGCTGGCTCCCTCGACAGCTTTAAGGAGCAGTGGGCGCTGTCCGGGGTTCTCTGCTCAGTGTCCCCATCCGGTATCCTCATATTGAACCTCTGACCCTCACTCTGGTCCCTGTTTTTTCATTAGTTGTCCCCCCGTAATCAGTTGATCCCTGGGTCCAGAGGTCCCTCCGGCTAGGCTGGGGGGGGCCCTTTAGCAGTGGGTGGGGTTGCGCCCGCCCACTTCCCAGGTTTTCCAATAAGACCCCGCTACAACATCATATTGGAGGTTTTAATTTTCCCTATACATCATGAGAACTTTGACTTCAACAATTATCTTCTTTCTGCTGATCATTTCCATATTAAGTTTTCATCCACTTTTTGTGCCATTTGTGATGTCACAAATATTCCATACTAAACATGACATCAGTGACATCATTATAACATCAGTGGATGAATTCCTAATTTAAGTAATAGGCAGAAATGATGAACGAAAGAAGGAATTAATAGGTGGGGAGGAGAAATACAGAACATGCAATAGAGGTCTCAAGACTTAGAGGAATATGCCCAGGGCTGTGAGCACCCAGAACTTCTGATTCCTACCTTCGCAACTGAATGACCCTTATAACACTGTACACTTACACAGCACTTTACAACCATTGTTAGTCCCCAAAATGCCTTTTCTGTTTAAAGCATCATTACCCCCATTTTACAGCTAGGGGGAACTTAAGCTTAGGGAGATTAAGACCTATATTTTTAGAAACATTCACTACATGTTGGTACCACACATGAGATCTGCTAGAGTTTGACAGTTGGAGGGACAAGGAATCTCATTCTATTTAGCAACATGGGAAACATATGGTGATCATGACACTGCCCTTCCCACATTGATCACTGACTTCTGTGGAGCTCTGCATGGGTGCAGGGGTCTGCCTGCACAGAGCAGCTCATAGGATTTGGGCCAGAGTGATCAAGGAAATCGTTGGCACACATCTTGTTCATTTCATAATTTTTTTTCAGCTGCCCTCTAATCATTGTCAGTTCCTCTTTTTTTTGCCACATGTAAGTAATGGTGACTCATTAAAAAGTCAGCATTTGCTAACAGTTATTTCTTTTTGTGAGTATAAGGAAAAACTGTTCTCTCAGATACAGCAATGTGCTAACGGTTGATAACTGTTTGCTTTTAATGGCAGCCACTTTAATCAAGTATTTTTAATGTCATTTTATAGGAGGGGAAACAGTCAAAGAGGCTACATAATTCACCTGGGAGACATTGATCTAGACAAGGCTTAAGCATGGGTCAAAAGCATTTTTCCCCCCACTAGTTTTAACCAGCTCTAGGAATTTAGTTCCAAACATAGGCCTAGATCAAAACAAGGCACAAGACTGTGGGAAGAGCTATGTAGTGACACCAGGTGTGGAATACCCAATATCATGATATCCCTTTTCCTTATATTATGAAGAGTAAATAGAAGTGCCTGGTTTGTCTAGTCTCTATTATTTATTTATCTTATATATGTCATTTATGATGTTCTGTATCCGTCATGTCCCCTCATATTTATCAGCTCTTTAAGCACTCCTCATTTTTAACATGCTCTCCCAATATGGATTTCTTTCTTGCCTCTATCATTTTCACTACCCTTCTATTTTTACTACATCTTTTATGGAGATGGTATGACCCAAACTGACCAGAGTATTTGAGTATTTTTAAGGGGGTTAGTTAGAAGATCTAACAAGAGTAAGCTCTGTTATGTGATGTCTAGTAGTTCCTGCTTTTGTCATGCATTGAATGCACGAGAATACCTTTTTACTATTTTGGTATCTCTGCTTAGGACTGCAACAAGAACAGTGAGAGGTAAAAGAAAAGTATGCTCAATTGGTAACATCACAACAGTTTCAGAAATAAGGTTTGTTTTCATAAACATAGGATTATGAATTCATTGCAGGATCAAACTGAAAGAGAAGCTGGGTTGTGAGGGAGATCTTACCAAGCACAAGGTACACATTGTCTATTTTATAGTACCTTATATATCAAAGCACTAATGACTGGCCACATCAACTGGTTTTATGCAATTTCCTCCCCCAGAGTTAGCTCTGGTATAAAAGTCCCACTTTAAATACTGCTGTAGAGATGCTAATGAGTTAACACTGACTGCAAGCATGGTGAATTAACATTAGAGCGCATCAAAAAATTTCCAAGGGAAATTTTCCATCAGAAAATGCCGATTCACTTAAATCAAAATGTTTCACGGAAACAATCAATTTCATCCAAATTTTTGATGAAAAATGGTCGAAGTGCTTCATGTCAATATGATCGCAGTACTTCATTTAGACTCCATTGTTTTTACTATTATATTTCATAATACAGAAATAAAAATTAAGCGCTTCAATCTTATCAAAACAAACACTTGGTTTTGATAAGGTGGTTTCCATATTTTCAAAATTAATTTTTTTGGAATTTTCATTTTGTGGGAAATTTTGATTTTGCATTCCAGTTTTTTCCGCAGGACCCTCTGAAATTCAGCCAGATCTAGTTAACATGCCAAGATCCCAATCCTGCAAATTGACACAAGTAGATTCCTGCTCTCCCTGAGAATCTTGTGCCCGGCATACAAGCTTGCAGTACTGGGGCCTAAACTTTCAGTCCTGGAAGCCGAAGTTCAAATCCTGTTCAGGTTACAAGTAAAGAGTTTGGTGGTCTCACCTCAGTCCCTACTGGATACTTATCAAAAAAACCCACCACACAATCTCTGCTCAGTAGAGGTCTAAAACACCATTAACAACTGTGGCAGGTCAAGACTGATGGACATTGGCAGAGTTTTGTGGGAAAATGGCAGAATGCCTGCACACGCTGTGTCCTGCTGACGTGTTATCAGTTCATCATTTTAACGAGCATCAAATTCACCCACACTACCACATTTAAAAATAACCCAAAACCCCGTAATTACCTGCGCATAGTAGTTAATATTAAAAACTTGTCAGTCCTCTGAAATTAGTAGTGCCCTTGGATAACTTATTAACTGTATGTTTCCTCAACATTCTGGAAATCTGATTAAATAATTTTTGCTTGTGTCCATTATATATTCATAAGTGCAATAAACATGAAAACTGTCTCCAGATTAAATTTGTTAGAAGACGTAATTGAAATATTTTCCTCTTTTTACAATAAATTATGTATAACCTCACCTAAATCATGTGGCAAGGCAAATTAATAATTGTAATTCTAAGCCAATCAAATCAAAATACAGACAGAAATTAATTTTTCTTTAGATTAAATAAACACATTGCTGAAAGGCATAAAGTTAGCTGTGTACCTCTTTCAGAAAATAACGTACTTTCACAACAAAACCAAACCACATGGATCACTAATGCCCAAACAGCAGCATCTAATTCCAGTTGTAGCAGATATGTTGTTAAGTTATGGATGATCACTTTGCTAGGTAAGCTAGTTTAAATGATTACAGAAAAATTTCGTCCTTCTCTACATGGCTGTCAACAACCAGCGTGATGCTTTAAATACAAAAGATAAAAAATCATCCTATTGACACCCTACCCAACTAGCTGAAATAAAATGAATCACAAACTAAATGATTATATTGCTCACCATTCAAGATGCTCTGGAACAAGAAGATAGCCAATATCCACATGCCCCTGCTCCTTTCTATCCTCCCAGCTATGTGCTTTTAGCTTTCCACTCTTTTCCTTGCCTTCAGTTTTCCTATTTGTCAACTGCAAGGTTAAAGCTGCAAGCTAAGAGGGAAGATCAGTCCAGCTTATTTTGCTGGTAGCAGTGTAGCTGCTTGGAGAATGCGTGCATGTGTCTGATTGTCCTTAAAGCAAGAGATCTGTCTCTCCTTTAGCTTCTGTTCTCCACTGATGCTTGCTGGCTTTCTGTTTCAGAAAGATGCAGCTAGAGGAAAAAGGGAGGTGGGTACTTTAAGCCCAGGTGTGTCATTAGCTCAGGGAGACACCAGCAGGTTTGCAGAGGCAGGTCCGCAGGTGAAAAAAATCCTCCGATGCAAGCATAAGATCATCCCTGGTAATATTCAGCCCAGATCTGCAGAAACCAGGCTGCATATACACCACCCTTCAACCACCACGTCCAGGCAGCAAGCAAGCAGACAGGCACATCTTTCCTCTCCTTCAGCTTTAATCACATTGATCCCTCTGCTAACCTTCTCTGCCTCTGAGCAGAACAGAGGAAAGTATTAACCCTATCACAAGCCTCTGTCAGTTGTAGCCCTCTGCGTTCCTAAAGCAGAAGAAAATATTCACAGAGGTGAAAACCAAGACTGATATAATAAAGTGAATTTTAGTAACTTTATTTTTGGTTATATTAGGGTCTTGCTAGTATCTATTGACTGTTTACTGATAGCCATTATATATAACTATTAGAAAGATGTATAGAAAGATACACTGGAGAGACCATCAGGAAAATAAATTGAACTAAATCATATTGAGCATTACAATTTTTAAACTGTCCTATGTCTGTCCAGTTCTATTTTTAAATAGTGTGTTACACAGTAGTTTTTTAGTTGCAATAGGCTCACTGGGTTTGCAATCTCTTTTACTGAAAGGAATAGCTGAATTTTAAAGTAAATGAGAGAACATCAAGTTGTCAAACCAATAACTGTATTGTGCAAGCCATAAGAAAATGCCAGTGCTCCAAGGGTTAAGATCTAGACTAAAATCCCAGACCCCAATCCTGCAAACCCTTATGTGCCTGCTTAACTTCAGGCATGAGTAAAACCTTCTGTCTCACAGGGCTCATAGGTACACAAGGTTTGGGGAAAGGGAACAGTAAAAAGTAATTTTTATTCAAGTGGTTTACAGTCACCCTGGGCAACCAAGCAAAAGTGGGTCTTTAAGAGGGATTTTAAAAAGTGAAGAAGATCGGGGCCATGAAGATGGGCTCGGGAAAGTTGTTCCATGAATGAAAGCATGATGGAGGTGATCGTGTGAGACGTTTAAGTTGGGAATGTGGTGGAAAGGAGATGATGTGGGGCAGCATGGAGCTTCTCAAGGGAAGATAAGCTGGGAGAGGCAAGGTTGTGTCATGTTTTGAAAGGGGTGACAAGCTATTAGCAGATGGAGAGCCAGCAGAGGGATTCAAAAAGGAAACAGATGCCATCAAATTAATAGGCAAGGAAGCTGACCTCAGTGGATGTATTTTGTAGAGATTGAAGGGGGGCAAGATGTGTGTGTATTTGGGAAGCCAAAGTGGAGGATCCTGCAGAAGTTGAGGTCGGTATAATATGGATGTAGACAAGAGATTTGGTTGTTGTGGTGGTATGAAAAGCATGGATCTTGGCAATTCTGAGGAGGAAGAAGCAGCAGGATTTCTGAGGCAAGGGAGATGGAAGAGTCAAAAGTAACCTCCATACTGTGGTCTGAGTGATGGGTAGGAAGGATAGAAAAGAGGGAGAAGAAGTGGAAAAATCTAAGGATGAAAGATAAGGAGGGGCCTAGTTAAATTTAAGTTGCTTCCTGAGAAGTTTTTTGAGGCTCAGCTAAATGATCCATTTACTCCACCTATCCCAGCTGTCTCTCCAACATACATAACTCCACAAATTATCTGCTAAAAAAATCCCCTTCCATTTTCAACCCTAGAACGCTGAAGACCACTTGTGAAGACATTGTATTAAAATATGAGTGTTGAAGAGCAGCTAAGCTCTTAATATCTTGATCTTCAAGGATCCCAATATCCCAATTACCTACACATTGCTCCTCACGTTTAAAAAAATATTAGAGGCCAATAGGATTTTCTTTACATTGGAACATATGTATCTAGTACTCATGTATCTAGCCAGACTGTCTTTGGAATTCTAGAGACAAGGTGGGTAAGGTAATATCTTTTATTGGACCAACTTCTGTTGGTGAGAGAGACAAGCTTTCGGAGCTACACAGAGCTGTTCTTCAGGTCTGGGAAAGGTACTCACTGTTGTCACAGCTAAATACAAAGTTGAACAGAGAGTTTAGCATAGTTAGTTAGCACATATTCTAGGGGATCATTCAAGGTGAAGTGGCCCAGAATTCTAGGTACTTGAAAAATAAATAGATAAATAAATCACTAGTGGAGGCCAGTACTGCCCTTGATTTCGACATAGGCAAACTGTCTGGTGAACAAGCAGAGGAAGCTAAGGTGTCTGATGGCTTTAGTCCTGACTGAAGTTTAATTTGTCCTCTCTTCTCTGCCTATGATTCCTATACTCACATACACTTTATCTTCTGAGACCCTGAGCCTGTAACTGGGCATCCCAGTGTGATTGACTTCATGGGACAAGTTGCAGGATTAGGCCCAAATACTTGACTATATAACACATTTTAATACTAAAGAATGATACTTCTCTGAGTCATGTGGTGCATGAGGGAGGAATTTTCAAAAGCACTTGCTGCTTGGCTGACTCTGCTCCCATTGAAGTTAGTGGGAGTTTTACCAATGACTTCAGTAGGAAAAGAGCTAGGCTAATGCTGAATACTTTTGAAAATCTCACCCTGAATGCATAGCTATTAAATACACAAAGTTAAGTAATATAGGACATGCTCCAAGCTACCCAATTTCAAAATGGTATGTTGATGTCACCTCAGAGGTGGTTTAATCCAAGTTATTCCATGTGATTTATTTATCTTAGATACTTATGGGGCTCCCATTACTATGGCATGTGAGCACCTCACGGTCTTTAATGTATTTATCCTTACAGCACCCTGTGAGATAGGGCAGCGCTATTATTGCCATTTAACAGGTGGAGATCTGAGGCACAGAAAGGCTAAGTGACTTGCCAAAGGTCAGATAGGAAGTCTATGGCAGAGGAAGGACTTGACCCTCACCCCTGGTCTCTCAACTCCTAGGCTACTGCCTTAACCACTGGACAGTCCTTCCTCTCATGGCAATGGTATTAATATACTAAGGTATCCTTTGATGTTGGATATTTGATAAAAATTTCTTACAGATACCTGAGATTTCCCAAGTGTAATTTGTAACTTCTAATTTATGAAGTGATTCTTTTCATTTGTTCTCAAGCCCTTTCTTCCTCTAAAATGGTCTAAGTAATTGAATATGTCAGTAATTATATGTCTCCATCTATTTGAATGTTCATTGTTATAGTGATAGTTCCAGGGGGTAACATTACTGAGGATCTTCGAGAATAGCTTACCTTTATGTAAAAACTACTTTCAATACCTTGTGAAGAAAGGTGGCAGCCAGTTTTACCCTCTGTAAATATGTAAAGATCACATCGAAGTTCTTTTTAAAGGCTCTTTGAACAATTTGTACTAACTGTACTGGCAATATCCTTGTTTTGCATCTACAAAGGTTGACAAGAACAAAATGTAAGTGGAAAAAATGCCATGGAATGTACAAGTGAAGGCAGGTTGTAGACCTTTAACTTCTCTCTGCTGCACGTTCCTATTACAATGTGGTTCAATTGCATGTTGATAAACACCACTCAGTGGCCTTGGTCCCAGAGGCTGATGCCATATTCCCTTGGCCCAATTCCCTCTTAAAGGACCAGGGCCATCTAAAATCTGCTCCGTTTGTGGCCAGCTGAACTATAAGTGCCCAAACAAGTGCTCCTCAGCCTTTGGCAGCCAGGCCAGGGCTTATCCTTCACATCACACCCACCAATGTTTCAAATGGTGTGGAGATTTAGCCTACATCCAGAAAGAATGGTTGTACCCTGATTGCCAAGCACAGATGATAAAATGCAGTTTTGACTAGGGTGACCAGACAGCAAGTGTGAAAAATCGGGACGAGGGTGGGGGGTAATTGGAACCTATATAAGACATAGCCCCAAATATCAGGACTGTCCCTATAAAATCGGGACATCTGGTCTTGGAAATAGCTGCTAGCTGAACACAGAGGGGCAGGGGCAGCTCTTGAAAGACCCTTGGGTTAATGAGCTGAGTAACAAATGGCAGGCAGTCAAGGATGCTGATATAATTTCTGCGAGTTCTTTTCCTCAGTCTTAGAATCATAGAATATCAAGGTTGGTCATCTAGGCCAAACCCCTGCTCAAAGCAGGACCAATCCTCAATTTTTGCCCTAGATCCCCAAATGGCCCCCTCAAGGATTGAACTCACAACCCTAGGTTTAGCAGACCAATACGCAAACCACTGAACTATCCCTCCCCCTTTACTGTCATCAGAATGAGCTTCAGCCTGCTCATCCAAGCCCCAGTCTCATGCAGGCTCTGGCCAAATTGCTCACCCAAACTATCTGAATTGGAGATGTAGAATAAATCTGGGTGTCATCAGTATACTGAAGGCATCAAAGCCCACACCTTTTCATTAGCCCTCTGCAATCTGTCATATAAGGAAGAGAGAAGCCATTACAAGGCAGCTCTACCATCCCTTATTAGAAGTTTCAAAAACCTCAGGCCCAGCTGTATTAAAGACAGCCAATAGATCCAAAAAATAAACCAAAACAAACAATCCCCAAAATACAGCCTACACACCTGATCTTCATCTGCTGGCATGAAATCAACTATTTCATCTAGCACAGTTTCTGTGCTTTACCCACACCTTAAACCAGATTGATTGGGGTCATGGAAAAACTCCAGATACTGCTAGATCTGTGTCTTACCAGAAGTTTCTCAATTACTTCTGTGGAAAAAAAAAAGAATCAAAATAGGTCTATAATGGGCAAGTGTCTATATGAGAAGATGACTTCTTGAGCAGAGGCTTAACAAAGACTTCCTTAAAGGAAAACAGAACTCACAATCCTCCAGAAATGAAATGCTGACTGTCTTAGCCAGGAATAGATCCAGCACTTC
This sequence comes from Chelonia mydas, assembly GCF_015237465.2. Lineage (NCBI taxonomy): Eukaryota > Metazoa > Chordata > Testudines > Cheloniidae > Chelonia > Chelonia mydas. Next base: position 156,421,044 of record NC_057849.1, on the reverse strand, counting down.
CCCACTGCTACTCAGCAACCAGGAAGAGTAGGTAATACCTAATAACTCACCAGACCCAGAAGGTATTCTTCTAAGAGTTCTGAAGGAACTCAAATACCAAATTGCAGAACTACTAACTGTGATATGTAAACTATCACTGAAACTATCTGTACCATGTGACTGGAGGGTGGCTAATGTAAAGACAATTTTTTTTAAAAGGCTGCAGAGGTGATCCTGGCAATTACAGGCTGATAAACCTAATTTAATACCAGGCGAATTGGTTGGAATTATAGTTAAAGGCAGAATTATCAGATACATAGATAAATAAAACATGTTGGGGAAGAATCAATGTGCCTTTTGTAAAAGGAAATCATGCCTCATCAGTCTATTAGAATTCTCTGAGGATGTCAACAAACATGTGGACAAGGGTGATCCAGTGGATATAGTGTACTTGGACTTTCAGACAGCCTTTGAAAGATCCATCATCCCCAAAGGCTTGTAAGCAAACTAAGCTGTCATGGGATAAGAGGGAAAGTCATCTCATGGATCAGTAACTAGTTAAAAGATAGGAAACAAAGGGTAGGAATAAATTGTCAGTTTTCACAATGGAGAGACATAAATAGCCAGGTCCCCCAAGGAACTGTACTGGGGTCAGTGCTGTTCAACATATTCATAAATGATCTGGAAGAGAGGATGTATAGTGAGCTGGCAAAATTTACAGATCATACAAAATAACTTAAGATAGTTAAGTCCAAAGCTTACTGAAATGGACTTTGAAATGGATCTCACAAAACTGGGTGACCGGGCAACAAAATGCCAGATGAAATTTCTTCATCTGTGAAATGGGGATAGTGACACTGCCCTCCTTTGTAAAGCATTTTGAGATCTACTGATGAAAAGTGTTATATAAGAGCAAGGTACTATTATTAATGATGTTTATTAAGGTTGTTCCTTAAATGGCATACGGTGCACAAAATAAAGAGAATCCCTATTTTCAAGAACTTACAGTTTAAGTTGAGGTGGAACTGGATGCACGTTGATTACAAACACTATGGGTGGGAGTGAATGAGGGTCACTGAACTGAGGTTACGTGATTGATCAGGTTGGCAATGCATGCATCATGGAAGTTCCAAGCATATATTGATTTTTCAGCTGTGCCTGCATGCAAGATATCGTTTCTTTGAAGGGAAAACTGGGCTTTATAGGCTTCAAGAAAAAAAGAATGTTTTGAGGAGGGAGCTTAAAGCTCTGTGAGGAAGACCATGGTCAGCAACTTTGCTCCTCTGGCACAACAAAACTTTCTACAGTAAGGGTAAAGCTCATCCGTGCAGGAGACAGAACTTTCCCAGGGGCCAGTCCCAAAGGAACAAACTCCCAAAAGAACTAAGGACCTTCACAAACCTCACCACTTTCCACTCTAAGTGCAAGGTGCCTTTCTTTGATCTTGCCTTCTCTAATATAAACACATAGAGACTCTGTGTGTGTGTGAGTAACACACTACTAACAGAAAACATTGCACTGTGCAAACTTCTCCCTTTGAACAGAGGATGAGAGAACACCACATGACGGATGTTAGCCAAGTTGCTAGATAAATTTCAGGGAGGCACTCAAACATTATGTTGATGAGAGCAGGATAAGAACTGATATAGAATAGAATGGATTTGGAGAAGAAGAGGGTTAAGAGAATATGGGTGGTACAGTGCCCCCATTGGCTCTCATCTTTCTGACCATCCTCATTTCCACCAATTATGAATTTCAAAGAAAGTCTGGATACTAATTCAGGCAGCTTCACTTTCTCCAAAGATAGAAGTGACCATGAAAATGGTGTTCTCAACAGAGCAGCAACCCTGGAACCCCACAGACCTGAGATGTGTCTTTTTGGAGTTCTGGAGCATACTGGAGAATGCTGACACACTCTAGATCAGTTTCAATACAGAATTGGAACCATTCAACTGTGCCCCCGCCCCCCACAAATGCCTATCAGGTATAGAAAATAAATGTTCTTTAGTGACCTCAGCTGCTAAGGTCTTTTGCCTGCAATTGGAGGATACCCTTTCTTTATATTCCTTTTCGCATCCTAGACGTCCCTGCAAGGAACAAATGGAAGGTCTTTTTCACTGGCCGAATTAGAAGTGGGTTTCACATCTGCAGGTCTCAAATCTTCAGGTTGTCATGGGAAGACCACACTGTTAATATTGTTGTTTTATTTCACCCTCCTATAGTGAGACTTGCCTCAACAATAAAATCAGGGTGGGGGTATAAGTATTAGCATTTTAATTTATGTATGTCTGCTGATTGGAGTAAAACTGGTTATTAACCCACATGGAATTACTGATTTCCCAGCACGGCCACTTTAGTGCATGCTCTTTGCTCCAGGTAGAAAATAATACCTGAAAATATGTTGGTTAATAAATCATTGTCAGTTTTTAATATTAATAGTCCCTTTGAAATGGATTCCTACCAAATATCACAGTTAGTGGCTGCTTTGCTAATGTGTTAATGGGTCATTAACTAAAACCAGTCATTAGCTGCCAGTGTAACAACTTCCATAAGGATTTATTAAGGTAACCTCATATATTATTAAAGAGAAATTTCATGGATTTAATTTTTTTTAAAATTGTCTCCCTCAGGCTTCCACTGATATTGCTTCTAAGATGGAAATGTTTGCATATCAGATGATGATAAAGTCCACTTCTATCCTTTTTAAACATTCATAATTTTATTTCTAAAATTGCCCTTTTCTTCTCAAGCACTGGGAGGCACTGTACATCACTTAAAAGGCTCATGCAGCAAAAGGGTCATTTTTTTTTTAAATACTCTGTTAATATTCACAATTAAATAGACCAACTTGAGGGGGATCTGGCACAGGAAAAAAGGAGAAAGATGAAATTATTTCATCTGTGTTTATTCTCAAAACGTATAAAAGGAAAGCCTATTTTCATACATTGCGCCACCAAACTGTGGAACTCATTGCCACAGAAAGTCACTGAGGCCAAGCGCGTAATGACATTCAATATGAGACTGGACATTTATAGGACTATCAGGATTATCCAGAATTCTTATAATTTATGTGGCCATTTTTGGAAGGGACATTAAACCTTGTGCTTCAGGGCTTAAGCCAATCTCTATTAGAGACCAGGATGAGATCTATCTAGGGGCAGATTATCCCGTATCCACCTACTGTGGGGTTTTTCCACCTTCCTTTAAAGCATCTGGTACCACTCACTGTTAGAGAGACAAGATACTGAACTAGTTAGACCATGAGTCTGATCAAATATGTTCCTGTGTTTTCCTTTTTTTTTTTTTTAAATGGATGGATTTCAGGATGTAGGAGCTTCCACAGCTATTGTTCACCACAGAAAAAGAACTAATGATTGCCTGGTGACCTACAGACCTTAAAAAAAAAAATCCACATTGCAAACAGTTGCCACACATTGGTATCAGAAATATCAAATTTTTTTCCCCATCACTAAGAATGTGAGGTAATTTTAGCCTTGATTCTGCAATGGGATCTATCCTGGCAGACTCCTGCACCTATGCAGAGCCCCCGTTAACTTCACTGGAGTGCCACAGAGTGGTGGAGGTGTGCCCATGATGAGATTATTACAGGATTAGGGCCTTTGTGGTAACAATAACAATTCACTTTTTATTAGGTTTCACACTGAGGTGAGAATGATGGGATCCCTAAAAGTTCAACGGTGTGTGAGCACAGACTGTCAGCATCTAGAAAGACTGGGCATTGGGCACCAGATGTCCTGATTTTAGAGAGACAATCCCGATATTCTGGAGTTTTTCTTATATAGACACCTATTACCCTCCACCCTGTCCTGATTTTTCACACTTGCTGTCTGGTCACCATAGGACATTCTCTCTTGTTCAAAGAAAATATATTTTAAAAACCATATTGTCATGAAAATTGGCAGATCTTATTCACAGTCATCTTATGTGAACCAAAACAAATCAAGCCGTCAAGCCACTGTAATTTACATCACTGCAAAAATAAAACTGTGATTTACAGGCTGTTAAAGGTTAGTAAGCTGGTACTAAATGGTTCAAATTATATCCTGTTTTGTAATCTGTGGATGAGCTGAAATTATTTATGAATGCCATCTTTTCTCAGAATGGTCTTGTTTTATTTCATCTCTGCAAGGCAATGCTACAGAAATTCATCCAAAAGTATTGCAGTGATAATGTCCTAATTTATACCTCATGGGGGAGAGGGGACGGGACCATAGAAACAGGAGGGATGGGAATGATATCTGATGATAAAACTTCACGACATCTTGTTTTTGAGAAATCACCTGTGAAATGTCCTTGTATATTAGAAAAACTTTCAGCACTATCACTTAAGCACCTTGTTAAACTAAGGAGCCTACAACTAAATACTGAATCATGAAAAAGCCTTACTGTTTTGTGCCTGATTAATTATAACATTTATAGCTAGAGTTGTATTGTTTTTTCACTAGCAACTGCTGATATCACTGTTAACTACAAAATCAGTTGCACTCAGCGTTGACTGTACCTTTGTAAAGCAAGAATGCATCTTTCACAGGGTGGAGAAAGAATGCTGGGTGTATGATTATTATGCTTACATGCAACTGCTTTTCCATAAACCAATGTATTCCTTGTGATAAAATCACAACCCTCCTGAATACTATGAATAAAAAAGGTTAACACTTCCTGGTAGAAGCATTCTGTAGCATGACAGGATAGAAAGCTTTTCCTTACCAATAAAGACTAGAGATGGCCCTGAATCAAGACTCCCAATCCAAAAACCAAATGGGAAAGTTCAGATCTGAATCTGAGGTTTGTCACTCATGAAATCTCTGATAAAGATGACATTTACCAGCCAGTATAAAATGGTAATTAGAAAATAAGCTCTGATTTTCAGCTAATTATTCAGTGTAATCATGTCTAGAGTAGGTGGAAGGCAGAATGCCAACAGTCACATGATGAAAGTCAGCACTAAAGTGAAAGGTTCAACATCATGCTCCATCTAAGAAAGCTCACAACCCCTCCTCCCCACTTTGCGTCTCTCCGCTGGCTCCACTGCACTGAAAACAAGCTGCTTTTCTTTGCCTTTAAGGCCATTCACTAGGGAGCTCCACCCCAAAAACTCTATTGAGTTATTAAGCAGTCACTCCCCAGCCTTTGCTCTGCCAGTCATGCCAGCCTTGATTGTCTGCCTATCCACTCCCATGTCAAGCACCTCCATGCTTTCTCTCGTGCCACCTCCCACACTGGGAAAAAACTCTGTCAAATTCATGGAGCCACCATCTCATCCTCTTACATCCATCCTCAAAGCCTAGCTCTGTTGGGATGCATACAAATCACTATCATCTGCCATTGATTAGGCAAGTGACGAGCTGTACCTTCTACTTTCCTCCTGAATTCTGTTTTATTATTACCTCCCAACTCACCCTCACCTTATTTGTCTTCTAGTTGTGCTCTGTCTGGCACCAAGGCTGTAAGCTCTCTGGGGCAGTGATGGTCTTTGTTATTTTTCAGTACAGTTCCTAGCACAATGGGGCCTTGATTCTTGATTGGGGGCTCTCCTAGGCACTCCTGTTACAAATAAATAATTATAAGAACTCTGCAGAGCTTATGCAGCCAAATCTATATTTTAAAATGTGCTTTATATTATTGTAAAAGAACATGTGAGTGACTAGTCAAAGAGGAGAACTCAGAGTATTATTTCTATAGCAACTGACGTGCACTGGGCACTGTCCAAACAAGTAAGGGACCAATCCAATGTCCATTTAAAACATAAGAACATAACAATGGCCCTATTGGGTCAGACCAAAGGTCCATCTAGCCCAGTATCCTGTCTTCCGACAGTGGCCATGCCAGGTGCCCCAGACAGAATGAACAGAACAGGTAATCATCAAGTGGTCCATCCCTGTCGCCCATTCCCAGCTTCTGGCAAACAGAGGCTAGGGACACCATCCCTGTCCATCCTGGCTAATAGCCATTGATGGACCTATCATCCATGAATTTATCTAGTTCTTTTTTTAACCCCGTTATGGTATTGGTACCTACTTTGCTAGGTACTGGAACAGGCCCTAGTGGAATAAGGACCCTGCCTCAAAGAGCTTATCCCGATTCCTGTGGAACTACCTGTATGTTAGGCAAGCAAGATTTGGTGCCGTATTAGCAATTAAAGGGCATGAGATTGAATCTTCACTGCCTTGCACCTTTTGTAATCCATTACTCTTAAGCAAAATGGGTGTAAAAACACAGCCATTATGATCTGGAAGCATTTTCCACCTACTTTGTACAGGAGTAAATAATGGCAGAAAGTGGAAACTGGGTGGGGAGGAGGGGAATTAATCCCTACATGTTACTATTCACTAACTAGCTCTCAATGGAACATACATTAATGGCGTAGAAAGCCAGTAATGGTAGCATTAAAGCAGCTTATAGGCATAAATCACAGCACACCTAAGTAGGAAAATCTATGATCTGGGTATGTCCTACTGGGTGATTAAATGAGAACTCACCCCAACATGAATCAAATTGAGCCCAAGCTTTCAAGGTGTAAACAAGTTCAATTAAAGGTGTTTTATTACCTCTCCACATACAGTGGGGGTGTTAGTATGGGTGTTATTCTTTTATTTATCTTGTGTTTGCACCTAGTGGCTCCATTCAGCTCTCATTGTGCCAGACATTATACATATGCACACAGTAACAAATCATTCCAGCCCCACAGTGTTAACAACTGAAGTAGATAAGACAGAGAAAAGGTGGGGGGAAAGTATTATTTTTAGAGCAAGTTAAACTTTTTTGTTGGAAATATTTTTTGATGAAAAATGGCACACTCAGCAAAATGAGAATTTTTAGTCGGAAACATCTAAATTTGACCATTTGGAGGGGGAATTTTTGGTTTTAGGGTTTTGGGGTTTTTGATGAAACCCCAAAAACTTCTGAAGAAAAATTTTGGGGTTTTTTGGTCAAAAAACATTGTGAGAATAAAATTCATTTCATAACCAGTTCTAATTATCACTCATTTCACAAATAGGGAACTGAAGCAGAGAGCGATTCACTGACTTGCCCATGACCACACACAAATTCTGTGACAGAGACAGGAACTGAACTCAAATCTCTGTTGGCTCACTCCAGGACCTAAAGCAAAAAACGACTGCCTCTCTCCTCTCTGCAGACTCTGCGTAATACATTATTGTACAGCATGAAGTGTTAATTCAGGGCTTGTCTACCCAGTGGGGTAATGTGCTACAGGGCTGCAATTTCTAAAGCACACTAATATGCTACGCTTTAATTGGGCCATGTAGACTCTGCCGGGATATGTCTACCCAGCTTTTTGGAGTGAACCTTCCAGCCTGGATCAACAAACTCAGGTTAGCAGGGCTCACTCTTGCCCTCGCTCTGTATAGACAGCACTTTGAAGTTGCAGCTTGGGCTGGAGCTCAGGCTCTGAAGTCTAGGCTTCAGAGCTGTGTAGACATAGCCCTGGTGAGCACTAAAGGTTCCCTGGTGCACTGTAACATGGTGCTGTCTGAAACTGTAATGCATTAAAGCACACTGGGGAACCTTTAGTGCACACCAGCAGGGTTTAAGGGACCAAATAAAGCTCAACATGTTAGTGCGCTTTGGAAATCACACCCCTGTAGAGCGCATTACCCCGCTGCGTAAACAAGCCACCAGTGACGAGGGAACCCAGCACAGTGGATAACACCAGGGCAAGGTCAGTTGCTTCCTGAAGAGGTTCCCCAGCCAAGTGTGAAAAAGAAATGGGGGAGGGGAGAAGATCATGAAGATAATCCTGAAAGATTCTTAACAGTAAACTCCCAGCTGCCTGTCAGTGGAAAATATGTGACCACTTTATCCATTGACATGAGGGTAACAGAGGAAGAGTGAAAAATCTGCATTAGCTGTAATGCATCTATATAGCTACCGGTGCCTACATGATTGTATGAGACTTTTTCATTTATTTCTGGTTGTTACAGTAACGTGATAGGTTACTGTAGTTTCTAACATGGAAATGAAAGGAAACCTCACTTTCACTAACCTGCTGGGCTGTTTAGTGCCAAAGGCAACAGCTTTTTAATCCAAAGCGAAAGTTATAAAATGAAATACATTTACCAGGATAAAAAAAAAAAGGACCTTTCTCAACTGCCCATGTATAACTGTGTGAGCTAAATTAAAAACATATATTATCAGCTGGAAGCTCATTTGTGTGAAGAATTCTTCGTAAAGTTTTGACAATGTACAGACAGAGCACAGCGATGGAGCTAAGCATCTTTCCCTTCCTCCTGGCTGGGCAGTAGTGAGCAGGTGGGGGAGGTGATACTCCCCCAAGGCAAGTCACAGCTTTCAAAGGATGGAATCCCAGGGAGCATCTATTCTGGATCTCATTTAGAATGCAGAGAGGGACACAATGAGTAGTGGAAATGGAAACATGGCCCTCCCTCAGAGACACAGTACAATGAGGAAGATGCCAATTTACAAATCCAAAGATGAAACAGGAAAACAAGAAATAGTTGCATTCCCCACCAGCAAGTCCCTCCATCCTCTGTAATTTTAATAAAGCAAAGGGACCAAACATCAGTTTGATTTATTTCTTATTGCTACCAGCATTAGCTGAAACAACTAGCCATACACCTTCAGGGTAAGTGAATTAAAACAATAATGGGCAATGCTGAATATGGTTTAATCCTGTACCACTGAAGTCAATGGGATTTTTACCATTGACCTCAATGTAACAAGTATCAGGGTTTAAATGACAGACAGTGCATCAAGCTGGGTCTCTAAACAACACTAAACCAAAAATGACAGAACAGCCATTAATTCACAGTCAACTTGATATCACTGATTATTAATAATTTAAATCTCTTCTCACCACTGCTGCAGCCCCTGCGCCTGGCTGTTACAGAGCCTCTCGTGCAAGCAGAGACTCACTACTCTCAGGGATGGCAGAGGATCACTTGGTGGTTTTCTCACAGTGCATCTCCATACTTTGCTAATTAGTTAGAGAAACCAGCAGCACATCTCTTGTCTCTAGTGGCAGGCTATTAAAATGAGAATAAACTGTTCAGGAGGAGTAACTATGGCTGCTGCCACCCCTGCTGGCCTTGGTGAATGGGGAGTTGTGCAGGAGAAGCTGCAATTTCTGTTAGTACATCTAATGGCGCATCTACTTCCAGTGCGCTGCCATGCTTGTAGCATCCACTCCAGCCTCTGGTGCTTCCTCTCACAGAAAGCTTGGGGGATGGGAGCACTTTATCTAGGCTGCTAGTTTTTTCTCTCCACCCTTTTGACACTCATTTCTTTTTCGATTTTTGTCCTGATTTTATAATAATTCTTCTTGCAGAACCACAAGTTTTGGCTGCTTGTTTTCCTTCCAGTATTTTTAGACTAAACTACCTCTAGAAGCTTACTTCTACTTTTGTCACTACATGCAGCCAATGAAGTGAGCTGTAGCTCACGAAAGCTTATGCTCAAATAAATTTGTTAGTCTCTAAGTAGTCTCTAAGCCACAAGTACTCCTTTTCTGTCTACTTTTCTATATTTTAATTAATCAATCAATCTCCCTATATCTGTTGCCCAAACTATTGTGTATGGCTCTCTACTTACAAGTCTTTATGGATCCAGTAATGAAATCTAGATAAACTAATATAGTTGTTGAGTATGTTTAGGGAACAGGTGAGACGGCTGAGAGAGTTCAGTTAAGGTTACTTAGGAGATGTTTTTTTTCTCCTTGAGAGAGAGAAAGAGAGATAGTAGGTATGTATGTGGTGTTTTTCTTGGGGCTACTCTATGTGATATGTTGCTGAAACTTTTTGTTGTCTTTACATTTAAGTTATTTGATTTAAATTTAAGTGAACATTTGATTAGAAGCCAAGATGTCTTTGTCTGCCATTATGCAGTCTGAGGATGGAGTGGGGAAAAGAATTGATGTCACATAAGTAATGATTGATGGAAGCAGCTTTAATCCCAGTGAGTGAAATTCCCAAATTCACTCTTTCTTTTGCGTTTTTCTGAAGGTTTTAATTCAGCCAGAAATAAATTTTAGTGTTTTAGGCAGCAAAAATACATAGTATGTTGGAACCTTGTAAAACATTACTTAAAATAAGATTAAAATGGTAAAACTAATTTTAATACTATTTATATTTAGAGGGGTGTGTGGGTGTGTGTGTGTGTATTAAAAAAAATAGTCCAGATGCCTGTAAACAGACCTCTTTAAAAGTGAACAGATATGTTGTGGTATTCATCTCCTGCAAAGCAACATTCCTCTTACATTTCAGAAATAGGAATAAGTATCTCCACTTCCTTTGTAAAGTACTTTAAGAAGTATAGATGAAAAGTACCATATTAAACCTAGCTCTTTTCTTTTATTTAATATACCTATAATTTTATTTATTAAGACTTTTGTTCAGCCAAAAAGTGAGAAGAATTAAGAATGCATTCATGGAGATGATTAAAAAAGGAACATTGTATTAGCTGGGAGACAGCACATTGCACATTTTACCAGTAATTCATAAGCTAATGCCTCCCTGCACGTGTCCCACAACACACATGCTCCTAAAATATTGGATTACACTAGGATCAAAGCTAGTGGTTAACCTACAGATTCACGTGGCAAAAAGAGAAGAAAACATACCCACTCGCTCCTCACCCACCCCCAGTAATTGGGCCTTTTTTAGGCAAGCTCAGCATGAATTTTTGAGGGACATTATCCTCAGACATGCAAAAACAAGCCAGTGCTGTTCAAAAGGTTTAGCATAAATATACTGTACGTAATGGTGAGAAAGGCTACGCTGTGGCTGGCAGCTGCAATTGTTAGTTTACTGCTTGCACCATTAATTACTTTCCTGAATGTTCAAGTCAGTATTTGTGACTTGAATATTTATCAGTAATTGCTAAGTAAGAAAGCAGTCACCCACCATTGCTATTACAAGGTGCGTGATTGTGTTGACTTATGTTCAATATTCCCTTTAAGATGTACACCCACATGCATGGGTGCTGGAACTAGAGATGCTGGGGTGTGGCAGTACTCCCTGGCTTGAAGTGGTTTCCATCATATACAGTGGCTTCAATAGCTGCAACATTCTCTTCAGGGGGAGTGGCAAAGAGTTAAGTGGCCAAGAAACTTCAGCATCTGTTAGCTGGCCACACACTTTTTCTTCCCTTCACCCCCTCTTCCCATTGCTCCTGCCCACCTCTCTAGGTGCTTTCCCCATACTTCTCATGCTCCGCCTCTTCTCTCCCTACCTGATCTTCTTTGGGATGTTGCTGCTGTTGTATGAAACAGCAGCAGCTGCATGTTGCCTGTCCAAGAAAAAGTGACTCCCTGACTAATTTTCACAACAAGCTAAATTAGAGTTTGTATTAATTAAAAAAAAAAAAAACACTGACCAAGGTTGGTCACGTAACTCACCATGACTCTTATTTTGTCTGAAAAGCGAGGCTGTTGAGTCCAGCAGCCCTGTACACAGGTGATGATTCATTGCAAGCTGTTACAACAAGCAGGGTTTTCGAGTCTCTAACGTTCTGTCCAACAGTATACAGAAAGCAAGTCAGCTAGGGCTAGTCAAAACATTTTGGTGACTCTGAACAGCACTCACTCTGCTCCCCCAATACAACAGGTTAGAGTGCAAAACTCACTCCCTCTCCAAGAGTTTATCTTGTAAACATAAGCAACCACAGAACATAAAATTAGGCTCCCGCTTAAGCATGATTTTGTTCTAAAGATTTCTTTCTACAAATTCTCTTTCCACAAAGTAGATAAGGAAGCTGCAAGCCCACATCTAGCCTAGTGGGTGTTAACAAGATACACCTGCCACTATGAGTCATCATTCGCACCTTTATAGGAGTGTTTTAATTCCCAATAATAGGTTGAGTCCAAAAAGAAATTTACACATTAATAAGGATCCTAGACCATGCCACCTTTATGTAGTAACTAATGAAATAGGTTACAGGAAAAACCCCACATTAAATCAGTGTGGGTTTTGTCCCCCATTAGTGGCTGGATCACTAAGTCTTATAAGTCTTATGAGCAGAGCTGGGCAAGAACCAGATTTTTCATTTCATGGGGTATTTCATGACTTAAAATTTCTAGTCTCTTACAAAATGGAATGAAATCAAAAAGGAAATAAATTTCCTACAAAATAAAATTAGGAAAAACGTTAATTTAGGGTTGATTGAAGCATTTTGACTTTTCACATTTTATTTATTTATTTTAAATTAATGTTAAAAGTCTTTTCAAAATAGAAATGCTAAACATTCTGTTCCAAAATGATCAAAATGGAAGGTTTCAACATTCTCTAGAAAGAAAATTGGGGGGGGGGGGAGGGGGAATTGTCAACATTGTCAAGTTTCCATGCAATATTTCACTTTTGACAAAGTGGCATTTTCCAAAAAAAACCCAAAACACACTTCATCAGAAAATTTCCAATAAACTCTATTTTTTCTTTGAGACTGCTTCTTCCCCAAAGCTAATGGACCAGTTTGTTTGGGTTTTTTAGAGACTCATGCTTTTAGATTCAGATATCCTAGGTTCAATCCCTGCAGGTGACCCAGCCAGGGGTGCTGTAACATGTGATTTGTTCATTCCATCAGAGGAGTATGGGGGTCTGGAACAGCCTCCCAATAGGAACTGTGGGGGGAAACAACTTAATTAGTTTTGAGAGAGCCGGAGACATGTATGAGTGTATTGTATGATATAGTTGCTCATGATGGTAGGGATCAGAACACAGTCGCCCTTGCACTCCCTTCTGCTTTAGGTCTTCTGTTCCTAAAATCTCATGTGTCAGGGCTTCAACCAGCAACCTTTAGGGGTCAGAAAGGCATTTATCTCCCACCCTGCCCCCAATGTATTCTGGGTTTGTTGTTTTTTGTTGGGGGGAAGGGGTGTGGCTATTGTTGTTTTTGCTCTCCTTCCCCTGGAGCATCAGAGATGGCCATGGCTGGACATGCGACACAGCACAGGGTGGGCCAGTTCACGGAGGTGGCGCTCAGCATTTTGTCAGGAGCTTGGCTGGCTGGTTCTTGCTCACATGCTCAGAGTGTTACTGATCGCCACATATGGGGCAAGGTAGGAATCTTTCCCCCAGATCAAACTGGCTGTGACCTTGGGGTGGTTTTTTCACCTTCTTCTGTAGCATGTGGGTGCTGTTCACTTGCCAGGATTATTTGGGTATGTGTCACTAAATCGTTTCTCTGCTATCCATGCAGTCAGCATGGATTCACCAAGGGTAGGTCATGCCTGACTAATCTAATCACCTTCTATGATGAGATTACTGATTCTGTGGATGAAGGGAAAGCAGTGGATGTATTGTTTCTTGACTTTAGCAAAGCTTTTGACACAGTCTCCCACAGTATTCTTGTCAGCAAGTTAAAGAAGTATGGGCTGGATGAATGCACTATAAGGTGGGTAGAAAGTTGGCTAGATTGTCAGGCTCAACGGGTAGTGATCAATGGCTCCATGTCTAGATGGCAGCCGGTATCAAGTGGAGTGCCCCAAGGGTCGGTCCTTGGGCCGGTTTTGTTCAATATCTTCATAAATGATCTGGAGGATGGTGTGGATTGCACTCTCAGCAAATTTGCGGATGATACTAAACTAGGAGGAGTGGTAGATACGGTGGCAGGTAGGGATAGGATACAGAGGGACCTAGACAAATTGGAGGATTGGGCCAAAAGAAATCTGATGAGGTTCAGCAAGGATAAGTGCAGGGTCCTGCACTTAGGACGGAAGAATCCAATGCACAGCTACAGACTAGGGACCAAATGGCTAGGCAGCAGTTCTGCGGAAAAGGACCTAGGGGTGACAGTGGACGAGAAGCTGGATATGAGTCAACAGTGTGCCCTTGTTGTCAAGAAGGCCAATGGCATTTTGGGATGTATAAGTAGGGGCATAGCCAGCAGATCGAGGGACGTGATCATTCCCCTCTATTTGACATTGGTGAGGCCTCATCTGGAGTACTGTGTCCAGTTTTGGGCCCCACACTACAAGAAGGATGTGGAAAAATTGGAGAGAGTCCAGCGAAGGGCAACAAAAATGATTAGGGGTCTGGAACACATGACTTATGAGGAGAGGCTGAGGGAACTGGGATTGTTTAGTCTGCAGAAGAGAAGAATGAAGGGGGATTTGATAGCTGCTTTCAACTACCTGAGAGGTGGTTCCAAAGAGGATGGTTCTAGACTATTCTGAGTGGTAGAAGATGACAGGACAAGAAGTAATGGTCTCAAGTTGCAGTGGGGGAGGTTTAGGTTGGATATTAGGAAAAACTTTTTCACTAGGAGGGTGGTGAAACACTGGAATGCGTTACCTAGGGAGGTGGTAGAATCTCCTTCCTTAGAAGTTTTTAAGGTCAGGCTTGACAAAGCTCTGGCTGGGATGATTTAATTGGGGATTGGTCCTGCTTTGAGCAGGGGGTTGGACTAGATAACCTCCTGAGGTCCCTTCCAACCCTGATATTCTATGATTCTATGATTCTATTGCAGGGCCCCAGGTATCAGTGTACCTTGGTCCCCTCCTCATCTCTCCCTGTGGCACATAATTGTTTAATCTCCTGTGAACTATAAAACCTTGGTATAATTTCAGTTGTCAGGTTTAGTGTGTGGATACTGGGGTGGTAGTAGTGGCCTCTGATACACTTGAGATCTGACTGGATGATCTGGTGGTCCCCTCTGGCCTTAAAATCTGATTCTCTGAGTTCATTGTATCATCTAATTTTCATTGTGTTATGGTCAATTCATATGCTTATATACATATATAAAAAATCAATGTATGCTAAACGGGTTTTAAATTGTAGGATTACAGAAGTATGAGACTGACAGGTATTTAGGAGTGATGAGTATGTATTGGGTATATAAGTAAAGCATGGCTGGAACGCAAGGCCCATAGGCTGAGACTTGTAAGACTTTAGCTTACCAGACTAGACTATAAGCTTAAGGATGCTTAACATGAGTGGGTAATGCTATGCCAGTAATGTTACAAGATTACTCCTAAAAGATGTGCCAATAGGTGATTTACGAAAAAGTAGATTACAGTAGACCCCAGTGTATTGTCCAAGACCACAAGACACCTGACTGTAACATCTTTGAATGTTCAGTCCTGACCGCAGGTTGTCATAGACACATGTTGTGCGTAGATCCTAAAAGAGTCAGCGGAACTAAGAAATAACCTATGAAAAACAGGGCACCCCAATATTTATTGGGTGTGGAAGTACAGAAAAGAGGGTTGAAACCTTTATGCATGTGCACAAGGTGTTAGGTACAGTCAGAATTACAATATTAAAAGGGTTCCCTGGTTGGGTAAAGTAGGAAGGATCCAGGGATGACTGCATGGGAAACCCTAGAAGGAATCATCCCTCTATTAATGATAATCTGGTGAAAGATCCATCATACCCCAGAATCTCTTGGAGGATGTGAGAATGATTACAGTTATAATTCTCGCATGGATTTGTGTAGGATTTTATATATATACATACATATATACACACACACACACACGGATAACTGTGACTTTACTTATTGCTTCAGTAAAACTTGTAGTACAGATAAGACTTTGTACTTGTGATTGTGTCTGTCGTCACTAATCTTGGACTCGGTATGTTCCTAGAGTCTCCAAATTTGAGAAAAGCATCAGAGGTGACTTTCACTTTGTTGAGCTTGAAACCGCAGCAACTAGAGCAGAACTCCTGGTGCTGTCATACAAAACTGCTAAATTTGATTTAAATAGATCAATATGGGACGATGTTCAAAGTGTTACAGACCGTTGCAGCAGTAGCTTTTCACGTAAAACAGCATATGACTTGATTTGAGTTGACTCTGGAAGTGATGCGCACTTCTGGAAGTGATCCACGCATTCATTTCAGTATTGGAGGCAATGGAAGTTAGTGTTTAGATATACTGACAGTTAACAAAGTGTTCTGATTGCTGTGTGCTATTAATGAAACAGAGAATGCTCTTCTGTCGTGTATTTTTTCAGAATAGTCACAACACAGCCAAAATAGTTACCATTATTCTTTAGATTACAAGAAGCATTGGGAATCATACTCCAGTGCCCTAAGGTCCAAAAAGCCTGTCTATATCCTGCTGAGTTTCAGAAAGTTTAGTGACATCTAACTCTGAATCTCTGCCAGACAGTGAGAACGTCTAAAATGAATGTCTTCTCTGACATTAGCTTAACCTGGATTCCACGAGTATGCATGTCAGTCTAATCTCAGACAACTCAATACTGTGCTTGTTCAGTGCTTGGCCATACGATGCAGCCTGGAGCTATATGAAATGCTCAAGATTTTATAACAGTGATATCATTTCCTGGTCTTGCTTTGTGATTATAATAATCATATTACTTATAACTTCATCTTTAAAGAACATTACCAAAACTACCTAATTAATCGATTAATCCTCACAACACAAGACAAGGGTTTCACTATATTCTGGAATTTCTTCTTCAAATTTACTCTTGTCTGCTGATCAAATGGCTCAGAACATCACCATCCATGATGGATTGGTTCACTCTTGGATAATCTGCTTTCACAAGCATATAGCTGACGGATATACCCGTATATAGTCACAGTGAAATACGGTATAGTGTTGGAATTTATTCTGATCATTCACAAGACCAAAAATACACAGTAAAAGAAACGTGAAATACAAAGAATTAAATAACAAAATTACTAAAATTATCTGGTAAGTACTGCTCAGGTAACTGAAGAGACACAGATACAAGGTAAACACAATGGGACAGCTTCATGCCGGATGTTACTCAAGAGAAGTTCATGAAATTACATCAGGCATCCTTGTAGCCAAGACTTACAAATACATGTTACGAGGAATCTTAGAGATTTACCTCACTTTCTCAGGACCCAACTATCTCATCAATGAGTGTGTGCATCAGTGATTGAGAGGGACCCATTAAGAATGACACATTTTGTTTGATCCTTATCTAACATGATTTCCATCCTCCATCCTTCCTGCGCAAAACAGAGAGACTTGCTGTGCTTATGCCCAGGCTCCAGACTAAATAATTTAAATGTTTAAGCTAGATGAACCAACAGCTATGAGGTTATAAGCCAAATTCTGCTGACAGTTAAACAGGCATTGTTCTCATTGACTTAAACAGGATTTGCATCCACAAAACAAAAGAATATGGCTATGCATGCTCAAGTCAATTTTATGATAATCTAGGTGGACCTCAGGAGAATATAACATAAGGACAACCATTGGGTGGCAGTACACATCAAGTCATTGGGACGGGGTTGTCCTTTTGTTTGCATAGTTACAAAGTGCATTGCTCCATTACCATAGGTCATAAAAGGCCCATTAGAGGCACTGTCCTTCTACCCAGCAGAAGAGATTGCTCTTTGTGAATCACCTTTTCCCACAGACACTTCATGAACTTCAATGTCATTAATTCTCACAGGATCAAAAAAATATATCTTATTAAAGAAAAATGTGCACACAAGTCATATCTTGTCACAGTGCTAAAAAGGTGTAGTTGAAATGATTTGAAGATAACGACCTGTATGTCTCTGTCAATCATCCCAGTCTTAGGTCAGATAAGCATTGAATGATTCATGTAAGTGTTCTGTATGACATTCTTTGGTATTATTTTATGGGGGCTCTATTATTTTATTGTTGTATTTGACACTGTGATTATGTATAATTGATGGTTTCCCTGATATTGCCTAGAAAGAGCTGATTAGGTGATACCCATAATTCCAAGCATGTTTACTTCTATATACACATGGGGTTCATTTTATGAGTCTTCTTGACCAAGCCACCATTATAAAGGAAGATGTGTTCTCACAGAATGAAGTGGT
This sequence comes from Chelonia mydas, assembly GCF_015237465.2. Taxonomy (NCBI): domain Eukaryota; kingdom Metazoa; phylum Chordata; order Testudines; family Cheloniidae; genus Chelonia; species Chelonia mydas. The sequence goes on along the minus strand of NC_057849.1, from coordinate 156,403,276 downwards.
TAAATACATGCTTTGACTGACAATGGAAATAATTTTCCAACAAATCCCACATATGGCAAAGCAGATAATTTCTTTGAGTAGTATTGTCCACTGTAGCATGATGAAACAATGCATAAGATCTCTCTCTCTCTCTCTACTCCATAGCACTCAGAAATACTATGACCTCAGGGCTCAGAAGCTGCTGCAACTTCATAGGTTTCCAAAACCTTAACTGCACATTGCAGTAGGTTTCCTGATAGAATTTAATTTAGAGTTAGATTCAAACCAGGGACGTTCAAGTCAAAGGCTTCATTTCACATTGCCAGACTCCCAAGCCCACCAATAGCCCTATTCTTCTTGGAACATTTGGGTTACCAGCAGATCTCTACCTTAATTTTTCTTGGTTTGTCCACTCTAATCTCTGCTTACCTTTTATATTAAAGGTGGGGAATCAAGTTATTTCACATAGGAAGAACACCCTCCATAACTGCAAATTTACTATCTGCAAGTTCACTTACCTCTAGTCTCCACCCCAGAGGTGAATGTGTCAGAAATTAAACACTGTGCAAAGTAAACACTCCTTTCGTAAGCAGAAAAGGAAAAAATGGACATGAGTCGCATTAGCCTCTGCTTCATCTAATCTATTTCCATCATGCAGGTCAAACCCTTAATTATACTATCTGTTTGAGAACGATTTTAGAGGTTGACCTACAGACAATTTTGCTCAAAATAAAAATGTCTTTTCTTTGTATACAAAAATAGTCACAATCCTGCATACAACACACATGCATAATAGATATTAGAAATACAATTTTCTAAAAAAAATCAGCAGTTATCTTTGACGTTATGGTTTTAGGAAAGTTAATGAATAATTTGATTTTTCAAAGATATCGAGTATATGAATGTCATATTTTTAAATATCATATTTAGTTAAATGTAAACTGCCAAGACAGCACATTCAATCTGACAAGGAGAGAATGGGCTGAATCTCTTGTATACTGATAAAAGTCAGGAATAATTCCATTGAAGCCACTGGAGTTACACCAATGTACAAGCAGCATAAATGAGATCAGGAGCCTGCCCAAGGAGGCCGTGTCCAGCCCTCAGCCTGAAGAGAAAGTTCAGCCCAATGTGGGTCATTGTGGAGGGAGAGGAACTAAATGGAGAGAAAATCCTCAAGGCTTCTTCATGTTCTTGAAAGACCCAGGGGAATAAGCTTCATAGACAACTGTATTATAGACAGCAGTGTCTATCAGATGGTTATTCTACTGCACTATCTTTCTAGATACTATTTCTTCTAGAAAATCCTTTAATACTTAATTTCTATGATTCTACGGGTGAATAAAGTCATAATTGCTCAGTTCCAGGCTCTTAAATATAAAAGCAATGCATGTTTTATTATAATAAATTATTAGTCACAGAGTCACTGTTGTATAGTAATAAGTAAGTCTGATTTGGTAAGATACATAGTTTATATGCTTTCTATTCCATCTTGAATTAAAATGTATAACAGCTGCAACATCTGTAAAAGATAAAGAATGCAACTGAACCTTTTAGCTAAGCTCTCACACAGTACCTGGACAATAGCCAGGGACCTCAGTAAAATCTTCCTCAGTTGGTGGTATAACTATGTCCTTGCCTCAGGGAACTTTAGCATTAATGTTATTAAATAAAGCAGCCAGCCTGGCAGTTGGCTATGAGAAGCAATTTATACCATTGTAAACGGATTAGCAAATTGTAATGTCTTTTAACATTTCAGTTTCAATTATTCCAAATGGATGTGTAGTTACAAATGTTTAGGAATTGGTTAAATGTTTCTCATAATGTAAAAAGTAAATATACGTTATAGTTTTTTGTTTCCCTGGTTTTTCTCTTCTCTGCTTATATTACTGCTTTTGTGTGTTGCTGTATAAGTTGCCCATTTGGAGACCAGAAGAAAAATATTTGTGCTCTTGAAGATACAGGGTATTATACTAATCAGGAAAGTATAGATTTGAAATGTCTTGAGGACCAGAAGAAAGCCTCTGGCTGTTCTTATCCTACATTCTCAGCTGGTATATTTTGACATGAACACCCTGGAGCAGTGCATGAGATACCAGGAGAGAGACTACACCAGGGTGTCGGGAGGGTGGTGGGGGAAGAAGGGAAAGAAAACATTGTCTCTTAGCGTGCCTCTGTGGATTTTCTCTAAGAAGGGTTAATTAATATACATAGCTAACCGCTCAGAAGCTACCACACTATCTTAAAGTGGTTTCAACAATATCTCACCTGATTTTTTTTTAAAGGATGCTGCAATTAAGCAGTAAGGCATAAGAAGGAATATGACTACTGGCATGAGATAATCGCATCCTTGGGGTGTGATAGAGAACGAGGAACAGATGAGTGGTTCTAATCCCTCGAGGGTGTGATTACCTCATGATAGCTGTATCTACTGGAGAGACCACAATGCTATTATGAATTGTTTTGCTATTATACACAAATATCTTATCTAAGTGAATTCCTGTGTGCATTGCAACTAACATTTTGTGTCAGAACACTTAGAAGCAGGAGGTTATAGCTGTTATAAACAAGCCCCTCAAAATGCTTCACTGACACCCATGCAAGGTCGGAGAATTCTACCAGGTACCCTGCATGGTGTAGAAAATTCCCACTTTGTAAAAAAGCTTGTGCATTAGCCACACGTGCGATCTTAGTCGAAGTTGCTGGCGAATTTAAAAGGGGAGGGGAGCTAGGGAGGGAAGCACAAAACTAGGGCAGTAAGAAACCATAAACAAGACTAGCTCAGTTGAAAGCTGTCATGGAGAAGCCCAAAGGCTAGGATGGGAGTCATCATTGATTCAAGAGAAGGAATAAGTCAAGGACAGGGAATGTCATGTGAGAACAGCATGGAGGCAACACAAGGGTGTTTAGCATGGCCCATTCTTCTAACATCAGAGCCAATAAAACCAGTGCATTGTTGTATTTGTCTATTTGCTGCTTGATATTACTGAGAAAAATTTCCAAAATATTACACTTACAGTAAATATCTGTCTTCTCCCTCCCCCCCCCCCCCCCCCGCCGACTACTCAAACCTAATTTAAAATGTGCTATCTACCAGAGTCAACTTAAAATAGTTATTTATAAACTTGGTTAGCAATAAGAGAATGTCTCTGTGCAGTGTCAACCCTGTCAATATGCAGATAAGAAGCTGCAACATATTTGGCCCCAAAAGGATAATCAAATGCTGAAAGAAAAGCTATGCTAGGCAATTAGGGCCAAGTTTTCAGCAGGCTGCATCTACTTGCAGACATTCTACTTTTCATCCATGCCCCCTAGTGCATTAACACCTGTGCCTTAGGTGATAGAATTTTCTGGCACAAGCCTCATTTACCCAGTGAGTTTTGCACATGCGAGTTCTTGTACTGTTGCACACAGGTGACCAAATGAATTGTCTATGTGCTGATGTTAGCACACCAAAAATACCAATCCTTTTGTGCATGAACACACACACACTGAAGGTGAGGTTCAGCACACACCAGAAAGAAGGCCCATAATGTGTTTGTTAAATTAGACAATAAGTTGTTTTACTAACGGCTAGAGGTGAGCAAAGAAAAGTCATTCTGTTTTGTGGATGATTTGGGGATTTCAAAATCTGGTTTCATTTCAATTTGGAACAAAACCCAAAGATTTCAAAATTCACCATGAAAGGGAGCTCCAGTTCTTGGGCAAGCCACCTGACAGGAGTGCCCCAAAGCTGTGGATCTTGGAAGCTGGGACTCCCAAAGCTTCCAGGCTCTTGACTCCCCTTCAGCCAGACCGGCAGGCTATGGAGGAGCTGGGTGGGTGAGTTGGCAGGAAACCAGGCAGGTTTCCAACCTTGCCTGAGTTCCATCACAACCTAGTCGAAATCAGACCATCTCTGTGAAACATATTTTCACTATTGACTTTGACTAGTCAACACTGTTTTTCTCTTGGAGAACTTTGAACCAGCCCTAATAATGGACTGATCTTTGTGCCCCAAATCTACATACAGACATTGCCATGTGGAATGTTCCTAGAAACACACTAATCAAGCTGTACTTTTGTGGTGCACAAGGCTTATTTTGGAGTTACAAGATAGCAAGTGTCACAGGTTTGCTGGCCCTTGAAGGCAAGCCTGACTCAGACTTGCCTGTGACCAGACAGCTATCCCGTAGCTGAGAGTGATGGAGACTTAATTCTAATGACTAACCACAGCTGTGGCGGGGATTAGTGAGAGGACTTCTTTAACAGAGCTGCAAACTCAGTAGGGGAAGAGGAGCCAGGAAAGAAGAACCAGGGGAGTTCCCTCTCTGGGAAGGGCCTGGGGAAATCAGGCTGCAAGAGGCCCACAGATGACAGGCTGAGATAGGGTCTGTGAGGAGCAGGGAAATCCCTGAGGGAAGCTGCAAGATTCCCTGGAGAAAGGAGGCAGTGGGGAGGAACCTGCAGAGAGGAAGCAGCATAGGTGAAGCCCTGCAGGAGCCAACAATCAGATAATTTCAGTGTAGCCCAAAAGAGGTAGAAGAATAATTAGTTTAGATATTTATTTGGACTTAGAGTTGGACCTTGTGTTACCTTGGAAGAGGATCAAAGCTATACGTGACCTGGCTGAGGGTGAAGCACTGGAAAACATGCACAGAGGCAGGCCATTGTGAGGCTATGGAAGTGGCCACCAGGGGGGTGCTAGAGTCAAAGTCCTCTGCAACACCACCACCTAACATCAGTGGGTCCTATGGCAGTACCTACACAGCAAGGTTTTTGCAAGGGAGGGACTGTGATGAAGTAACCCGTTCTTATAGTAAAACAGTTTACTTTTGTCACTGAATAATAAGAATACATATCCTTCAACACAGGGTGAATTTCACCCTAAAGTACAGCTGAAGTGGGGCTTCAGTGGTGTATAAGCCTTGTACTGGTCTTCTCCACAGCAAGGAATTTCATTCACCCTTAGAGATGGAGTCAAAAACACTATTCCCCGGCCCTACCCCTGAATCTGTTATCTGACTTTGATATTCTCTGTGCTTCCATACAACTGGCGATATTGTTGTTTGGATTACTTAACTTACTTAACATAGTGCCGAGAATGTAGTATATGTTTTCCAAACATATAGTGAGATGCTATCCCTGCCCCCAAAAGCTCACTATCCAAGAGGGCAAGTAAGAACATGCGACAGGCAAAGGACAGGGATAGCACATGGGTAAAACTGGGTGAAAAAATGATTTTTTCAGTTCATCCGCAGTTCCAACGAAATTTGAACAGAAACCAATAATGGAAAAATGTTTCAATGAATCACAAGAATCATTTGGAATCAAGCAGAACATGGTTTGTTCAATCTGAAATGGATTTTTTCCATCATTTCAAAGGGCTAGATTCCCAAAATGGCCAGAGATGGTGCCCTTCTTATAACTTTTAGCCTAGTTTCATCTGGGATGCGAGAATCCCAGATTCAATTGCCACCTTTATCTGATGCAGAGAAAGATTGGAACTTGGGTCTTGCACATTGCAGGAGAGCACCCTAGCTAGTGGACTATGGGATAATCTGGTGTGTGGCAATTAATCTCTCCTGTTAAAACGTTTCTACTTTGTAAAATGCTTAAAGAATCATTGGAGCAGGGACCTGAACTTGGATGTGCCACATCCTAGGTGAGTGCCCTAATTGCCCGAGTTACTTTTCCATTCTGTTTCCTTGGCCCCGTGTCTCTTCAAGGTCATGATAGAGGACTGTGAATTGTCACTATGAATAACAATGATTACTCCTCCTACTGTTGTTCCTCCTCCTTTTTTTTAATTGGTGGTTTATTGATGAGAGCAACCTTAACTGAAAGTTAACTACTAAATCAGGTTTTTTGTTTCTGAATTTCCTTAGTTTATTTAAACAGAATTTTAACAAAAATATATACATGCTATTTATTCCCTTAGCTTATTCCCTACTTACACACTTCTTGTCTTCAATGTATATTTTATTGCCATTGCTATCTTTGTGAAGTTTTGTATTTCTCCATTTGGGTGCAGACCCACAAAGGTATTTAGGTTCCTAACTTCCTATGATTTCACTGAAAGCTAGGAGCCCAAATTCTTTTGTGGAGCTGGGCCTTATTGCCATGTTGACCAATATAGAAACTGTATTTAAACAGCATTTTTTCCATGCAACTTCAGTTTTACTGCAACTTCCAAATGAGATTTTTAACTGTGTAACAGAAAACTGAGTATGGACTCAAAGCTATCGTTTCCCGCTTTTTTGAGATGTAACTATTCAGCAAGTCAGAGCACCTCTGTTTGAAAGAAACAGATAAACAATACACGGGAAAAGGAGCTGGAATTCTGTATATTATTTTCATGTAACCTTTTCTGAGGAAAGTAACAATTGTCCTTTGAAAAACCAGTGCACCTTACCACAGTTCAAGCCCAAAGGAGCACAGCAGGAGCTTATCCAGACCCAGCCTGCTTTCATTACAGCTCCTCCTGTGACCAATGGTAGTCTGGGGGAAATCAAAAAGAAAAGGAGGACTTGTGGCACCTTAGAGACTAACAAATTTATTTGAGCATAAGCTTTCGTGAGCTACAGCTCACTTCATCGGATGCATTCAGTGGCAAATACAGTGGGGAGATTTATATACACAGAGAACATGAAACAATGGGTGTTACCATACACACTGTAACAAGAGTGATCACTTAAGGTGAGCTATTACCAGCAGGAGAGCGGGGAGGGGTGTGTGTGTGTGAACCTTTTGTAGTGATAATCAAGGTGGGCCATTTCCAGCAGTTGACAAGAACATCTGAGGAACAGTGTGGGGGGGGGGGGGGAGAGACGGGGGAATAAACATGGGAAAATAGTTTTACTTTGTGTAATGACACATCCACTCCCAGTCTTTATTCAAGCCTAAGTTAATTCTATCCAGTTCGCAAATTAATTCCAATTCAGCAGTCTCTCGTTGGAGTCTGTTTTCGAACTTTTTTTTTGTTGAAGAATTGCCACTTTTAGGTCTGTAATCGAGTGACCAAAGAGATTGAAGTGTTCTCCGACTGGTTTTTGAATGTTATAATTCTTGACGTCTGATTTGTGTCCATTTATTCTTTTACGTAGAGACTGTCCAGTTTGGCCAATGTACATGGCAGAGGGGCATTGCTGGCACATGGTGGCATATATCACATTGGTAGATGCGCAGGTGAACGAGCCTCTGATAGTGTGGATGATGTGAAATCAGTTTCCAAAGGCAGCCATTGCCATGACAACCAGGGCAATAGTGACTCCCCAAAAGCAAATGAACTGGAGTTTTGAGTGGCCAATTATCTCTGATGTCACAACACTTCTGCTTAGACAGCAAATGTGGATTGTGTGTATGTGGGGGAAAAACAAGCTTTTCTTATGCTCTGGTTTTTCTAAGTTTACTAAAAACAACATTCAAAACACCAAATACACAATGGTTCAAATTCCTCTTGCATTGTTTGAAGAAAAAAAAAAAGGTTCTGAAAACAGATGAGACACAGAGGTACAGACCTTGTACAACAGAAAATTTTGATTCAACACTGCATGCAAGATGATAATGGAATAGATTATTTCTAGGGATTTGATCTACTAATTGTTGATCTGCTGTCTTTATATGACAGGTTTCAGAGTAACAACCATGTTAGTCTGTATTCGCAAAAAGAAAGGAAGACTTGTGGCACCTTAGAGACTAACCAATTTATTTGAGCATGAGCTTTCGTGAGCTACAGCTCACTTCATCGGATGCATACTGTGGAAATGACCACTATACATACAGACACCATAAACAATAGCTCCTCCCACCCCACTCTCCTGCTGGTAATAGTTTATCTAAAGTGATCATCAAGATGGGCCATTTCCAGCACAAATCCAGGTTTTCTCACTCTCTGCCCCCCCTCAGACAAACTTACTCTCTTGCTGGTAATAGCCCATCCAAAGTGACCACTCGCATCACAATGTGTATTATAATCAAGGTGGGCCATTTCCTGCAGGAATCCAGGTTCTCTCACCCCCTCACCCCCCTCCAAAAACCATACACACAAACTCACTCTCCTGCTGGTAATAGCCTATCCAAAATGACCACGCACCTTACAACATGCATGAAAATCAAGGTGGGCCATTTCCAGCACAAATACAGGTTTTCTCACCTCCCCACCCCCATACACACAAAGACTCACTCTCCTGCTGGTGACCACTCTCCTTACAACGTGCATGAAAATCAAGGTGGGCCATTTCCAGCACAAATCCAGGTTTTCTCACCCCCCCCCCCCCACACGAAACACACACACACAAACTCACTCTCCTGCTGGTGACCACTCTCCTTACAACGTGCATGAAAATCAAGGTGGGCCATTTCCAGCACAAATCCAGGTTTTCTCACTCCCCCCCCCCCCCCACGAAACACACACACACAAACTCGAGAGTGAGTTTGTGTGTGTGTGTTTCGTGTGGGGGGGGGGGTGAGAAAACCTGGATTTGTGCTGGAAATGGCCCACCTTGATTTTCATGCACGTTGTAAGGTGCGTGGTCATTTTGGATAGGCTATTACCAGCAGGAGAGTGAGTTTGTGTGTGTGGTTTTTGGAGGGGGGTGAGGGGGTGAGAGAACCTGGATTCCTGCAGGAAATGGCCCACCTTGATTATAATACACATTGTGATGCGAGTGGTCACTTTGGATGGGCTATTACCAGCAAGAGAGTAAGTTTGTCTGAGGGGGGGCAGAGAGTGAGAAAACCTGGATTTGTGCTGGAAATGGCCCATCTTGATGATCACTTTAGATAACCTATTACCAGCAGGAGAGTGGGGTGGGAGGAGCTATTGTTTATGGTGTCTGTATGTATAGTGGTCATTTCCACAGTATGCATCCGATGAAGTGAGCTGTAGCTCACGAAAGCTCATGCTCAAATAAATTGGTTAGTCTCTAAGGTGCCACAAGTCTTCCTTTCTTTTTGTCTTTATATGCACTTTCCTAGAAACAATATCAAAGTAGTAGTGTTCTAAAGTACTATAAGTAGGGCCCTACCAAATTCGCGGCCATAAAAAAACATGTCACAGACGATAAAATCTGGTCTCCCACCCATTAAATCTGGTCTTTCGTGTGTTTTTACCCTAAACTATACAGATTTCATTGGGGAGACCAGCATTTCTCAAATTGGGGGTCCTGACCCAAAAGGAAGTTGCTGGGGGGGGGGGGGAGGTCACAAAGTTATTTTAGGAGGTTTGCGGTATTGTCAACCTTACTTCTGCACTGCCTTCAGAGCTGAGTGACTGGAGAGTGGCAGCTGTTGGCTGGGCGCCCAGTTCTAAAGGTGGCACCCCACCAGCAGCAGCGCAAAAGTAAGGATGGCAATCCCATACCATGCCTCCCTTACTTTTGTGTTGCTGCCTTCAGAGCTGGGCAGCCGGAGAGTAGTGGCTGCTGACTGAGGGCCCAGCTCTGCAGGCAGCAATGCAGAAGTACGGGTGGTAATACATATAACATATAAAAACAATAAAATTCCTTATATGCATGCTAAGAGCTTAGTTGAGGTCACCTAATGGTTTCATGGTGCATCAGTACACCCAAGTCTTTCCAACCCTTCCCAGGAAGAATTGTGCCCCCTTCCCTCCCACCCCAACCTTGCATAAAAGGTCCTGTCCATTTGCTGGATGAGAAAGAAAGTCATGAGTCAGTTTAAACTCAGGCTATTTACCCAAAAAACCTTACTTTGTCTGTTGGTCACTGGAGAATCCAGTTTGAACTAGTATATACAAACCTCTCCAGGTGGTGGTACCTCTCTGGAGGTGTTACAATCTGAGTGAATTTGTCTAATCACTCCCACATACACTGTGCATAGTTCCTGGAGGAGTTGTGGTCACCTTCTCGCATAGAATTACATACAATACCTGGCCCACAATATTATATAAACTGAATACAGTGAGATCCCCCAAAGATATTGCAGGAAATTGCCATGTCTGTCAAAAAAAGGCACTCAACTTCTAGCAGCATCAGCCCCCTGATTCCCTGTGGGTTCCACTAACTTCTCATCTTAACTGTAGTTTTTCTTTCATTTATTTTGCTAAAATTTAGCAAGTGGAAGATTCTATGGGGTTGGTTTGTCTGGAGGCTGTTTCTCTTGTCTATGCTGCTGCTGACAAGCTTCTATAAAGTATCAGTATTTGCTCCTACCGAAATCTCTCTCTAATAGAACCTTACTTTATATAATACAGCAGATAAACCAAAATGAACTACCTGATCCACAGGAGAACCCCTGTGTGTACTGATGCTGCTGGTGAAGTGGGTTGATAATTGCTCTTTCCGGTTCTCACTTGGTTCTCACCTGGTTCTCTGACCTGGTTTCATATTTGACATTCTCTTATTAAAATGTATCCCTATTTTATAGTTTGAGGTGAAAGCACTTGGCTGAGGATTTCTGAAGCTATAAGAAATGTACTGTGCATCCTCTACAAGTTGTGTGGATTTTAAGGCTGATGAGAAGTGACAGATCAGACAGCCTTGGAGAGAGAAATCTTAATAAGCCATAGAACAGGTGAAATGCAAGTCTCAGCAAATATCCACGAAAGTATCTCATGCCTGTCCTAAAAGAACAACTCCTAGGAAGGAGAGTTTAGTTTCCATATTCATTTAGGGTCTGAACCTGCATGTTGCTGAGCTCTTCCTTGCAGCATCAAGCCCTTAACCTGTCTGCTGAGACTGTGAAAAATTCCAATTAATGGTGGTTGGTTTTGTGACAGAGACATTTTTGCACTGGAAACTAGAGACCAAATGACCAACAGATAGTAACAACTTTCAGCCATTTACTAAACCTGGGCTTGATTTTATTTAGTGACCTTGAGGACGCCGGAGAGATGACTGATGGACCTGGGAAGCTGAATAGCACATACAGCCTCCTCAGCTGCCCTAGAACCTACATGGGGCAAATAAAAGTTCAGGGTCTTCCAGAAGAGACAAAGCACTTTTCTGGCAGGGCGGCTTGGGGTCTGGGGAGGGGAGGCACGGCGTGTCTGGGGCAGCTCCAGCCAGCCCGGGGCTCCTCTGGCTGCGTGGGGAGCTCAGGGCTCCAGCTGGCTCGGGACCCCTTTGGGCGAGGGGGGGTGGGGCAGGCAGAAGGGGCGGAGCCAGGAGCAAGCCTCCCAGAACGGGGGCTTCACCCACCACCTATGTCTCCCCTTACTAAACCTCTGGGCAACCCAGTAAGCCAAAGTGTAAACCTTGAACAAATGTAACCTAGACCTCATTAAAAGCAACTGGTTTTTGTTCTGCAGCAACATTTCAACATTATTTGGCTTTTAGCAACTTTGCTTCACATGAGATTAGTTTTCACTATTATAAAATAACTAAAAAGTTTCTAGTATTACTATTTAATACAGTATTTTCATTTCCATAACAGCTACATTTTCTATACTGTAGTCATTATATACCATAGGGACATCTTTAATTCAGCTACCTCTGGTTTCCCAAAGTTCTGGAGATTTTGTTATTGTTGTTGTTTTTTAAACTAACTCCTCCCAGAGGCCTTGGCCATCATATCTCTGGGTATAAAGGTTTTTCTACAACAGCCTCTGTTATTCTTAAACTTCAAAGGCCGATAGTTTTTAATTTGTTTGCTTTCATTTTGGCAGCAAGATTAAGATTTGAATGTGTAATACCAATTTGGCATCAGTTTGGTGTCTCACTTGATGCACAGAAAGATTGAGAAAAGAAAGAAATGAATGTGGATACCAACAAGCTATTTGAGATAACTAAGACAGAAACAAGAGGTCTCAGGCCATGGTTAAGGAGGGTGATCTCAAAAGCAGGGTGACACAGAATTTCTGTTCACAGAGTGGCTGAAATATAAAATAAGCTGCCAATGATACCAACAGAAGAAAGAAGCATGAATTAGTTCAAGAGGGATTTAGACAAATTTTGGGTAAAGAGGGGAACTGTTAAGTCACAAGCTAAACTTTTAAGGTTAGATGCTGATTTCAGAAGTTGATCTAACAATGAAATAAATATTCACTCATGAGAGGAAAAAAACCAAACTAAAATAAGGTCAATAGGATTTGACACCAGTGGATGACTTTTATTTCTATTTGGTTGTCTCATAGCCTTCAGATGTTCTTTTGTTTCTATGCAAACAAACTGTTTACAATACCCAGTCCTTTCAAGTTAGTTCTAAGCATTAGAGTATACGCTCACTTTACCATAATCCCATTTTTGTTGCACACTGATATATTCCTTTTAATAGATTTGGGTAAATACTGCAAACATGTTTGTGACTATTCTTACACATACTCAAACAGATTTGTTTCAGCTGTCTTCAGGCCCTTTTTTGTGTCAACATGTGTGATTGAGTTTTACTAACATGAACGCTCACAGGAAGTAAATTGCAAATTCATTTTTTACAAGCATTCATATCCAAAACCTGATAAGGAGTAACATTTGTCCAAATAAGGGAACAAACACCATATGAATTGCGACCAATCGCAACAGTTCCTGAGCCTGCAAAGACTCACAAAGCCTCATCATTCCTCACGCACAAGATATTCAGCATCTGTATGAAGCTGTTGGGAAGGAGAGTGAGACAATAGGGGTAAAAGACCACAGGACATGTAGGTGACTAGAGCTGTGCAAATAACTGCTTTTTTTGGTTTGGTGGCTGAACTGAAAAAGTCAATTTGCTTTTTTGTTTCAGGTCGAATGAAATGCTTTGTTCAACCCAAAATAAAATGTTTGTTTCATCTGATCTTTTTTAACTTTGATATAGAAAATTGAACTAGATATCTAAACAAAAATTCATTTTGAATAAAAAAATCTAAATGTTTTGTTTCAAAAATGTCAAAAAAGTGTTTGGATTTTTTGGGGAAAATTTTGTGTTTGTGTTTCATCGGTCTGCAGCCATGGAGTCTTTTTGACCTTCCCAATGGTATTAGGGGTCAGCAGCTCTGGCTTGATGACAAGCCAGGGGCTTTTGTGAGCCAACTGGCTTAACACCCCTAGCTTGCTAGGCTAATTTCAAGATACAAGCCACTGTGAGGTCAGTGAATCAGCATACTAATTCACTGGGATGTTGCTAAGGATCCGGCCTCTGTGAGGTCACTGATGCAGCACCTCCAACTTCCTGGGGTGATGTCAAGACATAGGCTTGTGCAAGGTCATTTGATCATTATCTCTACCTATATGGCTATATATCTTCAAATTTTTAAAATATGACTATAGGCTCATATTCTGTGCCCTGGGTATCTATCCCATAAATTAAACAAATATTTATCCAAAAATACCCTACCTCAGTACCCTCCCTCCTCAACAGCCTTACAGAAGAAAGAATAAAGGTGAATTTTGCATCAGTTGCAGAAGATTAAAAAATATGGGCTCTGGCAGACCAAAATGGGGAGCGAGTTTCAAAACCATGGACTGTGCTCAGAGAATGACCTACCATACCAAGACCTAATTCTCTCTTATGGATATTGAGATTGCTCCAGCTCAAGTACCAATGCTGATCTCAACTGCGGCTATATACCACACAGAGACAGATGATCTCTCAGGTAAGTAGGTCCAAAAACATTTTGGGCTTTACAGGTTAAAACTAATGCCTTTAATTCCTCTTGGAAGCTTCTGGAAACCCAGCACAGATAACAGAGAACTGGTCTAAAAGTGTTTTCAACATGTGTCAAGGTTCCTTCCCCACTCAGAACTCTAGGGTACAGATGTGCGGACCTGCATGAAAGACCCCCTAAGCTTATTCCTACCAGCTTAGGTTAAAGGCTGCCACCACCAAAGTGTTACACAAAGAACAGGAGAAGTGCTCACTTGGAAACGTCTCCCCCCGACAATATCCCCCCAAGCACTATACCCCCTTTCCTGGGGAAGGCTTGATAAAAATCCTCACCAATTTGCATAGGTGACCACAGACCCAAACCCTTGGATCTTAAGAACAATGAAAAAACAATCAGGTTCTTAAAAGAGAATTTTAATTAAAGAAAAAGTAAAAGAATCACCTCTGTAAAATCAGGATGGTAAATACCTTACAGGGTAATCAGATTCAAAACATAGAGAATCCCTCTAGGCAAAACCTTAAGTTACAAAAAGACACAAAAACAGGAACATACATTCCATTCAGCACAACTTATTTTATCAGCCATTTAAACAAAACAGAATCTAATGCATATCTAACTAGATTGCTTACTGACTTTTTACAGGATTTCTGACCTGCATTCCTGCTCTGGTCCCGGCAAAAGCATCACACAGACAGAGAGAACCCTTTGTTTCCCCCCACTCCAGCTTTGAAAGTATCTTGTCTCCTCATTGGTCATTTTGGTCAGGTGCCAGCAAGGTTATCTTGGATTCTTAACCCTTTACAGGTGAAAGGATTTTTCCTCTGGCCAGGAGGGATTTAAAGGTGTTTACCCTTCCCTTTATATTTATGACAACATGATATTCCAATAATAAGCTCATTACAAACATTTTATCAGAAGGTGGCAATTGCATGAATCAATTGTGGCAAGGTCCACATCAGCGTGAAAAGGCTCAGGTGAAAAGAAATTGCTCTTGGCCACAACTGCTATCTAGGCATCTAAGAGTAGCCCACTATCAAACACCCTCATGTTGCATGCCTGTTTTACAAATAGTAGTCAAACTCCCCAATGCAATGTGCTGACATAAGTTCCACCAACTCTTTTAGCAGCTTTTCCCATCCCATCAGCATTAGGAAATGATCTTGGAACCATTAGCAATTATCTTTAAGGACTCATGGAGGACAGGTAAGGTCCCAAAGGACTGGAGTGGGCCAAACATAGTATCTATTTTTAAAAAGGTGAACAAAGAAGATCTGGGGAATTATAGACCAGTCAGCCTAACTGGATGATTTTTTTCTCAATAGACAAGAAGTACAATTACCAATATACCAACAGAAATATTTTCTTACAGAACATTTGTCCTGATCTCAAGCCCCAGAAACTTTACGGGAAGGCCTGTCCTCATGAAAGTTGCAGCCCAATATATTGCAGATTCCTAAGGATTTGAACTACTGGGAATTTATTTGAAACACAGAACTAGGTGATATTAACCCCTCATTGTAAAGCACCGATGTAGTGCAAATGATAGTGTGGACTTCTCTTTTCTAAAGTAATTCTTCTTATTTAGAGGGTTTCTGGGAATCCATTCAATTATTGGCTTATGAAACTTGTTCACATTGCTTGTGCGGGAGGGCTGCCTCATTACACAATTGATCATACTTGATCAGGCTTATAATTTCCTTGTATAGCCCAGAAAGGTGAGTCTACTCTGATTCCATATTTAAAATCTGCAGTCAAATGCACCATTTTGCCACATCTATTCCAGAAGCCTGTGCATGAGTAGATATTGTGGATGCAGTATCGGCAGGATACTGTCCAGGCAATACACTCATACTGCTATGAAGGGCTCCATTTGCTTGGGGTTTATACAAGTTTTAGCCTATCGTGTATATTCCAGTGCGTGGGTAAATCCTATGAGACTTCATCTACTGCAGTCTGATGACCGTGCTGTAAGAAAGAGGCCCCTCTTTCTGTGCCACTTATACTCAGCGAAGCTCCATATGAATAACAGAGAAAAATCCCCTTGATTACAGATCTAATTCTTTTCTGTTTTGGGTATTATCTATATTACTACGAATGTACATCATTCATTTTCTGCTCCCCCCGCCCTTCAATTGTTTTGCAATTGCTGTTATGACGTTGTAGATATCCCAGTAGGAGCAAAAAAGGCACGTTGCCGTACCAGGATTTTTTTAAAGTTATTAGTTGCTATATTTTTCGTCCAGAACTGTGAAGAAACACATGCAGCACATTATGATAATGTGCTATGCCAGGTTACACTGAGTCACATTGTGTTTAAACAACCACTTTATTCTACCATCTGCTACATAATGGGCTTTTTGATAAATGTGTGTCTGAGCTTTGACTATGGGATGCACATGAGTATTGAGGCTGCACTTTTCCAGGATGGTAAATGTGCCTGAATCTCCTTCACACTAAGTCCCTGTACACGGCTTTAGCAATGTGCAAAGGCCTTAAAGTGGGTGTAATTGTAATTCCCTCCCACTTTACACCCCCTTTATACAGTTAGAGCAGTGTAAAGGGGACAACGTAGATGACAATAATGAGGGCCTTTCTGGCCAGTGACTGTGCTATTGGATAAAACATTAGAAAACACACTGTTGGGAACAATCTTGCATTGCACACCCTATTGGGTCTTTCCCAGCTTCTAAATTCTGTCATTCCACTGTACGTTCTTCTCTGCTGATTCTGTGATGCTAATACATAATATTTTATTTCAAATTTCCAGCATCATCCTGTTACTTACAAGACTTTTAAAACTATAAATTTAGCAGTTGTCTAACATACTAGATAAAATACACCTGGCACAACATAACTCCAGTGCTGATTAGTTTTCATAGAAATTGCCATACCAGGTCAGCCCAGTGATCTATCTAATCCGATATCTGCCTCCAGCCTTGTCCAGTACCAGATATAGTATACTGCACTTCTACAGCAATTTTCATCTAAGATGGGTAAGTAGTATTAGCCCCATTTTATACAGCTGCTTCAGGAAGAGCTATGAGACACCCACAAAGGACACTTATGTAATAATATGTCCATGTGGGAAGTTCATTCATGTTCCTAGTTAATTAGCACTTGACTTATATCCAGAAGCACAAGGGGTGATACCCCATAAATTTTTAATATAGGTAATATAACTGGGGCTGTTTTTATTTTACATATTCTATTACATCTATTCTTTTTTGAAGTTCTACAGTGTCCTTCGTCTTGATGATAGCTTGTAGCAGTATGTTCCATAAGACATTGTGTGCTGTGTAAGACAGAAAAAAAAAATCCTTGTACCATTTTTAAAATCCTCGCCTTATTTATTGAGAATTTCTTTGGGTAGTCCCTTTGTTATTATGTTATGAGGAACAGTAAACACAATAGCCCAAGTGACTCCTTCCACATAATATTCTTTATTTTATGTATGTCTATCAGGTTTCCTCTTATAAGTTCTTCTCTGAACTAATTACTTCTAACTTGTTTAAATCTCACCTCACAGGAAAGTCTTTCCTGTCCTCTAATCATTTTTGTTGCCCATCTCTGGGCCTTTCCCATTTGTACTATGTCTTTTTGAGACAAATTAAAAGTTGAACTATATTAAAAATGAGGATATTATGACATCTGCACTATTCTTCTCTATCATATCCTTAATGCCAGCCTAAAAATCATATTTGCTTTTTTACTGAAGGAAGGCATTGAGATATTCACAAGGATACCTTGGTCTTTTCCTTAAGTGGTTACAGTTAAGTTAAAGCTCATCAATCCTATGAGTAGTTCAAACAGTTCTTTTCAATGCACAATGCCTTGCACCTGTTGAAAGGAACAATTCGAATTCCTCATACATGTTGACTGATTCTAAAAGCATAGGTATAGCATGACATTCCATTGAGTTTATGGAATTTGTTTTTTGGAATCACAGTAAGAACTTCCACCCCCTGAGGCATCCCCAAAACTGGAAACAAAATGAGGCTGAGGTATCAAAGGGCTCTGCAATCATGACCTGATTTTTCCCCATAATTAGTAAGTAATGAACAGAGTTCATTGAAAATCTCACATGGACTGCACTATACAGGAACATTTTCAGAGGTTCCCCACTGTATCAGAATAAACTGTAATTTCTCAATTGCTTGTAGCTAATTCCACACTAAATGCCATGGGACTTTAGTTACCAAGAACTGAAAAGTAATTTATGTCCAGAACAACAGGGAAGAGTCTATAAAAGTGCCTTGAAGATTGAATTTTTTTATGGCTATTCACTTTAGAAGCAAAGCATCCAAAACCCCAATAATGATGTATGTTACTAACGCGCTTTGGGAGCCTTTGATGGAAAAAAGTAATAAATGCACAAAGTCTATTATTTCAGGCCAGATTCATCCCTGCTGCACCTCCATAGGAATTTGACTTATTCTATATAGTTTTATTACTACTACTTGGAAAAACAGGGATACTTTAAATTTTTAGTCTTACTGGATTAACTACATATCCATTGAAAATTATAGTGACAAAATACTTTATCACTTAAAAATCACTTCTCTACTTTAAAAAAAAAGCTTAAACAATTTTTTCTCCTTTATCTAGGAGAGATCTTTCTCCGAAAGGATAGTAGATATCTATGTGCTTAAGTGTGTGAATTACAGCTAATGCACACCCTTGGATACTTAACCTTTGCTGATTTAGAGCTCTGGCCTGGTCAAAATTCATTTTCAGTGTATTTTGCTGCAGAACTTCTGCAGTGTTTCTTCTCCTCCTGAGATGAATCCTGATTCTACTGACCAAAGTTCCTCAGAACTTGCTCCATGGATAGTGAGTCCTAGCTCTAGGCATGCCTTCCTGCATAGAAACAAGCCATGTCTACCCAAGAACATACATAAGAACAGTCATAGTTGGTCAGACCAAAGGTCCATCTAGCCCCAGTATCATGTCTTCCGACAGTGGCCAATGCCAGGTGTCCCAGAGGGAATGAACAGAACAGGTAATCATCAAGTGATCTATCCCCTGTCGCTCATTCCCAGCTTCTGGCAAACAGAGGCTAGGGACAACATCCCTGCCCATCCTGGCTAATAGCCATTGATGGACCTATCCTCCATGAATTTATCTAGTTCTTTTTTGAACCCTGTTATAGTCTTGGCCTTCAAAATATCCTCTGGCAAGGAGTTCCATAGGTTGACTATGCATTGTGTGAAAAAATAATTCCTTTTGTTTGTTTTAAACCTGCTACCTATTAATTTCATTTGGTGGCCCCTAGGTCTTGTGTTATGAGGAGGAGTAAATAACACTTCCTTACTCACTGTCTCCACACCACTCATGATTTTATAGACCTCTATCATATCCCCCCTTAGTCGTCTCTTTTCCAAGCTGAAAAGTCCCAGTCTTTTCAATCTCTCCTCATACAGCAGCCATTCCATACCTCTAATCATTTTTGTTGCCCTTTTCTGAACCTTTTCCAAGTCCAATGTATCTTTTTTGAGATGGGATGACCACATCTGCATGCAGTATTCAAGATGTGGGCGTACCATGGATTTATATAGAGGCAATATGATATTTTCTGTCTTATTATCTATCCCTTTCTTAATGATTCCCAACATTCTGTTTACTTTTTTGACTGCCACTGCACATTGAGTGGATGTTTTCAGAGAACTATCCACAATGACTGCAAGATCTCTTTCTTGAGTTAGCTAATTTAGACCCCATCATTTATATGTATAGTTGGGATTATGTTTTCCAATGTGCATTACTTTGCATTTATCAATATTAAATTTCATCTGCCATTTTGTTGCTCAGTCACCCAGTTTTGAGAGATCCTTTTGTAGCTCTTCGCAGTCTGCCTGGGACTTCGCTATCTTGAGTAGTTTTGTATCATCTGCAAATTTTGCCACCTTACTGCTTACCCCTTTTTCCAGATCATTTATGAATATGTTAAATAGGACTGGTCCCAGTACAGACCCCTGGGGGACACCACTATTTACCTCTCTCCATTCTGAAAACTGACCATTTAATCCTACCCTTTGTTTCCTATCTTTTCACCAGTTACCAATCCATGAGAGAACCTTCCCTCTTATCCCATGACTGCTTACTTTGCTTAAGAGCCTTTGGTGAGGGACCTTGTCAAAGGCTTTCTGAAAATCTAAATACAATATATCCACTGGCTCCCCCTTGTCCACATGATTGTTGACCCCCCTCAAAAAATTCTAGTAGATTGGTGAGGCATGCTTTCCCTTTACAAAAACCATGTTGACTCTTCCCCAACAAATTATGTTCATCTATGTGTCTGACAATTTTGGTCTTTACTATAGTTTCAACCAGTTTGCCCACGACTCAAGTCAGGCTTACTGGCCTGTAATTGCCAGGGTCTCCTCTGGAGCCCTTTTTAAAAACTGGCATCACATTAACTCTCCTCCAGTCATTTGGTACAGAAGCTGATTTAAATGATAGATTACAGGTGGCAGTTAGTAGTCCTGCAATTTCACATTTGAGTTCTTTCAGAACTCTTGGGTGGATACCATCTAGTCCTGGTGACTTACTCCTGTTTAGTTTATCAATTTGTTCCTAAACCTTCTCTAATGACACCTCAATCTGGGACAGTTCCTCAGATTTGATACCTAAAAAGAATGGCTCAGGTTTGGGAATCTCCCTCAAACCCTCAACTGTGAGACTGATACAAAGAATTCATTTAGTTTCTCCATACTGGCCTTATCATCCTTGAGTTCTCCTTTTGTATCTCGATCGTCCAGTGGCCCCACTGGTTGTTTAGCAGGCTTCCTGCTTCTGATGTACTCAAAAAAATTGCTATTACTTTTTGAGTCTTTGGCTAGCTGGTCTTCAAATTCTTTTTTGGCTTTCCTAACCATATTTTTACACTTCATTTGCCAGAGTTTATGCTCCTTTCTATTTTCCTCATTAGGATTTAACTTCCACCTTTTAAAGGATACCTTTTTGCCTCTCACTGCTTTTTTTACTTTGTTTTTTAGCCACAGTGGCTCTTTTTTGGTTCTCTTACTATGTTTTTTTAATTGGGGGTATACATTTAAGTTGAGCCTCTATTATAGTGTCTTTAAAAAGTTTCTATACTGCTAGCAGGGATTTTATTGGTGCTGTACCTTTTAATTTCTGATTAACTAACCTCCTCATTTTTGTGTAGTTCCCCTTTCTGAAATTATATGCTATAGTATTGGGCCGCTGTGGTGTTTTCCCCACCAGAGGGATGTTTAAATTTAGTTATATAACCCTTCTGCCTGTCAGAGTTGGCAGCAACAAGGGCCGGGTTCAGTATCTAGGGTTCCATTCCAATAACACAATGCAAAACCGGCTCGAACCCCCACCCAGTGACCTGGGACAAATATATACCACCCCCGCTGGGTGCCTCCAAGAGGCAATTCTTCCCCTCTCGCAAGTACAGAGTCTGAGTGTAACAAAAAGCCTTTTAATAACAGAGAGAAACAACATGGCATTATGTTGGGGAAACACCACCAAATAACCCATGAGCAAAAAACCCACCCCAAGCAAATTGGGGCATGTCCTTTCCCTTTAGTTCTTGAGTCCAGCAACCCAAAACCACCCAAAGTCCCAAAAGTCCAACGACCCAAAAGTCTCTGTCCCTGGTCAGGGCAACCCCAGAGTTCAAAAGTTTACCTGCAGAGTTTTACCTCCCAACTTGGGTGGAGATGGGGGGGGGGGGTTAAGGGGCACCTTACGTGGTCCAAAGCTGATGGCCCCACCTCTCCATGGGGTTCTGCTCTAGGCATCCAACAAACTGCTCTGCTCCACCAGCCGCTCTGCTCCGCTCGCCATCCCGCGAACTGCTCCACCATATACCTTCAAGCTCCCCCACTACTTAACACAACACTCAATGATTTCAGCTCTTAGTAAGTTTAGCTCTTTTGTGATTTCAGCTTGTAGTAGGGGAGCCTCAGTGCTGGTGTACCATTAGCTCAAAGTGAATTCAGCTCAGCAGCCTGTAACTAGACTCCTAATAGAATCAAAATTAGCTCTGATATTCCACAGTGGAGAGAGGAGAAAGTGCAATTAGCATGTAAGGCCCTTACCAGAGGGCCTATACCACCAAGTATTAATACCTGTCCCCAGCCTCTCTCTATTCACAGAGTTTTGGAACCCATGTCCCTTGCTTAGCGAGTGCTACTCAGTTGATGGCGAGTCCCTCCATCATAACAAAAGGCCAAGTGCAGTTCCACTGTCCTTGATTCCCATAATCAGGGTAATAACAATTTATTCTTCCTGCCCCAATAACAGAGACACTGGGGATCCCACAGCAGCTAAAGTGACCATTTGGGCAGCTATGGCCTCATTCTAGGCGGGGTGGGTGTGCCTATGCAAATGAGATCAGCCCCTGAAGTTCTTTTCCACAACTTGCCACACCTCACCACCAGATGTCAGGGTGGAGCTCATCCTCACTCTGCTTACAGTTATATCATGGTCACTATTACCAAGCAGCCCAGCTATATTCACCTCTTGGACCTGATCCTGTGCTCCACTTAGGACTAAATCAAGAATTGCCTCTCCTTTGGTGGGTTCCAGGACAAGCTGCTCCAAAAGCAGTCATTTAAGGTTTCAAGAAACTCTCTCTCTGCATCCCTTCCTGAGGTGATATGTACCCAGTCAATATGGGGATAGTTGAAATCCCCCATAATTATTGAGTTTTTTATTTTAATAGCCTCTTTAATCTCCCTGAGTATTTCACAGTCACTATCACCATCCTGGTCAGGTGGTCTGTAATATATCCCTACTGCTATATTCTTATTATTCAAGCATGAAATTACTATCCATATAGGTTCTATGGTACAGTTTGGTTCATTTAAAATTTTTACTTCATTTGATTCTACGCTTTTTCACATAGAGTGCCAGTCCCCCACCAGCATGACCTGTTCTATCCTTCCGATATATTTTGTACCCTAGTATTACTGTGTCCCATTGATTATCCTCATTCCACCAAGTTTTTGTGATGCCTATTATATCAATATCCTCTAGTTCATATGAAAGAGGAATCATTTGGATGATATAAGGGCTCAACTAAATCTGCTTAGAGGCAATACTGATAGCAGTATTTTTCAGGAGGAAGGCTCCAAAGTTTGACTACAGAATGTTATTGATGAATGAGCCTTAAAAATCTTGTGCCTACCGGCACTTCTCCATCAGATATTTAATGGATCTGAATCATGAGTTAATCTTTCTTTTTGTAAAAAAGGGGTATAAATCTCATCCTGGGGAGAGCACTGATAGCTTGTAGGCCAAAGTGAAAATTTAGAACAATAAACTCTCATCCACACTAGAACTCCCAAAGGTGTTGATCATAAAGCTGGACAAAAAAAACCCAAACTTTCAATGGAACAGTTATGTCAGAATATGATGTTTCACGGACATCAAAATGTCCCAGAGGAATGTACGGACTGATGAAATTTTCACTGGAAAAGTATTGAAATGAATAATTTAGACTCATTTAGATCAAGTCAAAACTAAACATTTTCACCCTATCATTTTAAAACACTGTTTCAACATTTATATTATATTGAAATATTTATTTTATTATATAATGTTTAGACATTAAAACAAACTGATTCAATGTCTCCAAATGAATTTTTTTCCTCAATTTCTGTTCCATGGGAAAATTTCAACTTTTCATTCCAATTCAGAATGAAAACAAGTTTCAAAGTGTCAGAATTCCCGTGGAATGGGAATTCCATTTTCAGACCAACTCTAGTCAATGGGAGATTTGTAGAGAGCAGGTGTGAAATCCTGACCCTAATGAAGCTAATGATACTTCAGGGGAGTAGAGAATTTCACCATGGGTATAGAATATGGCCTTAATGTACTAGCTAGACTTTGTTATTTTTGATTATTTGTTCAGAACTTAATTGTCAGCATCACTCAGTCAGAAAATATGCTCCTGTAGCAGAGTGAACTCTCTGCTAGCACACCCCATTACAAATGGGTATGGCACAGCAGGCTCTTTCACCTTCTGGCACCCCCTGCTGACAGCTGGTCTGGCCCCTTTCTTCCTGTAACTCAGCCTTCTGGCTAGGTCATATTTTAGTCCACCTCTTGTGTGGTAACAGAAGATCCAACAGAAAACAGCCCTATGTCCTCACAAAAGATCTCAGCCCCAACTCTGGGCCTGTGATCTCCATTCCTGTCTCTCAGGGCTTCCTGTTGTTCTTACTCCTTTATCAGGGGCTTCCCACCATCTTCTCTGGTGGCTAGTAGGGAAACCCAGGTCCTTCCACTCCACTGGGTTTCAGCCCAGAGACCCTATAGTGATCAAGCAAGTTTTGTCTATACGACATGCCCCTGGTACCTCACTGCGCTTCTTCTGACTGTAGTCTTTTACCAGACCTTCTCCCCACAACCTCTCTAGGTTTACCCTTCCCTCAAGGCTCTTCCCCAGAATCCCTCTCCCAACAGAATCCCAAAATATGGACAAACCCAACTTCACCCCTCCTCAGGCTTGACCTTCTATCCCTCTTTGCTGCTTGGTTTTCCCTGCTTTGTTCCTCAACTGAACACCTCCCAGGGCTCTCTCCCTGGAAGTCCAGATCCCACCCTTTTTTCAAGGTACACCACCAAAGCCTGCTCCACCCCATTGGCTGCTCTTGTCTTTCTCCTGGCCACTTGTCAGCCTTCCGTATTTAGGAGAGGATCCCAGGACCAATTGTCCCCCTGGTCTTTCTTGTTGACCCTGTTGGTCTCTCCAGTCTCTAGCCCCCGGGCCAGAGAGTGACTGCAGAGTTCCCTCCTCTCTGCAGCCCCCTTCTGCTCCACTCTTTTTGCCTCTATAGCACCACCAACCTCCTTCCCAGCAGAGCTTCATCTCTAATGAAGGTTGGCCCATTCTCCAGATGCAGCCAGGTAACAATTAGCCGCAGGCTCACATTAACCATTTCACTGCCTGTGGAGGGTACACACCCCATCACAGCTCTCTTCTAGGGCCACCATTCTTTCTGCCCTTCGTTTCTCTTCCTTCCCCAGCCTCCTTTTTCTATTTCTCGTTTTCTTTTCTGCCTTTGATTCCCCTCAACAATTCTCAATTCGCCTACCCCACCTAGTTTTTCTCCCAGCCTCTTTCCCCATCCCATCAGCTAAAATAAGCAAAGAAATAGTAAATGTTGACATTCAAAGTGTCATTTTGCTTTAATGTCAATGCCCCAATAAGATTAATGGTAGGTGGGGAAGCAGACACTTCAGACATTTTTTTAAAACAGTTTGCAGATTCAGGAAAGTCATACCACATTGGTTACACTTAGTTCACATTCGGAAGGTTTTCTTCAGAACCATAAGGATTAGACATTTATTTTTAACTTAGATTCTTGCAAATGTTGAATGTGCCACATGGACCACAAACACATTGTGCAAGTCATGTGTTTGACATTTCTGCAACAACATGCCTTTTCTTGATTCTGCAAAATACTATGCACATTTATGGCATTAGGTGTTTATTATTAATAGTAATAATGTGAGATCTTTATTCTGTTTTCACTTAAGTAATTGTTTTTGAAAACCACAGATACAGCACAGAATAATAATAGTCAAGTTAATCCTAAAACTGTCTTGAATAAAAATTAATGCCATATGTTACTGATGTAAAAAAAATTACTGCAGTGAAGCAGATGAAGTATGATATCACACCACACAAAAATATATTGATGTTAACCGCTTTATAAACTGCATATGGAACAGATATTCCATACTCTATTAATAATCAACAGTTCTGAAAAGTTTGAGTAAACTTTCAGAATTAAGTGAAACTCACACATCTCATAGGGAAATTGTCTAGTGCAGGGTATTTCCACAGCTTGTAAGGATAGCTTACTACATACATGATCATCCACTATGAAATACTGCGAATTCCTGGGAAAAGTCAGGATACAGGAAACCCTAATCCTGAAAAGTATTACACATAGGTGGGTTTAGAGACCACTGATTTCAATAGGGCTCTGTCCAGATGCAAGTATTCATCACGTACAACACATGGCAGAATCCAGGCCATAAACGGACCACTCAGTGCTATTTTTACCACCTCCCTCCCCAACTTAGCATATAAAAAAGATGGCAGTTGATTTAGAAACTAGTAAATACCATAGTCTTCCAACAGCCAGTCTTGTTGCAGCCTTCCTCAGCAGCATGGGGCACAAGTCACTTGCAGCTTTAAACTAGTGTAAATGGTGCATTCTCTGCAATTTGAAGTCTTTAAATCATGATTTGAGGACTTCAGTAATCCAGCCAGAGGTTAGGGGTCTATTACAGGAGTGGGTGGGCGAGATTCTGTGGCCTGCAACGTGCAGGAGGTCAGACTAGATAATCTCTTCCGGCCTTAAAGTCTATAAGGTGTGCCCACTGCTCAATGAAGGTTACTATGAAAAGGAAGCACAGCCTAGGCATATATTAGCTGTTCTTCAGCCTTTCCCTCTGCAGTGGGAATCCTGCTTTACATGAAGGTCTGGTGGGCAGCCAGGGTCAGGGGAGGCTCAGAAAGCACAGGTCCAGTAGTTTTGTACTGCCACAGAATTAAGGGAGCCTCTCCTCACATCTACAGAGTGAGCAGCAGTAAGACTCTGAGCCCACATCTACAGGTTCAGGCTTGTGGGAGCTCTCGCAACAGTGCTAAAAACAGCTGTGTAAATGTTCGGGCTCAGGCTCTAAAGCCAAGGGCAGGGGATGGGCTTCAAAGCCTGGGCCACACCTACACAGCTGTAGCACAAGCCCATCTGTCAGCCCAGGCTCTGTCACTTGCTGTCATGGGCTGTGTACATGGCTCTGTGGCCTAACACTGCTGCGAGGACACAGGGACTCTGGGCAGATGACTCTAGCCTCCTGCAGCTCCCACAAGACGTGTGGTTTTTGAGGGTGGGATCCGTTGCCTATTCTGAAAGGACAGCCAGTTCCCTAACCTGTGACAGAACAATCTGGGGAATCTCCATAAGGGAACCTCGCCAAGATTTCCCTTCTTGACCTCTGTATAGAAATCTGTCTTTTCATAGGCCATCTGCCCACAGGACCCCTGCTAAACCTTTCTGCTCAAAAATTCTTGAGTTACCTCCAATCTGCTAGGTATGTTTAAAGCTTAATTATACACAAGTCAAGTCTAAAATAAAGCTATTCCTAGATAACTTTCCTCAGGAACTATGAAGCCATTTGCTGTACGTACGGCATTCAGGAAAGCAAGAGCAGGACTCTCAGCGAGAGGGCCAAAGTCTTAGAAATCATCACTGGAGGGCATTCGAATGGCCATCAATCTCATCACTTTCAAAATCCCAGAAAGGTAGTGAGTACTGGGCAGAATGAGATCTCAGCATTTAATTCTAACCTCTTTCTCCCCAGATATTTTGTTCATAACGTCCCTGCCCCACGCATTGTATTTGTAATAGCTCCCTCAGGCACTTCCCTAGGGTTTTCATTTTTAGCACCACATTTCAATTTAGAAATCTTGGGGAGGGACAGGGCAGCACAATTAAGTTCTTAATCCCTGCCTTTACCATAGATCTGGAGAGGGGGTGGTAGCAGCAGGATCGTCACCCCTCCCAGGCCTGGGAAAGGAGCAGCTACTCTTCAGCCAGCTGAGCACAGCAGGATGAGTGCTAAAAGAGCACTCCAGCCCTGCACTTGCAGCTGGGATGACAAGGGAGTACCAGGTCTTCTCTCAGTGCATGCAGCAGCTCCCATTTGCTGTCCT
The DNA here is from genome assembly GCF_015237465.2 of Chelonia mydas. Taxonomy (NCBI): domain Eukaryota; kingdom Metazoa; phylum Chordata; order Testudines; family Cheloniidae; genus Chelonia; species Chelonia mydas. The sequence goes on along the minus strand of NC_057849.1, from coordinate 156,376,067 downwards.
TCCCCAAGGAGACAGAGAAATGAGATGGGGCAGAGCACGCAGAGAGGGATGTCCCTGGAAATGTTTTCTCCACAGTCCTGGAGGAGGGTCTGAATAGCCCCGGTTGGTAGGTTATTGGTCCATATCGTGAATGCTGAAAAAGGTACAAATATTTAAGGTGACCAGATAGCAAGTATGAAAAATTGGGACAGAGTGTGGGAGGTAATAGGTGCCTATATAAGAAAAATCCCCAAATATTGGGACTGTCCCAATAAAATTGGGACATCTGGTCACGCTACAAAGATTACAAAATATACTATGATTGGTCATTCTGATGGTCAGATTAAATAAAAGAAAGAGCTCACGTGGCATGTAAACAACCACAAAGCCAAACAAAGAGGAAACCCACATTATAACAGGCTTCATTTATTTACCAGCATTGCTAACTTGAAGGATTTTATCACCAGTCTCATGATATGTTATTTAGAGACCCAGCATCTGGAGACAAATGATTACATGAGAATTTTGGCTTTCATTTTTAAGAAAGTTACTTTCTAGTCCCTATGACTGTGGAAGAGAGTTTGGAAATATGAGCTGAGCATAGTCTCAAAGCTCAAAAGCTAGCAGGCAAATAAAAAGAACCATGTTTTAGAGAGAGAGAGGGCTGGATGTATATCGGTGTTGGTCAATGTTGATTTCGCTGTACACACACACACACACAATATTTCCATTGGTAACAGAAATTTATAGATAGGAAAAGTAAGACAAATATGGCTTGTGAACTTAGAGTTGGATTGAAGGATATTTACTTGGTATATTTTAACATGTGATGTTGACAATTTGTGTTTTGACAGTTATAAAGCTATAATGTTTTGAACTTCAACATCTATGGTCCCAAAATAATTGTCTGACCCACCCATAATTTCCCTGCAGCTATGAACATTTCAATCAATAAAATAAAAAATGCTTAATAATAAACAAATGTTATCCATGAAAATTGTTTTAAAAAAATATTTCTGCGAAGCCCCCTTCTCTCTCTTTAATCTCATGGTTTTAAAGTCAGTCACATGATGTTGAGGGCCTGACTCAATTTATTAATATTTGGAGTTGCTGATAGTGACTTGCATATTCAACCTGCAGCCAATACAGACTTTAACACTTATATTGTACTTTACAAAACAGTTTCTGCAATGGTATGCTGCCTGGGGGAAATTCCAGCAATAATCTGATGATAGAAGATTGATTTGAAACTAGACACAGAGCTGTGTTTCCACCATCCAGCAGCATCACTGGCATGTGGAATGCATCAATACAATATGATCACTGGGACAGTGTGTGCATACCACACACTGGGCCAGAAGGGGTTAACCCCACACTATGGGTGGAGGAAGTCCCGCCCCCCAGACCATACTGGGCATGCTCCAAGTGCTATGCTAGTATAAAAGGGAGCAGCCTAGCTGAGTCTAGGCTGACTACTGCAGAAGAATGACCTCTGGTAGGGGCTGTAGCTGAGGAGCCATCATAGCCCTTGCCTGCAGGAGCTGGAGATCCTGTAATCCAGAATGGAGATCTGTGGCCAATGCAGCCCCAAGGAATACCCATGCTGAGGAGCCCAGAGACCCCAATGCCCCATGGACTGTAGCTTTGGGAAGCATGGTAAGAAGTGACCCAGGAAGGGTGAGCAAGTGGCATCTCCCACCTGTGTGAGGTCAGTGTGTTTCAGTGGGATTCCCTGCTGACCCAGTGGTGGACCACTCTGCCACTGTTGGGGCCCTGGGCTGAGGCCTGGTGGAGTCAGGTGGTCATGGGCCCCCATACCTGGGCCATGGGGTTCTCCCCCATGGCTGTCCTTTGGGTATTGGTCCTTAGACCACACTGCCCTGTATGTGTGGGCTGTTATATTGACCCTGGCCACTAGGCAACCCTGCCCTGTGTCTGAGGGCTGCCTCATTGACTCTGGACACTTGGCCACACTGCCCTGTACCTGAGGGTTACTATATTGACTCTGACCATTAGACTACATGGCCCTGAACGTAAGGGCTGCTGTACTGACCCCAGCCATTAGACCAGGCAGCTCAGAACCCAAGGGCCACTGCTTTGACCCTGACCCTTGGACCTCACTGTGGTGAGACCCAAGACAGTCGGGTAGACAGTAACTGCAGTGTCTGCACACCCACTATCCACCCTGACAGAAGATGGGGTCTGCATACACCGCCATAATCAGTTACAGGTTGAAACCCTCTAATCTGGCACTCCCTGGTCCGACAACATGTATGGTCTGGCATACGCACAGATTCTGTGGGTGCTCCAGGGCTGGAGCACCAATGTGGAAAAATCTGTGGGTGCAGAGCATCCACTGGTGCCAAGCTCCCCCTTCCAGTCCCCTCCCCCCCCCCGTGCCTTTCTCAAGCTGGTGGCCCTGCACTTACCACCTCCTTCTCCTCCCTCCTTCGTGGCACTCCAGAAGCGCTGGGAAGAGCTGATTCGCAGTGTTCAAGCTCCAGGAGGGAGGGGGAGAACCTGGGGCCAGCAGCTAGGACCTGGGGCTGGCATTGGAGCCCCCAGGCAGGGGGCCAGCAGTCGGGACCCCAGGTGGCAGCAGGGCTGGCGGCCAGGGGGCCACACAGGGTGCAAAGCCTGGGGGTGCTGCAGCACCCCCAACCCTTGCTATTCATGCCTATGAAGACCTGCTGGCACTCTGAATTGATCTCCCATGGTTTGGCAAATTCTCTGGTCCGGCACCGGTCAGTTCCTTCAACCTTTATATCATTTTGTCCAAACAACTGCCAGTGGTTAAAGTAGACAAACAGGAGTGGGAGGTTTCCTTGCATTGGTCAAACAAACAGTGGGAGAGCACAGCTCTCCCAGTCTGGAGAGAAGAGGGTTCAAAGTGTCTCTGAGCACTCAAAATCACTAGTCACTTCTCTAAATTTAAGCCTGGGCTTAGAAAGAGAAGATTGGTCCCTCCAAAGTTTACACCTGAGATATTGTATATTTCTGACTTTTTGAAAAAAGTCTATTATACTGTGCCAGTGTATGCACACACACAGTTTTGGCTGAAATTTAAACCATAAGAAAACCCCACACCAACCTCAGACAGTCACCCTGCATGGAAAATTTGAGCCCTAATGATTAAAGTTTGGGAAAGCTATTAACCACTGAAAACAGGGTCTTATAATGGAAAGTGTTGAGCAACCTTCAATAGATGGTACTACCAGCTTCAGCTATAATATATAGAGAGACCACCACTTAATATGTATTCTGATAAGTCAATTTTAACAGAGAAACGTTCTGAAACCAGAGCTTTCCTGAAACCATGCTGATAGAAGTAGCCCTGAACCGAGAAAGACAACCTGGTCAAGAAACAAGAAGTTACTATGGCAACACTGCTTGGGCAAAAGAAGAAGCCCACGGATAAAAGGGTACAGTCCGTTATGTAACAGAATGGCCCCACCAACACAGTGACACTTCAAGTAACTAAGTGTACTACTACAACAGAATGACAGTCATTTGGCCAAATGACTAATGCTTGCAGTCATCTTGTCAAGTGACCAATTTCACTTGGGCATTTGACCAAATGCCCAAAACTCCCAGACATTTGGGGATCTGATTGAAAAACTAAGTGAAGGCATTTGAGTACAGCCTGAAAACTGCATTGTGAGGGTGATATTTACCCCTACCCCTGTGCACAGGGCCAACAAAAGACTACACACTAGCTTAAATGGAGTTCAAAGGATTATGCAGGTCTTCTGCACTGGAGCAAATGTACCCCTCAGTTAAATAAACAGAAAAATATCCATGTTATACTTTATTGCATGTCAACTATGAGAGTATCAAACAGCCACTAACTGGGCTGGGGGTTCTGTATTTCATGTGCTTACTTGCTGAGGTTTGAGTAATACTGGTTGTTAATGATTAAGTTACATGACAGTATTTGCTAGGATTTTCCTTCCTGGGTGGATCCAAAGCAATAGCTCTTTATCGAGATCACTAACATGGGTATAATATTTTAGGACGCAGCCCATTTCAAAAATTTCTTAGGCAAAGCTAAATCATCCACACAAAAAAGCCAAAAGAAGTCCATCATAGCTTCAGAGAGATTGGCAACAAGACCTCTATCAAAGATAAACAAATTCATATAAACTAAACTGAATTAAAACCGATTGATATTCTGCTGTTAAATGGCCAAAAGAAGGGTTCCTGAGCCATTCTGCAGATGCACACTCTCTCAAGAGATATGTATGCTGTCTGCAGAGGTCAAAGTAAGCCGGTACACTCCAGTACAGCGTACTGCCAAGAGCCGGTGCGCCATACCAGGACTGGCTTTCCCAGACAGCAATTTAAAGCCCTGGGGTAGCAGCAGCAGGGCTCAGGTGGGGATTTAAGGGGCCCCAGAGCTCCAGCTGCCGCTACCACCCCAGCCCTTTAAATCCCCACCAGATCCCTGCTGAGGAAGCCCTAGGGTAGTGGCGGCAGGGCTCCGGCAGGGATTTAAACGGCCGGGGCGGTAGCGGCTGCCCACGCCCCAAGGGGATTTAAAGGGCTCAGGGCTCCGGCAGCCACTACCACAGCAGAGCCCTAGGCCCTTTAAAGCTCTACCAGGGCCCTGGGGTAGTAGTGGCAGCTGGAGCCCCCAGGGCTCCTCAGTAATTTAAAGGGCTCAGGGCTCTGCTACAGTAGTGGCAGCTGAAGCCCTGGACCTTTTAAATAGTCCCTGAGCCCCAGGGCTCCCAGCTGCCCCTGCAGCTGGTAGCTCGGGGTGATTTAAAGGGCCCAGGGATCCCAGCCGCCACTACCGCAGCTGGAGCCCCAGGCCCTTTAAATCAAGATTTAAAGGACCTGGGGATTTAAGGCCCCGCCTCTTCCAGTGGAGGCCATGCCACCTGCTCAGGACTCCAGCGTACTGGTAAGTCCTTTAACTAACTTTCACCCCTGGCTGTCTGTACAATATTTCCAATCTACCAGCCAGAAATGAAAACCAGTTTTCCCCTATGGAAGTAAACTGCATTATTAGGCCTCCTCAAGATGCATGACAGTAGATAATGAGAGAGAAGCCAGCACTAACATTAACATGAGAAATAAAGGAACACAACGGAGACTGCTTATATGGTAGAATGGGAGAGCAGTCTATCGTCATTACATGGCTCCCATCACTGAGCATCTCCCACACAAAATGAATTTTCATAACACCCATGAAACATAGGAAGATAAGGCACACCGAGATTGATTAACTTGCCCAAAGTCACACAAAGACTATGGCAGAGCCAGAAACTGAATCCAGGGTTTCCATGTATCTCTGTTCTTCACCTTAATCAAAAACCCAGCTTTCTGTAAAAAAAACATACCCAGCCTCAATAGAAATGTACATGATAGAAATAGAGTTGCTGGCATGCAGTAAGCAGTATTATATGGCATTATGCAATCAGAGACTGGGTTGGTGTTCAGGTGCGTGGGGTTTTAAGCTTACTCCAATGCTATTTCAAAAAAAGTTATTCAGATCTTGCTTTCCCATATCCTCAAGAGTACCTTGTGCAATGATAAACCATTGATTTTTTTGCTCTTAGGCAGACAGCTACAGTCAAACATGCATTAAGCGTAATTTCCCCAGGATTCGTGTCATTTGTTCTCCAGGGTTTTTTCTTTATGGAAATTGAATTTTGAACAATTTTTTTTGGTAATCTTTGCTATTAAGATTATAGATATTGAGATCCATTCATGATATGTGCAGGGCTCAACATTTTATTTCTCCAGACTTCCCTGAAGTACTTTTTGTAGGATGAAAAGAGAGTATTTTCTTCCAGCACAAGTCAGCTGCAGTTCATTCTTCTTTCTGAGCTGACTCCCATCTACGTCTCATTAAAAGTTTTGGAAAAGGGCCTAACTTTCCAGTGCTATAGTAGCTCATGTATTGACCAAATTCTTTGCCTGAAATCTAATTCCAATTTTCACTGAATCTTCTGAAACACACTTTTTGTGCCATGTTCCAGTGCTATACCCTAGAACATGGAGAACAAGAATCTTAAACATACGTATATTGCTGTAAGAGACTTGACAGACCAATGTTTCAGAGCGCTAGCCTTTTGCCTTTGGAAAACTGGATTCAGCTCTTTTTAGGTGACATGTGAAAAGGCATTTAGGGGTCATCTTAATGGGGGTCATCTTAGTGGGTCTCATCTTAGTCCACTGTGGACATGTTTCCACGCAGCTAATGCAATATACTGTTGTCAATATTTGCTCAGATAACCTGTAATAGCAGGACAAGACTAAGATGCATCAATAGATCTGTTTAGGGAAACTTACCAAAAGTCTGTCCACACACTGTCTTTTTCTTCTAGGTAGTACTACTAGCACTGTACTTACACAAGAACCAGGTTCCCCCCACCCCACACTTCTTTGCTCAGTATGAGTATTCTATAGCTTGAAATAAACCTACTACTCTCCCTGCACTGTAGCTAGATGCCTTTCCAACGTTTCATTTGAGCAATGATTACAACAGTGTGAATGTGATGGGCTGTGTTGATTGTTTTCAATGTCTAATTGGTTGATCTCAAATTATTGAGCAATCCTATAGTACATTCAGGTATCTTTCCCCCTAGTAATTTCAGAGATAAAATAGTGAAAGCAGGTTAGCAATTTTCACCTACAAGAACATTAACAGATACCTCATAAAAGCCTAATCACTTTTTATGGTATGATATATACTACTGTACATGAGATGTTACAAATTAGGAACACCTCCCCTCTTTCACCACCTATTCACCATTCTTTATCTATGAACATTTAGAAATGAGGTTTATTTTAACCACTAAAACCATGTGTACACTTCGGTTAAATTCCCAAAGAACCGGTCTAATGAACAGATGTGCAAATGCAACTTTACCACAAATGCTGGGTGGTAACTTGTACACTCTGCTTCCAGTCCCACTACTGACTGTACCATGAAAAATCTGGGTTGTGCCATATTTGCTGCCTATTTTTGATCTTGAAAAGACACTGCAAAGGTCCTGATGAAAACTGACTGAGTAGTTAAAATATTAACTGTCACCAAGTATTTTTTGTCAGTTCACTTTTGCATTGCATTCAGCATGAACCTGGAGGCCCAGGTTCAGGAAAGCACTTGCATGCACTTAAGTCTGTACTGTCACCCTGAACAAGGACAGCCAACCCTTTTTTTCTTCTACTCTTTGTATGCCAGATATAAATGACATAGGATCTATATATAGAACTTTTCCATAAAGTCCTACAAAATTTAGTAGAGAATACTCTTTTAAAAATTGTAGGAATATTACCAGTCCACAGAATTCTTAGAACAGAAATATTATTCTCTTAAGTGTATAGGTTGCTATAAATATCCTATAGATTTTTTGAGTAATTTCTATGAAACCTGCTAGTTGCATCCCTATTACGTTCTACAGAGCTTTTCTTTAAACGGCAAGATGATATTATGTAGTATCCATATGATATTACATAGATCCATTGGATCCAAGACTGCATCATAGTGCATATGCACCAAGGGCATAGTTAAGATTGGGGTTTAAGGATGCAGTGCACATACAATCTGCAGCTTGTGGCATGAGGGCAAACGACTGCATCCATGCAGATTCCCACTGATTTAACTGGGGCTCTGCACCAGTCTGTACACATGCAACAAGTTGCAGGATCAGGGCCTGTCTGGCATTTGTAAGGTGAGTGGCTACTTGAGTGATTAATACTGCAACTTTAATATACTTATTCTTATTATGTAGAAAAAACATATATACTACTTTGTTGTTCCATTCAAGACTGGTTTAAGTCTTCAGTCCACAGCAAGAAGCAGGGGTCAGGCTCTGTGCGCTGCTGTTGTGGTTAATGCCACCATCTACAACCAAGGGGAAAATCTCTTCTTGAAAGATCTCATTGAAAAATCCTGGAAGTACATAATGTTTTCAACTTAAAGAAATCTACTGAACCCGTGCACAAATGTGCTTCATGTCACTGACCTCACCTTCAGTCAATGACTTGTATATTGGACCCTGTACAATACAATGGGATACACTTGTATTTTAACAGAAGGAATTTAAAAAGAAAATTCTCAGACTGCATTAAAGTCTCTTTTCTAAGAAAGAGCTGGTAGCAAGAGCCCAACTTTCTGATTTGTAAGTTTCAATAATGAAAACTGTCTGACGGTGTGAAACCTGCAGCTCCTTTTTCCAATTTGTGATGTTCTGGTATGTTAGTAGGGAAAGTCTAACTTAGAATATCTGACCTAACTACATACTGATTGTCTGCTCTAAGGCCAGACCACCTACGCCCCGGTCCCTTATGCTATCCCAGAAACCAGCGTATCCTTTAGATCCACAGAGAATTCTGCAGAGAGCCATCCAGGCTTTGCATATGGTGCACTGGTGTTCCATAACACCCAGCAGCACAGCCTCAATGAAGTCCTACTACCAGGGCTTCCCCTGGCTACAGCTACCCATGGACACCCCAATACAGAGGGGATTCATAGAAAAGGAGGCTGTATTTTCTTAGCAATCTCCATAGAGCTGATGAGTTTGGAGGTGGAGCTGGACAACTTAAGTCCTCCTAGTTCTACCCAATCCCCAACCAATCAATACTCCATTCCCAGCCTTCTCAGCCCCTGCTCCTTCTACTGCATGGATCCCAACAGCATAGAATCATAGGACTGGAAGGGATCTCAAGAGGGCATCTAGTCCAGTCCCCTGCACTCCTGATAGGACTAAGTATTATCTCAACCACCACAGACAGGTGTTTTTTTCAGCCCACTCTTAAATCTCCAACAATGGAGATTTCACAACCTACCTAGGCAATTTATTCCAGTGCTTAACCACCCTGACAGTTAGGAAGTTTTTCCTAATATCCACCTTAAACCATCTTTGCTGTAATTTAACCCCATTGCTTTTTGTCCTATCCTGAGACATTAGGGAGAAAAATTGTTCTCCTTTCTCCTTGTAACAACCTTTTATATACTTAAACAGTTTATCATGTCCCCTCTCAGTCTTCTCTTTTCCAGACTAAACAAATCTAATTTTTTTTCCAATTTTCCCTCCAAAAGGTCATGTTTTCTAGACCTTTAATCATTTTTGCTGCTCTTTGGGAAAGATGTGGACAAATTGGAGAAAGTCCAGAGAAATGTGGTGCCCAGAACTGGACACAATACTCCAGCTGAGGCCTAATCAGCGCAGAGTAGAGCAGAAGAATTACTTCTTGTGTCTTGCTTACAACACTCCTGCTAATACATCCCAGAATGATGTTTGCTTTTTTTGCAACAGTGTTACACTGTTCACTCCTATTTAGCTTGTGATTGACTATGACCCCCAGATTGTTTTCTGCAGTGCTCCTTCCTAGGCAGTCATTTCCCATTTTCTATTTGTGTAATTGATTATACCTTCCTAAGTGGAGTACTTTGCATTTGTCCTTATTGAATCCCATCCTATTTACTTCAGACCATTTCTCCAGTTTGCCCAGAGGATTTTGAATTTTAATCCTATCCACCAAAGCACTTGCAACCCCGCCTAGCTTGGTATCATCCACAAACTTTAAAACTATATTATCTAAATCATTGATGAAGATATTGAACAGAACTAGACCCAGAACCAATCCCTGCAGAACCCCACTTGATATGATTGTCCAGCTTGACTGTGAACCACTGATAACTACACTCTGGGAATGGTTTTCCACCCAGTTATGCACCCACCTTACAGCAGCTCCATCTAGGTTGTATTTCCCTAGTCTGTTTGAGATCTGAGACAGTATCAAAAGCCTTACTAAGTCAAGATATACCACATCTACTGCTTCCTCCCTATCCACAAGGCTTGTTAGTCTGTCAAAGAAAGCTACTAGGTTGGTTTGACACAATTTGTTCTTGACAAATTCATGCAGACTGTTACTTATCAGCTTATTATATTCTAGGTGTTTTCAAATTATCCTTTAATTATTTGCTCTTATCTTTTCAGATACTGAAGTTAAGTTGACTGGTCTGTAATTCCCTGGGTTGTCCTTATTTCCATTTTTATAGATTGGCACTATATTTGACTTTTTCCAGTCCTCTGGAATCTCTCCTGTCATCAATGACTTTTCAAGGATAATTGGTAATTGCTCAGATATTTCCTTGGTCAGCTCCTTGAGTATTCTAGGATGCATTTCATCAGGCCCTGGTGACTCAAACATCTAATTCGTCTAAAATTTTTAGCTTGTTCTTTCCCTATTTTTAGCCTCTGATCGATCCTACCTCATTTTCTATGGTAGGTGCCCAATTGCTACTAACCTTTTTGGTGAAAACAAACAAGTCATTTAGCACGTCTGCCATTCCCCCGCCTCCCCACACACATTGAGTAACAGGCCTACCCTGTCTTTAGTCTTCCTCTTGCTTCTAATGTATTTGTAGAATGTTTTCTTGTTATCCTTTGTCTCTAGGTAGTTTAATCTCATTTTCTACAGGGCGAGTACAGAGTTTCAGGATGGGGACAATTGTGCTGCAAAGATGTATGAGCCCCACCTCACCCAGTGTGGGAAGGGAAAGATCAATGTGCAGAGGATAGCTTCTGTGTGCAGATCTCAGGGACACAATACAGCCCTATGAGACCATCTGAGGAATTTTTTTCATCTGCACTGTAGGAGGAAAAGTACATCCTATCCAGACGACTAGCACATTCATCCTAGAAGACTAAGAACATCATTAGAGAAAGTACAGTACATTGTGAAACAGCTTGTTCCCTAGGGAAGTCAAGAACATTCCCAAGCCATACAGTTAACAATAAACACTAAAGTAATAGTGCATCTTTCTCCACAGAATGGCATCATCTTCTGTTTTTTTGTTTTTTTTTTTAGAGCTGTGAAAAATAAAGCCACACAGAGCAAAGGTGTTATAGCTCTCTTTTTTTGAGGCTTTAAGGACTGGGCAGAAAAAAATATTTTCCTCACTTCCACAAGCAGTGTCAGCAGTTTTGCCAGCAGTGGAACATATCTATTTCTTAGTAAGAACAGAGTCAATTGCTACATCTTTCAGAGAAATTAATATGCAAAACTCCAAGAAATCCTATGAGCACTCTTCTCAAATAGGAGATTTACTGTAAGACAGAAGACTCTTATTTAAGGTCCAAGTCTCAGCCCCCTCCTTTCACAGCTGTAGGGGGTTCTACGCTCAGGGAAAACAACATGGTTCTGTTGTATCCACAGGGGATGAAAAGCCAGAACCCAGCAACCCCCCCCCCCCCAGAACCTAAGGCCTTCTGTTTATTAGGGAAAGGAAAATAAACCTTACAGTCTAGTGAGTGGCAAGGCAAGCTTTTCCATCCTGACTTGCTCAAAAGCCTCAGTTCTGACCTAAAGGGATGATCTAAGGATGACAGGTTAATTTAGTCTCCAAAACCAACTTAACACACACATCAGTTCATAGCCTCCCTGTTGAGACTGTTAAAGTTACCTGTTACGACTGATGTTTGTCACAGGGACACCTGTGCAACATACACTGGACCCTGACCACTAACTCAAAAGTATTTCAGGTGATGCAGATAGTGACCCTAAGAGATCTGGTTGCCCAATACCTTCCATTATAAGATCCTATTTTCAGTTGCTCATAACTTTACAAATTCAAACTGCAATTTAGGTGTCTGTCTCAGGCTGAATTTTTTTGGAAAGTTTCAGCTAAAATAGTTCAGACATTTCTCAGAATGAGGTCAAAGAAAGAAGATTGTTTTGTTCCTGTTAAAGACATTCTTACAACTGTTTTGAGATGCTCTAGTGAGTCCACGCTTTTGAGCAAGAACTTGAAATTTGACAAGCAGATTGTCCTAATGCCAGGATGTAGCTTTTACCATCTCTAAAAAGTGCCCACATTTGGCCAAGTTATAAGCCTCAAATTAAAAGAAATAATTTGCACATTCTAACAGGTATCTAGTGAGTAATTGGCAGATAAGCATCAGGGGATGGAGTGGCTGAGTAGGATTTTCCCTGTAATTGTTCCTCTTGCCTGACAGGGGCTCCTATGGTGGCAGACACTGAGAGCAGGGAGACAGTCTTCTCCGTACTTTCAATAACCCCACATATGTATTGGACTGAGGCAGCATGGAGCAGAAGTAGGAACCCACCTGACTCAAATGCAGAGGACTAGGAAATTAAGAGATAGAGGAAAGAGCGACAGTGTGGGGATGGGGCAGGAGAAGAGTAGGGAGGGCAGGGAGAGGAGGATGGGGCAGGAGTTCAGCAGAGTTGAGATGCGTAGCAGCAGGAGAGAAGAGTAGAGGTCGCAGAAGGGTCTGTGACCACTGGAAACACCCTCCTTCAGAGCCTGATATGGAACCCAGAAGTTCTAGGTCTCCGCATTCCCTTGCTGTCTAGCAAGCGGCTAAGCCACCCACCAGTAGTGTCTCTCTCCATTCCCTTCTAGTGGCAGATCCACACAGGGGTTAGCAGCCATCTGATGCTACCAATTACTCTTAGCTCAAGTGGTAGAGAGGACAGTGCTGTGGCTGTAAAGATCCCAAACCTGCTGATGACCCACGCAGAGAGTCGATATGATTTGTTCTTTTTCAGTTTAAGATTGATTAAAGATGAGGAAATTACATTTTTAAAGCATATGTTAAAAACATGTTCTAGCCTGTGTGCTGAATGATGTAGGGATCCTGTGGGGGAAAAAAATAGTATGTAATGGTGTAATTAAAGACCATCATAATGCAGGTGCACAAGGGGCTGAATTGAAAGAAGTACAGGCAACCATAATTTTGGCAGTTCCTAACGTTTGAGTACTTGACTGTACAACCTTAGCATTCTTTTAATGTTTTGTGGGACATAATTTTATATATAGGCTCCTGAACAGCTATCAGAAAATGCTGACTGAGAGGCAGTTCTTGCTGCTTAGCTCCTCTCCCCTCCAAGAGGATTACATTTCCATTAGCAACTGGCCCTCTTGAAACAAGGCTTTCTTCTGTCCTGTCTCATGGATTTACCATCAGATATTAGGCTTCTCTGTGGAATGGGTCTCGTGCGCAGTCAGCAAATCCCTTCATTTTTTCCTCAGGGAAGCTGCTGTTGGGTACTCCATCACTCTGACATTTTTTCAGCCAGGATAATGATGGCGCAAACAAGCAGAGCAGCTGACTCAGGAACAAGCTGCAGGACTGCAGCGTGGCTAAGTATTGAAGCAACTGTTTATTTTAAAACAAACATCTTGTGAATTTATAAACAACCACCTTCTGCAAAATTAGAAATTACAGAGGGGCTGAGCTGAAGTTAGTCAAATCCAAAAGAGAGGCTCTTAATGCTCACGAAAATACAACAGCAAATTACCCATTAAAGCTTGTACAGAGCAGATGATTAGGAGCTAATCAGTAACTAGAGAACCAAAAACATGCTCAGCTATAAGGAGGCAATGCCAGGCATATCAAAATTGGGATAATGGTAAAGAGCAGGGATTATGCAGTATTTGGGAAGGGTTTTTTAAGGACCATTCATATATTCATCTGTATGTCATGAATCCTTTATCTAACATAGTAAAAAGTTAGTCGTATCTAATAAAGAAGTCTGAGTCACATAATGGCTAGATGAATCCATATTTTGTCAATAGACAGTCTATTAATACTTTCACAGGATAATGTAATACTCTAATTTTGAAATGAGACAATCTACATAGGGATCATTTTCTCTCAGATGTGTAATATTTCATATCATGGATATAAGCTTGCAATCCTGTCTTATTGAGGGAAATAGTGTCATATTACCATAATCTTCACCAAATAAATTCTACCTTCAGTTTCTTCCCACTTTCTTGTTCCACAAGTCTCTCCCTCATGGTATATGCCAGAAAAACAGCAGGTTGTTTTTGCTCTAGCAAATGGTGGGGTTTTTTGAGAAAATATAGTAGGTATTTTTTCTTCTCAGCCCTGCGACTGGTATGATTTCTTTTATGCAATTAAAAATAGTAAATTAACATGTTATAAAGGCCTTAATACATTTTGACATTCTTTTGTACTGTTCAATTTCCAGTTTCCTTAATTTCTATCCTTTTCTTGTAGGTACTGTATTTCTCACTTGCTGCTTGAAGCGACCTGAAATAACCAGACACAATAGCCCAAATTCTCTACTGAAATTGTACTGATGTAACAGAGGAGTTGCCCGTTTTTTTGGAGAAAATGATGATGCAGTGGAACTATAACCCATAGTACCATTGCTATCATGACTTGAAAGGGCAAAATTTTCAAAAGTAGCTGTAAATTTGGAGCCTAAAGTGTGTTTTCAGAATTCACTTAAGCACTTAGGAGCCTAAATACTATTGACTTGCAATGATACTTAGGCTCCTAAGTCACTCAGGGCCAGATTTGCAAAGGTATTTAGGCATCTAAAGATGCAGATTGGCACCTAGCAGGATTTTCAAAAGTATACACCTGCAGCTTTAGAAGCCTAAATACCTTTGAAAATCTAGCCCTTAGGCACTTCTGAAACAGGTAGATTAATTTTTTTCAAAGGTCATCACGATGTCAGTTCTCTAACACTATTGGCAGTTTTATTTTATTTTTTGTTTCCTTTTTATAGTATTAGTAGTTCCTTTACGGTGTTATCTAAGTGCCCACAGAATACATATTAGGAAAGGATAAGGAACGGTGCATTTTTAAAAGTTGCCTAAATACATATAGATGGACTCAAACCAAAACTCCAGATCCAAATACCCCTGAAGTTTGGGGGTGTTCAAACACTGAAACCAGATCCAAATTTTGCAAAATGGCCCTTTCTCTATAATGGGCCAAAGCAAAAGCTGAGGTCTGAACACTCCCAAATGATGGGAAGTTTGATGTCTACCAAAATCTGAATTTGAAGCTTTGATCCGCATTTAGCCAACCACTTTAACAGCCTTCCATAGCTTGCAAATGCATGTATTGCAGGTAATTGGGAATGTTTTAAATATTTTATTTAGCTTATAGCCCATAGGAATTGCTATTTCCTCTTGGGTATACCCTGAACAGAAGCACTTTGGTAAAAAGACCAATTTGACTTAGATCACAATACCTCCATCAAATCTTGCATTTAAACCTTTGCCTTGAAACCTTGTCATGTGCTACTACGTTGGGTTACTTTACTCACTGAAATGCCTGATCAGAAAGGCTTCGACCAAGAGTTACATTGTAGTGGCACTACTTCTTGAGATAACTTTTCTTATACGCATTTTTAGAGGTCCGTGTATCAGCAGCAGGTAAGTAGTAATGGGGCCCAATCTGAGGCCATTTGAACTCAATGGCAAAACTCTCATTAACATAAATAGGGTACAAGCAGGCCAAATCATAATCCCATTTGATATAAACAGCAAGATTCCCACTGACTTCAATAGTGCACTAGCAGACTCTCAGTGACAGCTGGGCAAGTCAGTTCTCTTAATCCCCATCCACACGAGTATATGTATTGAAAGTTTCAGACTGGAGCAACTTTGTATAGCCAAGATATAAATCCCTGAAAAATGAGGTTTATAATGAATTTGCTGACAGACTCTTAACTAGAGTGCCACAAACAGCACTGTTGTAATGATTAGTTGAACAGGCTGATTACTGGGCTTGTCTGCTCTTAGTAATGGCAAAAACTCATTTGATTTTCAATACAGCTAGCCTCTTGAATCAATATTTTGTATTCTGTATTCCATCTGAAGTACTTGCATAAAAATGAAAGGTATTATTTTGCCTTAAAATGTTTTATTTTTAGAGCTCACATAACAAAATTAAATATATTTAATGCTTGGCATTTGGTCTAATCCCAGGGAGAGCTTACCTGGTTGCATTATATGCAAGGTGTGTGTGTCCACATAGCCATATATCTATATAGATGTATATGGCCTACATTTTCAGAAAAGTGGCTAGTGATTTTTGGGCATCCAATCTGAGACAGCTTAAAAAGGCTTCGTTTACAGAAACTGCTGAGCGCTGCTCCTTTATGACATGCAAAAATTGAGGCGCTCAGAATCTCTTGTTACTTTTGAAAGGGTAAGCCACAATATAGAGACCGCTTGTGCATGTGTGTGCAATTGCATACAGGCAGACACACAAAAACTAAAGCATACTTGAGTTCTTTACATTTAAACAAACTCCATTCTCTCCTTGGAATCAGTGTCATCATAGCCAGTCCAGCAAACATTTGTATTTAATTAACAAGGTCATACTAAAACTGAAATCACCATGGTAATGTAATGTAGCCCACAAGATTAATTCTACTCCTGTGTTTACTTAGTTCTTTAGAGAGAAATTGAAATGCTTTAAACAAAATACTACATTGAAAAAACTGTTTTTGAGATTTCAGATCACTGAAGGATCAAATTCAGGATCCATTGAGTGGCAAATGGGCTGTGAAATGAGGATGCCCAAAGCAGGTGATGTCAGGATTGAATCCTCTCCCTACACTATAAAGTTCCAGCAGAACAGAATGAAGCTTGTGTAACTACGGAACCCATTCTCTCAGGGTCCGTCCACAGTTTGAGCGGGAAGTGTATGCCTCAGCTCAAGATGACATACCCATATTTACTCTGAGCTAGGTTGCTAAAAATAGAGTTTAGCTAAGGCAGCGTACCCATCTGAGATGCTAGGCACATACTTAGGGTGGCTAACCCCTGCCAGTGTTTGTGCTGCTGCAAATATACTCTGTTTAATGCACTAGATTGATCAGCGCTAGCGTGGGTATGTCTCCTCAGGCTGGAACCTCCACCTTCAACTCGCACTAGAGAACCTTAAGTTCACACAGTGTGTTGGCTATTGGTTTCAAGTACTTGTGAATCCACTGACCCATTGCTTTCTCCCTCCTCCATGCTGAGGCTCAGGAAGCCCCCCACATCTTATTCCATGGAATCCAGGGGGCATGGCCTCTCTGTGTAGACGTACTGCATTCTCCCTTTACTTCATGTCTTATTCACCGGTACGCAATAGAATTGCACCAGTTTCATTGTGTTCCAGACTTTCCACTCATGTAGATTGGAGACAAGATGGGATTAACCCCTGTGATTAATTTGTGAAGCTATACATCATAAATTAAGCCCTGATAGTGTTGTCATAGTGGGGGGAGGGGTCAACTGATATGGAGACCTATGGTATTCCATGAGGCTCTGAATAGGTACAGATCTGACTGCAGGATCGAGACCTAACTCAGTTTAACTGTGATCTGAAAGGGTCAGATGCTGCAATCAGTTACACTGATTTAAATTTGGAATAACTCCGTTGAAATGAGATTTACTCAGGTGTAGGAGCAGAATCTGGACCAAACATGTTTTTTTAAACCTGTCTAGCATTCAGGTCCTTCTGAAACAGCTGATATGACTGGCATCTAAAAGCAATGCAGAGAGTTGTATTCACTGCCCTGCATTACGTGTTGGAGACGCCATTGACTCCAGGGCTCTTTTTGTGATTATGGCACCAATCACTTTTTCAGGGAATTTTTATTTTAACATGTAGCACTTCAGTTAGGAACTTCTTGCTTGAAGATTCCCTTACAGACAGAAATCTTCATTTTGAGGAAGTTATCCTAAATTTATGAGTATCACACCAAGACAGGGGAGCCAAATACTTTATCCACAAGACACTTACCTATTGGGTGAAATCCTGGCCTCAGTGAATTCAATAGGAGTTTTGCTATCTGCTTCAGCAGGGCCAGGATGTCACCCACAGGATCTTCTGAGAAGAGGAAATAAGTACAAGTACACTGCCCATCTAACTAGCATTTATCTTAATTCCTCTGCAAATAATCAACTGCTGGTACAGCACTAATTAAGATACTAAAAAGTTGTATTTGAGCAAATTCTCCTACCTGCCCATTTGTACTGATATCAGCTTACAATTTTCTCCAGGCTGTGATTAGCCAAACTCCAGCTCTCCTATATTCTAATTGGTTGTTGATAAAGTAATGACAGTATTAACGTATGCTAAGAAATGCTGTGCAGTGAAAATGAAGAGAAAGGATCCCCTTTAGAAACTAAGGTCCTGATTCAGGAGAGCACTGAACCATGCACTTAGAACAGAGAGACTTCAATGAGACATAAGCATGTGCTTCAACTTAAATGTGTTTAACTGTGCTTCCTCAACTGGGAAGCTTCCATGCACCAGAACCTAAAGCATTTTCAAAATACCCTCTGCAATGTGACTTTGTAATGTCAGTGAGACTTGTAACTGGCACCCTGAAATCCACTCTTCTGCCTAGGCTTCCAGTCCTCACAAACATCTTTCCTCCAACCATCCACTGAGAGATAGCTATGTTATGTGAGCTAGCTAACCAAAAGCTTCCACTCCATGACAATATTGTTCACTCGCCTTGTACTCACATTAAGTCCCAACAAACATTCTGGGTAGCTGGAGCAGATCTTTTGTCATCCAACTTCAACCCACAAGACACCTGGCAGATGCAATGGGCAGGCTGTGATGTAAACAACAAGCACCTCATAGACAATCCCACTGTTGAACCTCCTGGTTTCTTCCTCTGCTGAAGACAATGGACAACCTTCAACTCTATCAGGATGTTACATGGAAGATGCATGCACCTGATTCACAAATGAAGAATCAAGTATTCACCACAGTGCAAACGTGGAGACTTCCAAACCACTGAACATATTGTGAACAAGCGTTCAATCTTTTCATTTCTGGGAGGTATAGCAAAGTCTCACTTTGCATCTCCTGAAGCTCTCAAATAGATTTCAAACCTTTCTATTCACTTGGAAATGTTGCTATTTCCGTATGAAAGAAGATGACTTTTGTAATGTTAGGAACAATTGGCCAAAGGTGCTTTTATGGTGAAAAGTCAAAGCAAAACTCCATTGCATGTTTTCATGAAAGTTCTTTTACTGCTTTGAGCTATTACTGGAGAAGGAAATAAATTTGGATGTGAAAATTGAAGTCTGAAATGTTGCTGGGTGAAATTTTGGAAGTGCTAAAGATCAAAGGAACACTAAAACCCACAGTTCACTGTAAAAATGTGAGTTTTCAATCAAACCAGCTCCACATGTGTGGGGATTAATGCATCAAGAGTCCTCCATCTCCCTGTTAGTAGACTGGGTGTTTTCTGAGGAATAACTGATACAGGATAAAAATACAATATCTCTGTAGTATCTTTCATCTGCAGACCACAAAGTGGAGAGGACTCAAGAGCACAGAAGCAGCACCTTGACTTCCAAGGTACTAATAGAAGGGCTTGTGTAGATATACATCGTAGATACTGTGGGGTGGGGTTTGCAGCCTAATCATTACCGATGAGAATGCAGTTTTGTCTGGAGAACTGTGTGGAGGGGCCCACAATGAGTCAGCAGGCCATGGGGCTGAGTCCTGGCCCCTGGGACCTGCATGTGATCCCTAACTGTGAAAAGGGGTATTCTAGGTGTTTAGGCCTCGGGAATGCGGCTTCCCCTAGGGGCCAACCTAGGAATTGCTGTGATAATTGTAATTAAGCCATTCTACTTAAGGTATTTGTAACAACTTCCTCTTTTGCCAGCCTCAGTAAACAATCCTGTTGTGTGAGCCATGGCTCTGCATGTTTACTGACACCCACCAGATGCCAGAGCCTCTAGTGCTTGCCTTAGAGTTGTGGTACCTTTGGCACATGTATGTAAAGAGGTTTGGAGTTACTTAGCAGCCCAGCAAACATATAGGGTGGGGATTCTTACAGTACCAGGGGTTTGCAAATGTATTTTGTTTTTTAAAATGTACCCTCCCAGTGCTCAAATCTGGGCCCATACTCAGGATTTCTGCAGGCTCTTGAGCAATCTAGATACTTATTCTATTCTTCTCTGTGTCAGGACACCAGGATTCAGCTGATGCCCCATCCAGTTAGCAGATGTTGGAACCCTGCAGAGTGCTGCAGATTAATTCCTGCTCATTCACGAAAATAGGAGTGGCTCATTAAACTTCTCTTCTGAAAGAGGGAGCTTGGGTCTGGAACTGACAGGTCCTGAGAGAATGAACCCCAGAAGCAGCCAGGCGCCTAGTAGGAAGGCTTAAGCTGGGAAAAGAGCCTTAGGAGCAGCCGAGTTTGAGCAGCATCTTAGGCTGGTACTCTGTAATGACTTTTAATCACCCTTTATGTTAATAAAACCTACTGTCAAGTGGGGTAACTGTTTTGAACGTGTAGCTTGTTTTGATTTGGGAGGAGACTCCACTAACTTACATCCTCATCCCAGCTCTACATGACACATTTTAACTGTTACTCGGTGAGCTTTTACAGAGTTCCAGTTGCTAGGAAACCTTTGTCTTCAGCTGGTGTTAGTACTGCTGCAGTTACATTCATATTGACTGGGTCTGAATTACACCCTCTTGTCCATGGGTGACAAAGGTTACAGACATCACAATCTGATGGCCAAACCAAAGAGGAGGTCATTAAAATAAAAAAACCAAGATAACTTTGAATGATGCTGCTGAATTATAAATAAATCTATCATCTGGAAAACAAAACAAGGGCAAAATCCATCCCTGGTATAATCCTAGTGAAGTCAATGGAATTCGACAAGAAGGAATTTGGCCCAGTGATTTTATCACAGTTTCACCAGTAATAAGAAAAATAGTTTAATTTGTTTTCAAATGTGAAAATATTCCGACTAATGAAATCAACTGCTTTCTCCACAGGCACATTATACAACACGGGGCAGTTAGACTAGTGCAGCCGCCTTAGGGTTCAAGTACGTTGCACTGGAGTAACAGGCAAATGCTCCCTGCTGCTTCTGTGACGAGTCAAAACCTCCCGATTCAGGCATGAGCAGAAGTTGGGATCAGGAAGAGCAGAATGCCTGCTCCATGGCATCCTCACCCTTTCCCCTCGAGCCCTGCTGCAGGGCAGTGGCTGCCGGGGAAGCTCAGCCCCTACTAGTGCCACATGAGCTTGGGGAATAGAGGAGGGTGAGCGAAGACACAAACAGTGTCATGTTGCTGGTCCCAGTCTACAGCTTTCTTAGGAACAGGTTCTGTGGGCTAAGCCCCCTTGCCAGCTCTCTGTGAGAGGGGGTCAAAGCCACTCCTGAATATACAATTTGCTGAAAACTCAGTGAGTGGAAATCCACTGAGTTTCCAGTTTTTTACATGCCCATAGCCAGCACAGGGGATGATCTGGGCCTGACAGCAGAATTTTCCCAACTTTGTAATTGGGGTGGTTTTTTTTGTTTGGGGGCATCTTGTAAATATTGCCCCACAGGGAGGTGTCTCTTCTTTTCAGAAGAAACATATGCAGTTGGCAATACTGCCTTTGTTTTAAAAAAAAAAAAACCCAAAAAACAAAACTTGAGATTGGCTTAAAAATAATGAAAGTTTTTTTAAAAAATACATTTTGGAGTCTTTTTATTGCTCATCTGAGTTTTGAGCCTTTGGGGTTCATGTTTTCAAGATCTTCTCTATGAGGCTAGATACTGCCTTTTTATTTTAAATGAAAGTTGAGATTCCCATGTAATCACGTGATTCAAAGAGCTGTGTGGCAGCTTCTCAAGCTGCGAGTCATCTTGTTATCCCCCCACCTCAGTGAGGAAAAAAAAACTTGCTTGTGCTTAACTCAATGTCAGCTCCCTAATACCACCTGTCTGTTAACCACCCACCCCAACAAGCAATATCCTCAGGGCTCTGCCAGCCCTTATTTTGTCTTTCAGGTAACAAGAGGTATGCCCCAGCCCTCATTCCCCACTGAAAGCATTCCCCTGTAGTATCCAGCCCCTGTCACTGGATACTCACAAAAGTCACCAAGTTTGCTGTCCCCAAGGAAACAGAATACACACAGCTCGACTGGTACAACTTGGGATCCAGTCCTTTATACCATCACAGCACTGGGCTATAGTTATCGCAAAAACAATCATTGATAATAAACTTAAGATGAAGATTTAAGAGATACTGAGTAAGGATAATGGAAACAGAAATGGTTGCATATAAAATAAGCAGCATAGACTAAGAAGTGAGTTAAAGTTTACTTTAGAGAAAGATTTTAGCCTGTTAAAGTTGTGTTTCTCACCTAAAACCCAACACCAATATGACTGGGATCCAGCCATCTTTCCTTAATGCAAAAAAGCACTGTCCTTTTTGCTCCCTCACTGGTGGATAAACATGTGTCCTTTTGTCTTCATATATTCCTGAAGTTCAATGTTTTGTCTCCAGAGTCAGGATAACCCCTGATGGTTTAGACTCCAGTGACTTCCCAGCTCCATTTACGCCACATGAAGATTTGGCTTCCACTATGTTGGCTTACAAGGTTTAATATACATAGCCACCACTGCAAAAATAGGTGAATCAACATCTTTTGTCTGACTCAAAAACTTGTGTGTCAACCAAGCCTTAGTTTAGATATATGTTTAGCATATATGCACTAGTTCTTAAATATCTGTACGTTCATTATGCAATGATTGAGGTGCAGTGTGATCCTGACTTTCATTTAAGACCTCACATGACGGTCTTTATAGATAAATACTATCACAGCAATGTGTTGAGTGTCATGAATTTGTCAGGCCTGCCGGGCTACTGTTACAGAACAGTGAACCCTTTGCCAGTTGGCACCGAGGGGTTCTTAGGGTTGCAAGCTGTGACTAAGTCAGTAGTAAACTCTATAAGGACGTACTCAGCACAACATGTGAGGCTTCAGTCCTGTTAGAATTAAGGGCAGCTGTGCAGGTCTAGTCGCACGGCATTCATTGAGAATAAGTTGCAAAACCATGTGGTTTTGCTTGGCTATGAATAAAGGCTATTCAAAATTCCCCAAAAATGCTCGAAGTTAACACAAAGAGGAGCAAAATCCTTTTGTAATCCTTTTAGTTAGATCTTTTTGATGATTGTCATTGTTCAGAAAGGAAAAAATACAATGCAGTTTTGTAAATTAACACACAGAAATCACAGCTCACTCCCTCAAAAAGCATTCTCATGGGTGCTCTTGTTCCCGGGGAGTGCACTCTCGATGCCACCCTTAAAGAAAACACATCATATTCCAAGTGGCCATTTCAGGGAGGCGCATAGCCAAGTTCCTCTTTACCCTACCTGCAAAGGTTAGGGGTGCTAGCCCTAGAACTCAAGGACTCCTGTACACTGTGCCAAGGTTGTAGGGCAGGGCTGTTTGCCCCCTTGCCTCTCCTTGGGCTGGACACACTCTGACCTGAAGACTGTAATGCTGTGGGGATTCAAAACAAAGTATTGGGGTCACTGAGCTACATAAGATGTTTGTCTGGTGTATGATGGAAAGGATAGTGGTTCAAAAAAAAAAAAAAAAAACCAAAAAAACCAACCTTCAGTCTCCTCTTCACCACCTCCCACAGCCGCTGCTGAAAGAAAAATGTGAATCCAAAAGGAAGAGAAAATGATTACACAATACAGATTTTAAGAATTCTGAACACACTGACAGAGACATGCTGTGTAGCTTAAATGTGTGACAGTTAAAATTAAAAGGTTGCTTGCTGCAGTCTGAATGGCGTAAGATTTGACTATTTCTTGCTTTTTCTGAAGCACCTGAATTTGTTTCAACTCATACAAAGTCTTGCTCATTCGGGGAAAATGATTACATAACAAAGCAAAATATAGTATAGAAAGTTGTTTAACCTATTTCATCCTGTTATATCAAATGTACCAAACGTAATTGCTTTCTCACCCCTTCCACTCTCAGCCTCCCCAGAAAAAGACTGTTACTAAATACTTAGTTCAAGAAATATTTGCAAATATACTAATTATAACCTAACATACAGGAACTTTCTAAAGTTACCCAGATACTTAACATGCATCCTTATTTGTCAGTGTCACAAGGATATCTATAACCTCACAAAAGGTTACAGTCTCAATGTGATGTTGGTGGGTGGAGGGGATTCACTAAAAATCACATTAAGAGCCAAGGAACCGAAGCACTTAATTCCCGATACATCACTTGGAAAATAAAGTCTTCTGTGGCAGCAGCCGGGGAAGAGGGAACAGGGGACATAGTCTGAGGAACAGCTTAAACTAAATCACTTGGTGAGCTTCTCCTAACACTTCTTAACTTCAATATGAATTTAGGCCTTCCATATCTTGTACAGCTTTGCTGCAATTGAAACGGATCACACATACAGTTTCATTGTCCTCAAAAACAGGGAAAATCCCCATCTTGCCACATCAGTAGAAAACAGAGAAAGAACTAGAGGAATGAGCTGGTGTAGTGTTTACCCAAAGGGGTTAGCAGGCTTGAGCCTGAAGAAAATTTTGCAGTTTCTCTTTATGCATTTTTAAATCAATTCTAAGCTACTTACAAATATGGGCAATTACTTTCGGCACTTTGCTTTGTAATAAGATTTAATGACTGCTGTGTGATTCTCTTGGTGAGCACAGATAACCAAACACTAGGATATAAATTTTAAGTTTAACAATTTTGTATGAAATAAGGAAGGTTTTTATAATAAGTTGGGAATTTTTCAACTTTAATATTCACAATCAGAATAAAAGAAGGTGGGATGCGGGGGGGGGGGGGGCATTTCTTTCATAATGGCTACCAAAATACCCTAGACCATACACCCATGAATGAGATTTTTTTTTATGAAACTGTTTGGTCTCCCATAAATGTATGCTCCTATTTTCAACATGCTTGGGTATCTGTAAAGCTGAATAGTTATAAAATCATGCATCTCTTCCATATTGAGAAATCCCAGTGTGAAATAACCATCACTTTATATCAGTACATCTAGGAAAACATTGTCTTTCCTTGGAAGATTTCTCTGTTCATATTAAAGTGAATTTAGTGCTTGTGAAAGGTGTATGCCTACTTTATGACTAGGATTGGTGGCTGGAGCCCACCAAATCAACAGAACACTTCTCCCTATTAAGAGAGGGAGGGGCCACAGAACCCAGACACAAACTGAATCTGAGAGGCAAAAAAGAAGAACAAAGAGGGGGATGTTTTGACGATATGACCTACACGAGAACCAGAAGGAGAATCCCAGACAATGCCCATTGTTCCAAGAATGAGTCCAAGGAATCAATGGATGCTGCCCAGACAAAGTGGTGAAAAAAATATCTATTCTCCTCTGAGTCGTGGACCCAGCACACCTCTACTGCACCACTCTGCTGTGCTAAAGGTAAAAGATACAGCATGGACAGTGCTGAAGAATTAAATCTGTTTTTCCCCCAAAATATGTTCAGCAAAGGCAGCACAGGTGCAAGCTTCTCTACACTACCAAGCATGGTGCCTCACCTTGACATGGCGGGACCATTTACAAGTCTTATGTCTTCACTGTCAAAAAAAGGATATTTCTACTATGACATAGGTAGGTGAGATCAACACTATTTCCTCCCGCTGTAGTTGTCCTTGGCCTAGCTAAATCACAGTAAAACCTACCTGTGCCTTTTATCCACTAGGGTTATACAGCTGGATAGCTAACACACACATATGACTTATCTCCCTGAAACATCTTGTTGTTATGAAGATATAGCCTATGACCGAGAGGGCATCGTGGACAGGTTTCTGTTCTACAATTTCTTGGGTGTAAATGGAATGTCTTTCAAATGCAACATTAATATTGTTCACAAAAATCCTTCAAACCACCACTGAAGTAACAGATCTGACTGAAGTTAGATTCCTATGCATAGACCTAGGTACTACTGTCCTGCTATAGTGTAATCAAAGCTCCTCCTCCACTGAAGATCAGGAGCTAGAACTTCATATAAAAAGATGCTGATTAATTACTGCTGACTCCTGCTGGAAGGCAACTCTTGTTAGCTTTAACCAAGACATGAGGGGATGGAGTATCTCAGGATAGACGGAACTAGGGGTTAGAACAGTGGAGGTCATTCAGGGGAAACCATCTGATCAGTGAAGCTTACGGAGTAAGTTTAGGCCAAGGTGTAATGTGCTGTTATTTGAGTTACCAATAACATTTCTTTCATATGGATAGGGTGTTTTTGTTTTGTTTTAAAAGGTGCTAAACGATTGAGGTACCTTTTTTTCAAACTTAAAATATGATTCTGCCAGAGGGCTCATACAAGAGTATTGCTAACTCCAACCTTCATACACACCGGTAACCTGAGTTAGTGTCACTCGATCCTTTAGCACCTTTAAAACAAAAACAAACACACCCTATCCATGAAAGAAATGTTATTGGTAACTCAAATAAGTGCAACCCATCCTTCTTCTCAACTCCTAGTGAATCCTCTATCTTCACTGAAATCCAGTCAAGGAGACTGTCACGGGGGCTTGGCGTTCCCAGCTCTGTTTGTGGTAGTTTCCCTGTTGTACCACCACAGCTGGGGTCATTTTCTAAGTAAATGACATTATACCCAGCTGAGGTCGCTAATTAGCTTGGATGTTGCCAACTGATCAGTGAGGCTGTGGGACAGCTGCTAAGTCATGAGCAAAGCTGAGCCCAGCTTTCCTCAAAGTGCCAGCCAGCCCATGACACGACCACAATGGATTCCTGATCTCAGCTGGAGCCTCTAGGTGTTATAACAACTATAATTCCCAAAAGAACCAGAACCCTGTGCTATTTCAACATCTTATGATGGATATGATATTAACATGCATCATTACCATCCTCAGACCACTTCCTTATTGCCTTTACTGTATACCAAGATACGATTTTTTTTAAAAAAAACCTCTTCTAATATAGGGTCCCTTTATGATGGTACTATTAATTGAGAATAAGGCTTTTACTCCATGCATTATCCCATCCAAGCCAATATTTCTACACTTGAAGGAAGATGCTACTCAAATGAGTAAGGATATCAAAATGTGGTCCATACTTAGCAGCTCTGAAAGCTAAAAGATTTATCCCTCCAAAATGAAATCACTTATTTAATACTGATCCAAGTCTTCTGTCCATTTGTTGCTATGGCATAAGATGAAAATATAAAGCAACGTGAATGGAAAAAAATTGAAAGTGAACATGCATTGTTTTTCAGATGGGATATATGCATTATCAATTCAAATATACTGTAATGGTATCTGATTTCAATTTTTGAAGTGAGCTAGGGCTGTTGAGAAGCTTTTAACTGTAATTTTGAGAAGAGGGCAAACAGCACGTAGATAGTACGAGTTATTTTTGAACTATAGTTTCTGGTACATCTCTCTTTAAACAAAAGATAAATGCAAGCAGAGGAGAGGTTTAAAAACTGGAAAAAGAATACAACAAAATTTAATGGATTATTTCATTGCTTAGTGCAAAGAGTCATAGATTATAAGGCCAGCAGAGACCACTGTGATCACCTAATCGGATCTCCTGTATAACACAGGCCATGATGCTTCCCTGAATTAATTCCTGTTTGAACTACACCATATCTTTAAAAAGAAAATCCAAACTTGATTTAAAAATTGCCACTGATGGAGAATCCACAATTACCCTTGGTAAATTGGTTAATTACCCTCAATGTTAAAAAACTTGCTTTGATTTGACTTTATTTTGCTCCACTGAAAGACACTTAGGAATAAATTATATCTGCCTCTAAATGGGTGTGATAGAAAGTATTGGCAAAAAATGACCTTTTTTCCAGGGGGGAAAAATAAATTACCCGGTGTTGGTTCAGGGGACAGGGAAGGGCGTGCATAAGGTTTATATGGCTTTAGGTGCTGGTTGTTTTCCTCTTAAATTTCTATTTCATTCTGAAGTATTTATATGAACATAAAGTATTTGAAAGAGTTTTTATTCTATTTTAATTTTGAATGAAAATTAACTACTTTAAAATGTCAACAGTAAAGTAATGAGAATATTAAAGTTCTTGCTTTCATAGAAATGTAGGGCTGGAAGGGACCTTCAGAGTTCATCTACTCCAACCCCCTGCACTGAGGCAGGACCAAGTAAACCTCGACCATCCCTGACAGGTGTTTGTCTAACCCGTTCTTAAAAACCTCCAGTGAGGGGGTTTCCAAAGGAGGCTGTGGAATCCTATTCCAGAGTTTAACTACCCTTACAGATAAAAAGGTTTTCCTAATATCTAACCTAAATCTCCCTTGCTGCAGATTAAGCCCATTATTTCTTGTCTTACCTTCAGTGAACATGGGGGACAATTGATCACCATCTTCTTTATAACAGCCCTTAACAAATCTTCAAATATATCAGCCCCTCCCCTGCCATCTTCTTGTCTCAAGAGTAAACATTCCCAGTGTTTTAAACTTCTTCATATGTCAGATTTTCTAAACCTTTTATCATTTTTGTTTCTCTCCTTTGGACTCTTGCCAATTTGTTCACATCTTTCCTGAAGTGTGGCGCCCAGAACTGGATACAGTACTGCGGCTGAGGCCGCACCCGTTCCTGTTAATACACCCCAGAGTGATATTAGCCTTTTTGCAGCTGCATCACATTCATTGTTGACTCTTATTCAATCTGTGATCCACTATAGCCCCCAGATCCTTTTCAGCAGTATTACCACCAAGCCAGTTATTCTCCATTTTGTAGCTATTTATTTGATTTTTCCTTCTTAGTTGCAGTACTTTGCACTTTATTTAATTTCATCTTGCTGAATTCAGACCAATTCTCCAATTTGTCAAAGTCATTTGAATTCTAATCCTGTCCTCCAAAGTGTTTGCAACCCCTTCCAGATAGGTGTCATCTGCACATTTTACAAGCATACTCTCCACTCCATTATCGAAATCCTTAATGCCTATTAGGAAACAATAAAAGAGTTATGAAAAACAATAAGAGACTAGAAGCCTGGGGCAGGAAAAGAATGGGTGGAATTATTTGGCGACTAGTGGGTGAAATCAAATGTCACTGGATACTGAAAAGAGAGAAGGGTGGCATTGTCAACTATTGCGGGGGTTGGTTTGCTAGAATCTAGAAACTTCTGAATGATCTGCATAGCTTTGGATCAAGTGGTTCTAAATGAAACTAGCTAGTTCGTCTTACTATTCTGTTTGAGTTTTCAATGTTCAGTACACAGGGTAGGTGTTTTTCAATCTGTTGTACTAAATGTGAAAGCTGATGATCAAAACTACAAGTATGTAATTAGTAGAGCTGACCAAAAAAAGCAGACAATTTTTCAATTTAAAAAATGTTCCCCTTTTTTAAAGTTAGAAATGTCAGAAATTCAAAATTTCAAACATTCAAAATCCACTATACACTAGGTTGAAAAATGGAGGAGTGAGGAGGGGATTTCACAACAAATGCAAAGTTTTTTTTTTTAATTCCAAAATTTCGGATTTCAAAATTGTTGAAGTTTCAAAATTTAAAACATTTCCAGCAGCTCTAGTGATTAGTATTAGTGATGATCACACATCAGTGTATGAATGTATACAATTCAACATATCTAAAGTTGAAAGGAGTGCTAGGAGCGAACAGGGTGAAGTAATAAAAACAGGTAATTCTTTCAAAGCAAAATATGAACATTGTCATAAGTTAAGATAGACATCATCCGGAGTTAATTAGCAAGATCTTGTGCTCATATAAAAAAGATATGGAAGGCTTGTTTCTTTGGATACTTCAAGATCAAATGTACCATTAACTTGGAAGAGCAGAATACTGATGTGTGGGATGATACAGAAAGTGAGACTTTTATAAATCATCATAATTATTGAAACATAGTCACAATGGTAATTAAGGTTTTTCAACATTATTCCACAACATACAACCCCCCCTCCCCCACCCACCCTCAGGATTGGATGACTGGGAGCGTGGGGGGGGGAGGAGTTGAATGCCCCAGGTTCCCAATGACACTTAGTGGAACCATAAGGAAGACTGTCTATGTTTGCATCCAACTACCATAAATATGTCAACATTTGCACTGAATTTGAAGAGGACTTCAATCAAAATGTAGTAGATATTTGACACCAGGGACTCCATGTGTTAGTCTGATTTGACTGAAGCCTCACAATAAAATATGCATCACAAAAGCAGAGGGCAGAAACAAAAGAGTGGGAGGCCTAGTGTTTTACTTGAAGAATTGCAAGCTCAGACTCATAGACATTAAGGCCAGAACATCGGAGGCCAGAGAGCCTCACCCACCCACTCCTGTAATAGACCCCTAACCTCTGGCTGAGTCACTGAAGTCCTCAAATCATGATTTAAAGACTTCAAGTTACAGAGAATCCACCATTTACACTAGTTTAAAACTGCAAGTGACCCATGTCCAATGCTGCAGAGGAAGGAAAAAAAACCCCAGGGTCTCTGCCAATCTGACCCCTGGAAAAATCCCTTCCTGATCCCAAATATAGCGATCAGTTGGACCCTGAGCATGTGGGCAAGACTCACCAGCCCGACAGCTGGGAAAGAATTCTCTGTAGTAACTCAGAGCCCTCCCCATCTAGTGTCCCATCACCAGCCATGGGGGATATTTGCTGCTAGCAGCTGCAGATCAGTTACATGCCATTTTAGGCAGTCTCATCATACCATCCCCTTTTTATTTTGGGCATATGCCTCGATGAAGAAACATGCCTATGAAGTGAATCACATGGTATGTGTTCCATGTTTCATTTATTAAAACCTTTGTAGATATTGTCACTGGGTTTTCTCAGGGGGGCAGGTGTGTATGTGCGCACCCCCCACCCCCCGGCCTCCTGAAAAGGTGAGTTTTATTGGGGCTTCGGGGGAGTAGGGAATCACAAAAACCCTGAGTGATTGGGGTAAGAGTATATAATGCCTACTCTGTGTAAGTTTCTTGATGATGTCCCCAATTTAAGTAAATTAAAACTTATTGCGGAACAGCTCCTGCAGTCCTTACTGAAGAATAGCTCATTTTGGATTCAGTGAGTTACACCTGAATAAAAACTGGAGGATCAGGCCCTGATACCATGGAAAGTGCAAACACACACCGGTTATTGCTCCATTAATTTATCTTTTCCATCAGTTTGTGTTCCTTCCTGCTACGGAATGAAGACTTGGAGATTTTTCTCTGTAGCGATTCATATTTCAATGAGATCTCTTCACCCTCCAGCAGATCTTGGAAATAGTGAAACATTTCAGATTGAGGCTTGGGTGCTGATTTTTGTTAGGCACTTCAAAGAAGATCCCAGCAGGGATTTGTGATATGGTTTGCTGTTGTGTTGGATTTACAACCCATGTATAATTGTTGACATTATCTGGAATGAGTCATAGAACAGTGTGAAAGAAGCACCTATTTTCTCTTATGTTAAGCCATGACGTTGCTGTGTGTCATTTTCAGTTTTTCCCTATTTAGATTTGGGTCAATATACATTAAAGGAAATCATATGTACTTTATTTTACTACAAGTTATTTGCTGACAAAAAAAGATGCAAGTCCTATAGGCTCACTCTGTTCATCTGGGTTTATCCTTTCATTGATCATCAGTCACAAGGCTGAAATACAGGAAAAGCTATCTTTCTTCTGTGCTATTTCTGTTGTGAAGGCAAGACCAATGTATAAAGTTGCATCTTCAAAAACCGTATGGGAATTTGAGCAGAGCATGGCTGTGTAAGAGGTACACAAGCTCACTTCCCTCACAAATGCAAAATTATTAGAAATGCCAAAAATAAATCCAAATTCTTTTGCTCTTCTTTGCACAAAAGAGCAGGGTACATATACATAAGGGCAAGAGAAAGAGTTGGGGAGGGGAGAGAGTTTGGGAAGAAAGTCAAGGAGTTTAGTTTTGGCCATGTTACGTTTAAATTGAGGGCCAGACTTCCAGGAAGAAAGGTCAGAGACAGGCTAAGATGTCTGACTGGATTAGGAGAGGAAAGGTAGCTTTTCAGCTCTTAATGAAGATAGATGAAGATAGGCTAGTGGATGAGATCACCCACACAGACCGTGTGAAAGGAGAAGAGGAGGCGGCCAAGGATGGAGTCCAATTGGGACCCACCCCCATGAAAAATCTGGAGAATGATTAGTCACACACTTAGTTCTAAGTACTAGTTGGAGCGGGGGGGGGGGGGGGGGGGGGGGGGGGGGGGGGGAGGAGGAGATGGGACACCAGGACTCTTCATTGAATGAAAGGCAACATGACTGATCCATTATCCACATTATATAAAATTCTTTCCGTCCATAAGTTTATGCTCCCTCACAGGGATCAGCAATGATATGGAAGCTGAAACAAGCGATGGACAGCTGAGAAGCAGCCATGACACCAACCCAGAAAAAAAACAAAAACTACTCAGCTTTATTGTCCTACATATTTTACCAAAAAACAAAAGATTTAATAAAAGACCATTCATGAGAGCTTTACACAGAATCACAAAAAGATGCAGAAATTAAGTTATTAGGCAGTGGGGGTTACAGTTCTATCCTTAGTAGTCAAAGTAACACTAGCATTAGATTTCCTGGCTGAAGGGGCATTTCAGACCATTGTAGAAGGGTCTATAGGTACTAGCCATTAGCTATCAGCCAGGCCATTATACATTATACTGATGTTTTATTGAAGAAATCTGATCAATAGAGCATATTTCCCATTGAATGACAGAGAAGTCATACTTTGCTTCCTGGCAGCTTATTTTCCCAGTATCCACTGACAGTACAGACGTTTCCGTCTATGCGGAATTAGAGCATATGCAGGAAGACCATCTAGTCGCTCCCTCAGCACATGAGGTGCAACATGAAAGTTAGTTCCTGGATATGACAACTGAGAGTCACAAGCACCTTTCTGTTGCATGGCCCAAAGCAGTGGGAATTATGGCAGAAAGTGCCTAAGTCACTGAAGGAAGGGAAGCCAATGTGGAATGGTCCCTCCTTTCCCACCCCGCTTCTCATCCACGTACACAGAGCTCCGTGGATTTGCAAGGGAGAAGCTGGGGGATGGGTGGAGACAGAATTTGGCAGCACCCAGTCTGAGCATGCTGCCCTCAAGACCCTGCAGATTTCTACTTGTACATATGTGAGGCAATTAATGTTTAATATTAGTTAAGTCCCACAGACTCCCTGTCATGGCCTCTACGGCACAGTCCAGAAAGAAGGGGACTCCATTGGCAGCATGGCTTCCACAGGATCTGGGCTACCCAAGGGAGGAAGACCCACAGGGTAGCATGATGGGACATCTGCCTGAATGGCTTCAATTTCTCTGCAGATCTTTGCACGCATCTGAACCCTTTCTATGGGCCCAGTTTGCAATTTTGGGGAGTTAGTGGGAAGGGGCAGGATTTTTGGACTGTGAAATTTTGAGATTTCAAATTTTTCATCCAGATTGAGAATGGGAATCATTTTGAAAATCTTGATAATTCTCTCAAGTTAGGAAAACCATTCTTCCATCCGCCTCTGCCCCCCCACACCCTCTTTGACAGAGTGTAGGGAGTGAGCAGGTGAGCCAGCACTCTGATCACATGGAGGCTAACTAGGGCCACAGGAGAAGTGGATTGGGGTAATAATTTGATCAGGCTGGTGGGCTGGGTGGGGGTAAGAACTCAATTGGCCCCATCAGCCCAGGGCTGATAAAAGGCACAGGAAGGAAGTGCGGGGGGGCACAAGAGGAAAGAGAGGGAGGAACAAGTCTACCTGAGCCTGACCCATAGGTCTCAGAGAAGGGAGACCTCTGTTCCCTTCAGGTCCTGCTAAGAGGGCCTAAATGTCAGCAAACACTGTAAATAATGGTGAGCACGGGGACTGCGGTGATATTGGTGAAAGGGACTTGGAAATAAAGCTTCACAGCAGCACACCTGGAGGACTTTCTGCAGAGAAGAGGATGAGGGTGGAGGCGGACCCCTATTACACCCCTCTCCCCAGCTCAAGTTTGCAGAAAGATGTTACTATTAGGGTTTTAGTCTGTAAATTTAAATTTTAAGAAAATGCTTTGTGGCTCACCGGTATGTGCTGGTTCTGATAAAAACCTTGGAGTTACAAGATAGTAGAAAGAAAAGGGTAAAAAAACTGAAGTCTCATCTGTATTGGAACTTGCTTTCTTCTGCAACATTATTTCTTGACAGGTTCAGTAAAGAAAAGTAACGTGCGTCTTCAGATGTCCCAACGATGCCAACCCTCTGCCTGACAAACAACATTGTGTTGTGTCCCTATTAACGACATGATACAGACACTCCCTGACTTACGCAAGCATTCCGGTCCGGAACGCCTTGCGTAACTCGAATTTTGCATAAATCGGAAATGTATCTCCGACCATTACGCAAAACAACAACAAAAAAACCACCAACTCCTATTTCTAGCTCACAGAACTTTTTCCATAAATGCGGATTTGCGTAAGTCGGGTTTGCATATCCCGGGGAATGTCTGTTTGCATATCCCGGGGAAAGACCTGACTGTGGTTATTATTTGAAAGACAAGATACTTTGAGATGTTTGTCATTAGTAAATGATCAAAAACACATGACAGTTTTGCTTACAGGTACTGCGTGTAGTGTCAGCCTTCTTTCTTTTTATGAAGCATCTTCATTGCTTGGAAATAGTTCTCTGTCTGACAAAGATTAAAAGAGAAAGGATTTAAGGCTCAGAAGGTGTCTGCACACAAGGAGATTGAATTTTATCCTGTGCCTCTTCTGATTGGCCAGTAAAGAAAATCCCAGACCTCAATCTTGTTTGATTTTGTAATGCTCTCTTCAGCACTTTGTTTCATACAATTTTACTTCTTCTTTGTAACATGCGAGGACAGTGCACTTCCTTCTCTCTTTCTAGCTTTTTGGTTTTGATTCATAGGATATCTGATGCTGACAGGAAGATAATCTTAATTCCATCAAAATAAACATCCAGCAAATTAATTTTCTCTTTCCCGACCCACTCCTATATTATGCCGAGGTGGCTTACAGAAGATAATGAATCTACATATTCTCACAGTAATGGACCTACTCATCCCTCAGTGTAGACCATGCAGCTTGGGTGGTAGTTCAGGTTCTCAAGCCCATCTACTGGGGTCTGAGCTTGGGTGGCTCTCCAAAGTCTCCGCTGCAGACTCAACATCCACACTGCTACTTTTAGTGCACTAGCTCGAGCCCTGGTAGAGTGCATCTGTCTACCAAGGCTGGGAGGCTTGCTCCTAGCTGTAGTGTAGACATAACCACAAGTAATGAAGGAAGCCTCTACCCCAATGACTTATCAAACCCCATCTTAGGCACAGACAGTGGCTCCAAAACATCATGTATTAACTTGTAAAGTGTGCACTCCTGACCCTTTCTCAGTCCCCATCAACATCCTGTGAACTGCCATTCTAACTAAGGATTTGTACAATTCCCGTATTAATGATAGAGAAAAGGTAATTTTATAAGGGGCGGGAGGGAGGAGAGAGAGATTCTTTTTTTTCTTTTCTCAGCTGCTCTTCCAAACCCAAATTCCTTCTTATGAGCACCTCTTGTGGACACCCGTGTTTGTCAGGTCTTTATCATCTCTGCTACCCTCAGGCAAAGCTAAAACATTTAAAGTTATAACCAAGTCCGTAGTATGTAACCAGGTGCTTGGTAGCAAGCTAGAATTTTGCAGAAGGTGCTCCCACTTTCCTTCTTTACCAGCAGTAGACTGTAAAATACGATCTGTTGCACATTCCGGTAAATTCATCAGTGGAGGTTTCTTATAGAATTCAGTAAGAAAACAAATACTATCAGTGCACTATATCTTATACTATTGGTTTTGACATTAAATTCAATGAGGTTTTTTCTTTCTTTTCAGTGTTGTGTACATTGCAGATTTTTTTTTACTTAAAATGCAGAACTGCGCATTAGAAGTTGTCAAAGGAGAAAGCTGGAGGTTTTGACATCTGAGTACGGCACAGTTGAGGCTTTTGTCACTTGGGAAGTTATGGGAGATGATTTAGGATTAAAGCATAAGTATATTAGTGCATGTTTCTGCTAAATTGATTAACAGTGAAGTTAGCTGCATTGGCATTTCTCAACTTTAGGTTTCAAATTTGCCAAAGAGATGAACTGTGCAATTCTGGCCTCTTTGAGCTATTGCTACAGGGCAACTGAAGATTACGGTCAGCATTATTGCATCAGTCACACACACTGTTCATTTTAAAAGCTTCTTTGCAACCATTAGGGCTAGAAATTTTTAGCCTGTTTCTCCACTGCCTTGTGTAGTCACACAGACCTATGCAAAGTGGGTGAAAATACTACTTCCTCATTCCATGGACATTGTGATTATTGGACATGGGTAGATCACTCTTTAAAATATGATTCCCCTCTCCACTCTGCAGTTCAGCCATGTGTCACCAGGCACTGTGTTCTATTTAATGTGGTCTTCTGAGTGATATCACACTCATGTGGGGGTCTTTCCTCCCCCAGAAAAGAACCCCTTTGTCCAGCATAATGTATACACAATTGCATATCTAGTTACAAGTCTGAAGTTATTTTAAATGCACAAACTTTTTCTAGTTATATTGTGTTTGCATTCTAAACCTCAGTCCTCAAATATCCCAAGCTATCCTCTCAAAACCTATGACTCATGATGATCAATCAAGAATTTTTATTTGTAAGTACTGAAAGTAAATAAGAAAAAGAAAACCCCCACACAAAACCAGCTATGTTGCATCAGTGGGGTTTGCTCACTGAGCTTAGTAAGTGAAATATCTTATCTGACATGGATCAACATGAATTTATTATGTCAAGCACTAACGCAAAGACACAAGGCCTGGTGCGGACACATGAAATAGAGGTAAGAGTTCAAGCTTTGCCTGCCAGAGACTCTAATTGGTCTGCTGACAGCAAGCCAGTTAACTCTTGTGAGCTCTGGGTTTCACTTTGGCCAGTGAAAGATGGTTGCATTAAAAAAATAATGGGTAGGCAAACTTGACGCTTATATGTGAACTCAGAGCCAGTTTCTAGAACTGGTTAAGGATCATCCTAAAGATGAGATAACACCTGGCAGGCAAAGCCTGCTCACAAGGTTCCATCGCTAATATCCCACAGCTATAGCATACGGCTTAGTGCACAACTACCTATGACTAATCACTCATCAACAGAATTTTACAAAAAATTAAGCACAAACCCCCTTTGCCCTATAAAATGCTTTAATTTGTCTTGCGGCTCATGAGACACCAGCAGCACTCGTAGACGTTATGGATTCCTCACATAAAAAGTGACCAGTGGTCCTCATTTCTACCTGCAGCTCAATGTGTAACATCCTTTGAGTGGATGATGAAGTGGCTAATTCTGTACTCTAAACTAAACTGAAACCAGCAACGGATTTCAACATTAATAAAATATGACTACATAATACAGTTCTTAATACCATAATCTCTGGACACACGCCAAGGTCTGAAAAGGTAAAAGACCAGTGCTATACAAAGACTAAATTAATCCATCAAACCAATCCCTCCTCCCATATGTTTCCATTTATGTTACTCATTTAGCACTAAGAGTAAAGAACAGGTAAACATTTATATTCTGAGAATGATATTGCTACCACAAAAGTTTGATTATATATATTTCATACACACACACACACACACACACACACATCCCAAGATCAGTCAGAATTGGTTTTACACTCTTTCAGATTACAACATGCCATTCCTGTCATGCGACCTGTTCAGTACAAGATGCTTATCACATTTTTAAGAATCTACCTCTCTCTGGTGGGGACTGTACTAGTTTGTGTAGCAAGAAACCACACAACTCCTCACCTCAATGATTCCATACAAAGTGCCATGGAAATCAAAGAACTGGTAAACATTTCAATGCAAAGCTGCTGCAGCTGAACAAGAAACATCGCTTCAGATTGAAATTCAGACCAACTGTTGTGAAAGCTGGTATTGAAATTAATCTTATAATATTATTGAAACATAAAAACACAAAACACCTTAGGCAAGTCTGTCAAAGCACCAAGTGATTCAAGAGCATATTCCCAATTAGGTGCTTCTGAAAATTTTACCTTGCTTAGTCTCTTAGCAACATTAACTGGTTTTCATAAACTTAAAACCACAGAAAGCCCAGGAAATACAAAATAAAGTCATATATGAACATTCATCACCCCTCACATATACACACACACCATCCATTCTCCTAAGAAATAAACATACAGGTATTAAGATGTCATCCAGATAACCTTAACTCTGCCCTTTATGGAACCCCATGAAAGAAAAAGTAATGTGCACATCTCTTGGGTGAGAAACAATGCAAATATATTCAAGTCAGAATAGAACAAGGTTAAAGGCCTTGTTTAGAAAGAAAATTCTGACAAATTCTTACTTTATGGCACCGCTATCGCACCACTATAATGAGTGGTGTCTTATTGACAGATGTCTATATTTTGGGGCTGGTTAAAAGATAATTTAATGCTCCTTAAAGTTACCCCATTGACACCTGAAGAAAGCAAGGCCTTCTAGTATCTACAGATTGAGTTCAGGTAGTGGCAGTCAAGCTTCCTGAAACTGCCTTAACCCTGACCTGGAAGGAGCACCTCCCATGTCCAAGTTTTGTTTGGTATCCATGCCAATTCAGTCCTTGACCTCTAATTACACTGCCAGCACAAGTATCCATTCATGCCATTAGTGATGGTGGCTTTGTGATCTGGACAGTTTTCAGAACAAGTTTGAGACCACAAATAAAGGGTACATAAGCCACTAAAGAACCATCAGATGGTTGTAACTTTCAGTTGTCTCTAGGATACTTCATTTATTGTGATCTGCACAGTGCAATTGTGCAGATAAGGGGGAATTGTACAGATTTTATATTCATTTTAATTTTAAAGCTTTAAATTCTGCAATGCATTTTATTTCTAGGAAAATTGTAGGACATAAAAATAATCTTGTTTCCAGGGCTCTGTGTATTGCTTTCTATTTTCTTTGTTTTCCATTTCATTCATATATTTTTAATGTCTTTTTATCTCTCTATTGCAAAGAGGGTCATCTCTGCCAGCTAAGCTCTTCTGGTAGCATAGCCTAAATGCCCCTCAATAGCCTGTGATCTGAAGTGACCTTGGGACTACCTTTTCCTCTGTTCCCCCGAGGCCAGTAAAAATCATAAAGTGTTAGTTGTAAGTGACTCTGGATTTCCTTGCTTTCCCTGGTTTCTCTGAGATTCTCCTGACATAGATTCTTTAACCTTTGCATTTTACTACAAAATAAAAGGAGAGTGAAGGACCTCTTCCCAAATAACAGCAGGAAAAAATCCAAGTGTTTCCTCAGTGACTCTCCCAATCAGCATAATCACCATGTAATCAGAGTAATAGTCATGTATTTTCAATCCCTCTAACATTGTGTAGATGAAGCTTCTAATGGTTGCAAAAAGTGGCAAGTTTCTTGCAAACGCCTTGCTGCTGCCTCCTTGCCTCATGACTGGAATGTTGATGACGCATAGTGTTAAGAACCCGATCGTCCCTCCACACAGCGCAGGTATCTTTGTAGCTTATGAGATAGATACTGTCACAAATGAAGAGCAGCAGGCCACCTACATCATTGTTTCAGCATCTTCCTTGGACTCCCCAGCTCAAACAAGCAATGTTTTTTTTCTCTCTTGGGGGGTGTGTGTGTGTGTGTGTGTGTACACACCCACTTCCTCTTCCTACTATGGCAGCAGTACTGAATGCTAACCAGTAAAAACTTGCTCTAGTTACTGATGCTCATTTCTGCTAATATCTTTGAATGCTAATCATTGACAAGTTGTCACCTAGAACATAACATAACATAAGAATGGCTGTACTGGGCCAGACCAAAAGGTCTATCCAGTCCGGTATCCTGTCGACTGACAGTGGCCAATGCCAGGTGCACCAGAAGGAGTGAACCTAACAGGTAATGATCAAGTGATCTCTCTCCTGCCATCCATCTCCATTCTCTGACAGAGGCTAGGGACACCATTCCTTGCCCATCCTGGCTAATAGCCATTAATGGACTTAACCTCCATGAATTTATCCAGTTCTCTTTTAAACCCTGTTATAGTGCTAGCCTTCACAACCTCCTCAGGCAAGGAGTTCCACAGGTTGACTGTGCGCTGAGTGAAAAAGAACTTCCTTTTATTTGTTTTAAACCTGCTACCCATTAATTTCATTTGGTGGCCCCTAGTTCTTATATTATGGGAACAAGTAAATAACTTTTCCTTATTCACTGTCTCAACACCACTCATGATTTTATAGACCTCTATCATATCCCTCCTTAGTCTCCTCTTTTCCAAGCTGAAAAGTCCTCGCCTCTTTAATCTCTCCTCAGATGGGACCCATTCCAAATCCCTAATCATTTTAGTTGCCCTTTTCTGAACCTTTTCTAATGCCAGTATATCTTTTTTGAGATGAGGGGACCACATCTGTATGCAGTATTCAAGATCTGGGCATACCATGGATTTATATAAGGGCAGTAAGATACTCTCAGTCTTATTCTCTATCCCTTTTTTAATTATTCCTACCATCCCGTTTGCTTTTTTGACTGCCACTGCACACTGTGTGGACATCTTCAGAGAACTATCCACGATGACTCCAAGATCTTTCTCCTAATTAGTCGTAGCTAAATTAGCCCCCATCATATTGTATGTATAGTTGGGGTTATATTTTCCAATGTGCATTACTTTACATTGATCCACATTAAATTTCATTTGCCATTTTGTTGCCCAATCACCTAGTTTTGTGATATCTTTTTGAAGTTCTTCACAGTCTGCTTTGGTCTTGACTATCTTGAGCAGTTTAGTATCATCAGCAAATTTTGCCACTTCACTGTTTACCCCTTTCTCCAGATCATTTATGAATAAGTGGACTAGGATTGGTCCTAGGACTGACCCTTGGGGAACACCACTAGTTAGCCCTCTCTATTCTGAAAATTTACCATTTATTCCTACCCTTTGTTCCCTGTCTTTTAACCAGTTCCCTTTAACCACAGGAGTTGCAATACGCCATTGGCTTCATTTGGTGAACCCTGCAGCTATTCTGACACATCAGGGAATGCGAGTTCTCTAGCATTATAAAGTAGAACATCTGAAGTTATACACCCAGCATGAAGTTGGAGATTTTGAAGTTTCACTCCTCAGAGCCGTCTCTACTAATACTGTACTCTTAGATAGCATCTTTCACTGGGGATCTCAAAGAGCGTTACTAAGGTAATTAAGTGTTAACAGACATGACAAAGACATGGAAAGTGTCTTTCCCAAGGTCACACAGCGACTTAGCTGCGTCAGGAATAGAACTCAGGTGTCTAACTCCCTATCCCATATTTTAACCACTACATGACATTGCTTCCCTATACAATATTAGTACAGAAGTTATGCTATTACTAAACAATACCTACAAATAAGTTACTCTGTGTATACGACAGCTGTTTTGGGAACAAATAGCTCTTTTAAGTGATTTTGTTTAAAAATATGCCATGATGCACCAAAGTGAATGGGCCAAATTAAGGCCCTGATTCAGAAAAGTTAAGAATGTGCTCATGTCCCATTGACTTCAATGGGAGTACTTGTGTGCTTAAATTTAAGCATGCAAATAATCCCATCCCTACTTTAAAAGCATTTAAGCATGTGCTTAAATGGAAGTACATGTTTGGGAGCATATACTGAATCAGGACCTGAGAGTCAAAGCTTGAGAAAGTCTAGAGGGCTTATGATGTAACCTTTTCCCAGTCTTTTTAACATGCAGAGTAAGGCGCACCAACTTAGGGTCCATCAGATTCACTTACACTTACACTACAAACAAACATTTATCTCTTCACCTTAAATATAACCTCTGAATTTGGCCTTCTGAGTCTAAGGGAGTCTACTCATACACCAAGGAATGAGAAGAGAGCAGCAAAAACAAACAACTAAACCATGG
Organism: Chelonia mydas; assembly: GCF_015237465.2. Classification (NCBI taxonomy): domain Eukaryota; kingdom Metazoa; phylum Chordata; order Testudines; family Cheloniidae; genus Chelonia; species Chelonia mydas. The sequence continues at coordinate 156,334,634 of NC_057849.1, read as the reverse complement.
TGTAAGAATGCACAGATTAAAACTGGCTACTGTTCCTTCTTATGGCAACTCAACAACTAACTTAAATTTCCTTGCACTAAGTGGGAGTAAGACAGTCTAAAGGAGAATGTGTGTAAAGGGAATCTAAGTTTTATCATTTGACCTATCATCTCTGAAGTTGGCCAGGTGGCTCCAAGATACAAATTAAAAGAAAGACAGCATACTTCATTGTACAATATTATGAGAGAAATAACACCTCACATTAAAAACAAAGCAACTTTGTGACTACAAAATAGCGAAAGAAATCTAAATAAAATTTTCTAAAAATAATTCTTCTGAGCAGATAATTTGCCATTTAGGTTAGAGACCAAACTGAAGAGTAAGGATAGTGTTATTATATAAACCACTTACTGTATTCTTTATTATGTGTTAAATACTAACTAATAATATGGTCAGCACTGAATAAGACACAAAGTAACTGAGGGGTTTGCAAACTACACGATGAGGAGATTGAGAATCAGTCCATAGTTAAGGACATTTCCATTATAAGGCAGAAATTCATCCACTTCTAACTCCTGAAATTCAAATCCCTCTGTTTTCTAATTTTTAAGGTTAACTCTCAGGGTGAAGGAGAGGTGTTTTACTGTGTTTGAAGGGAGTTCATGAAAGACTTAGCATAACAAATAGTACAATATTAGCTTTTGAAATGCTGACAGAATGCATTAATGTTTCTTTCCACCTTTTATATTGTTAATGTAATCAAATTTTAACTCACACTTGGGTGGAGAACTAATATAGGTGAAGCATGGAAACCTATAACTAACTAGCTTCCTTACTGGGAATTTAAGAGCTTGCTCTAGATATTATGTGAAATCCTGGCCCCACTGAAGTCAATGGGAGCTTGGCCAGTTACTTCAGTGGGGCCAGGATTTCAGCTGCTGTCCACTAGCCCTGGTCTACACTATGAGTTTAGGTCGAACTTAGCAGGGTTAGGTCAATTTAACCCTTCACCCGTCCACACGACCAAGCCTGTTTTGTCAACTTAAAGGGCTCTTAAAATCAATTTCTGTACTCCTTCCCGGCAAGGGAAGTAGCGCTAAAATTGACTTCACTGGGTCGAATTTGGGATAGTGTGGACGCAATTCGACAGCATTGTCCTCCGGGAGCTATTCCAGAGTGCTCCATTGTGACCGCTCTGGACAGCACTCTCAACTCAGATGCACTGGCCAGGTAGACAGGAAAAGTCCCGGGAACTTTTGAATTTCGTTTCCTGTTTGGCCAGCGTGGTGAGCTGATCAGCACAGGTGACCATGCAGAGCTCATCAGCACAGCTGACCATGGAGTCCCAGAATCGCAAATGAGCTCCAGCATGGACAGAATGGGAGATACTGGATCTGATCGCTGTATGGGGAGAAGAATCCATGCAGGCAGAACTCCGTTCCAAAAGATGAAATGCCAATATATTTGCCAAAATCTCCAAGGGCATGGTGGACAGAGGCTACAACAGGGACACACAGCAGTGCCGTGTGAAAGTTAAGGAGCTGAGGCAAGCCTACCAAAAAACGAAGGATGCAAACGGTCACTCTGGGTCAGAGCCCCATACATGCCACTTCTATGATGAGCTGCATGCAATTCTAGGGAGCGCCCCTACCACTTCCCCACCACTGTCTGTGGACACCTGCAAAGGGGGAGTCTCACACAACAGGGATGAGGATTTTGTGGATGAGGAAGATGAGGAGGAGGAGGAGGAGGTTGAGGATATTGCACAACAGGGAAGTGGAGAATCCTTTCTCCCTGACAGCCAGGAACTGTTCATCACCCTGGAGCCAATACCCTCCCAAGGCAGGCTCCCAGACCATGAAGCCAGAGAAGGCACCTCTGGTGAGTGTACCTTTGTAAATATAATACAGGGTTTAAAAGCAAACGTGTTTAATGATTAATTTGCCCTGAAGACTTGGGATGCATTCGCAGCCAGTAGAGCTACAGGAAAAAAGTCTGTTAACGTGTCTGGGGATGGAGCAGAAATCCTTCAGGGATCTCTCCATGAAGCTCTCCTGAAGGTACTCTAAAAGCCTTTGCAAAAGGTTTCTGGGAGGTCAGCCTCATTCCGTCCTCCATGGTAGAACACTTTTACCATGCCAAGCCAGTAGCAAGTAGTCTGGTTTCACTGCAGAACAAAGCATTGCAGCGAATGGGCCCGAGCTTTGGTGACATTCAAGCAACATCCGTTCTTTATCTCTTTGTGTTAGCCTCAGGAGAGTGATATCATTCATGGTCACCTGGTTCAAATACGGGAAATTTGTTTAAGGGGACATTCAGAGGTGCCCGTTCCTGCTGGGCTGTTTGCGTTTGGCTGAAAAGAAATCATCCCCGCTGTTAGCCATGCGGTGGGGGAAGGCCCGTTCATGCTGAGCTGTTCACGTTTGGCGGACAGGGATCTTCCCTGATACTAACCCCACAGTGTAGGGGCGGGGTGAAGCAATCATCCCAGAGAATTGGGTTGGGTTGTGCTGCACATTCACCCTAAAACCCTAGCGCCTCCTTTTAAATGGCCAACCCAACAGGCTTTGTTTGATATGGGAAAGGAGGGCACTGCTGTTTGAAACCATTCCCACATGTTATGAAGGTTGAAGAAGCCGAAACCTTTTGCCTTACCATGGCTGCCTGAAAGCCGAAATCTGTTGCCCAGCCAAGCGTGTGTGATGTCTCACACCAAACAGGCAGGCACTCAATATAAGAGGCAAAATGCGACCTTGTACCAAAAGCACATATGCTATGTAATGTGAATCGCTTGATTCAGTGTGAAATAGTCTTCCCTTTGTTCTCTAAAATGTATCTTTTTAAATACTACTCTCCCTTTTTTCCTCCCGCAGCTGCAAATGTTTCTACGCTCCCCCTATCATCTCTGTCCCAGAGGCTAGCACAGATTAGAAGACAAAAAAAACCGCACTCGCGATGAAATGTTCTCTGAGCTCATGCAGTCCTCCCGCACTGAAAGAGCTCAGCAGAATGCGTGGAGGCAAACAATGGCAGAGACCAGGAAAGTGTTAAATGAATGCGATAAGAGGAGGCAGGAGCACGATGAAAGGAGGCAGGATGCAATGCTGAGTCTAATGGGGGAGCAAACTGACATGCTCAGGCGTCTGGTGGAGCTGCAGGAAAGGCAGCAGGAGCACAGACTGCCACTGCAGCCCCTGTATAACCACCTTCCCTCCTCCCCAAGTTCCATATCCTCCTCACCCAGATGCCCAAGAACGCGTGGGGGTGGGGCGGGGGGGAGAGAGGCTACGGGCACCCAGCCACTCCACCCCGAGGATTGCCTAAGCAACAGAAGGCTGGCATTCAATAAGTTTTGAACTGTAGTGTGACCTTGTCCTTCCCTCCTCCCCTTATCCACCACTCCACCGGTGCTTCGCTCCTCACCCACCCCTCCCAGGCTACCTTGCGAGTTCTCCCTGTGTGTGATGAATTAATAAAGAATACATGATTTTGAAACAATACTGACTTTATTGCCTCTGAAAGTGGTGATCGAAGGGGGGAGGTCAGTTGGCTTACTGGGAAGTAGAGTCAACCAAAGAGGCAGGTTTTCATCAAGGAGAAACCAACAGAACAAACAGAACTGTCATACCATAGCCTGGCCAGTCATGAAACTGGTTTTCAAAGCTTCTCTGATGCGCAGGATGCCCAGCTGTGCTCTTCTAATCACCCTGGTGCCTGGCTGTGCGTAATCGGCCACCAGGTGATTTGCCTCCACCTCCCACCGTGCCATAAATGTCTCCCCTTACTCTCACCGATATTGTGGAGCACACAGCAAGCAGCAATAACAATGGGAATATTGGTTTCGCTGAGGTCTAACCTAGTCAGTAAACTGCGCCAGCGCGCTTTTAAACGTCCAAATGTGCATTCTACCACTGTTCTACACTTGCTTAGCCTATAGTTGAATTGCTCCTTATTACTGTCCAGGGTGCCTGAGTATGGCTTCATGAGCCATGGCATTAAAGGGTAGGCTGGGTCCCCAAGGATAACTATAGGCATTTCAACATCCCCAATGGTAATTTTCTGGTCTGGGAAGTAAGTTCCTTCCTGCAGCTGTTCAAACAGACCACAGTTCCTGAAGATGCGAGCGTCATGCACCTTTCCCGGCCATCCCGTGTTGATAATGGTGAAACATCTCTTGTGATCCACCAGTGCTTGCAGCACCATTGAAAATTACCTCTTGCGGTTTACGTACTGGCTGCCAAGGTGGTCTGGTCCCAAGATAGGGATATGTGTTCCGTCTATTGCCTTACCACAGTCAGGGAATCCCATTGCAGTAAAGCCATCCCCTATGACCTGCACATTTCCCAGACTCACTACCCTTGATAGTGGCAGCTCAGTGATTGGATTGGCTACGTGGATCACAGCAGCCCCCACAGTAGATTTACCCACTCCAAATTGATTCCTGACTGACCGGTAGCTGTCTGGTGTTGCAAGCTTCCAGAGGGCTATCGCCACTTGCTTCTCAACTGTGAGGGCTGCTCTCATCTTGGTATTCTTGCGCTTCAGGGCAGGGGAAAGCAAGTCACAAAGTTCCATGAAAGTGCCCTTACGCACACAAAAGTTTCGCAGCCACTGGGAATCATCCCAGACCTGCAACACTATGCAGCACAACTGTCTGTGCTTGTTTCCTGGGCCCAGAATCGGTGTTCCACGGCATGAACCTGCTCCATTACCACCAAGATGTCCAAATTGCCAGGACCCGTGCTTCGAGAGAAGTCTGTGTCCATGTCCTCATCACTATCATGATCGCGCTGTCGTCACCTCCTCACCTACTTTTGTGGGTTCTGCACATACTGCAGGATAATGCACGAGGTGTTTGTAATGCTCACAACTCAGCGGTGAGCTGAGTGGGCTCTATGCTTGTTGTGGTTTGGCGTCTGCAGGGAAGCAGAGTTGCAGAGGAAGCAGTGGATGACAACGGATGCCACGAGAATAGATATTTATACAGAATGATGAGAGGACCTGCGAGTTGGATTCATGGCACTAGAAGAGTGGAGTTGCAGCGGAAGCGGTGCAGGACAACAGTTAGCACCACTCACATTTCCTGAGGAAGAACACAAGTACCCGGGAGCACATGACAGACAACAAGGAGAAATTCGCTATTGAGACAAGAGCAGCAGAGCAGAGTTGCAGCAGAAGCGGTGGATGACAACGACAGTTAACAGTCCTACTGCACCAGCTGCTGACAGCAGTATGGCGTCTGCATGGAAAAAAGGCACGAAATGATTGCCTGCCATTCCTGTCATGGAGGGAGGTGTGACTGATGACATGTATCGAAAACCACCCGCGACAATGTTTTTGCCCCATCAGGCATTGGAAGCTCAACCCAGAATTCCAATGGGCGGAAACTGCGGGAACTGTCGGATAGTTACTCACAGTGCAACGCTCTGAAAGTCGACGCTAGCCATGGTACTGTGGATGCACTCTGCCAGCTTAATGCGCTTAGTGTGGACATACGCAATCGACAGTATAAAATCTATTTCTAAAAAACGACTTCTATAAGATTGACGTAATTTTGTAGTGTAGACATTATTTGGAAGGGGTGCTAGAGATGCATGGGACAGGTAATACAGGTTACTACCTGTGGCTGTGTGGAGTATACATGCATGGGGTAATTCTAAAACCTGTAAATCTTACAAAGCAACATTTAAAAATCCACCTAAAAAGGGGCATATTTAATAGCAAATACCTAAATACAAAGCAATCCAGAGGGGGCCATGAATTAGGGATTGAATGCTAAAAAATATCTTCTTTTGTTGTTGTTATAAATGAATTGTGTATTTGTTTGCAAAAGGTTGGGCAGTGTGAGCCAGAACATTACTATTACTAACAGTTTCCTCACTGTAATGGCCCTGATTCAACAGAGCACAAAAACACATGCTTAACTTTAAAGGCATTCTTTAGCTACATTGACTGTAGAAGCTCTGGTGGGGGCAGGAAGCAGATTAATCTGCAGAGCTTCTCAGCTCCCAAAGATTTTTCTCCAGCACAGCTCCTTTCTCTCCAGATTCCCTCACCCCTTGACTCCCGTTTCATTTTTGCTCCTCCTAAAACATTACTAAATTAGGTAATTAGTAGTGCAAGTACTCTGGTTTGAGCCTCTGATTCCCACAAATTCATTAAATGAACGGAAATTATACAGAAGCAGATATCTATACCTTGCAGGTCAGTGCCCTGTTGGAGAAGAAATCAGTGGTGTTGAGTCTGGGTATTTTCTTAGTGTAAATTATTTATATTTCATCAAATGCACCAGTTCTTGAACAGAGGTGGCCACAAACAGAATGCACACAATCCCTTCCCACTTGGTTCCTAGGGACCAACTATGATTTGTTTCTACAGAGGGATACTAAGGATACATCTACACTTGAAAGTTGTTGCAGATTTTGTGTATCCAGAACAATGTTGCGCGAACAGTGGATCCGTACCACATTGTTATCGCAGATTAAGCCACGTCCTTTTGGAATCACTGCATCCATAAAGTGCTGCATTGTTTTGAAATAAGTGCTCAGAATGCTGAGCAGACAACCCATCGGGTATTGCGCTGCCATTAGGCTCTGTGTATTCTGGGATTTTTCTGACTGTATGTTGTGGGATGCCTACCATAAGGTATTGAAACTCTGAGATTTGGGTCAAACTAAATACTTCCTATTTTCCTTCTTATTTCATCCCATCATCTGTCTTGTTACAACAGAGCAAACTGTGCTACACCTCTTGAAAATGCTCAGCCAAAAAGAAAACTGCATCATAAAACTAACTACAAATATATGATTTCCTCAAAGCCTGCGTACTGCTCAGACACTAAGATAAAGAACTTTTAAGACTGCCATACCACCACCATCTCCTGCCATTATAATATGTATTGTGACAAAGTTCCTTCTCTACCTTGGTGGGTCTTGCGCTTATTGGTGGATTTGCTCGCCTTGGAGCTTCATGGCAGCCCTCAGTTTGGCCATTTTTGTGAACCCACAGTCCAGGTCAACTCCTCCTGTGTCTGACCAGGAGTTGGGAGGTTTGGGGGGAACCCAGGCCCTCTACTCCGGGTTCCAGCCCAGGACCCTGTGGAATGCAGCTGTCTAGAGTGCCTCCTGGAACAGCTGTGCGACAGCTACAACTCCATGGGCTACTTCCCCATGGCCTCCTCCCAACACCTTCTTTATCATCACCATAGGACCATCCTCCCTGTGTCCGATAATGCTTGTACTCCTCGGTCCTCCAACAGTCGCGTTCTCACTCTCAGCTCCTAGCACCTCTTGCTCCCAGCTCCTCACATGCACCACAAACTGAAGTGAGCTCCTTTTTAAACCCAGGTGCCTTGATTTAGCCTGCCTTAATTGATTCTAGCAGCTTCTTGATTGGCTGCAGGTGTTCTAATCAGCCTGTCTTAATTGTCTCCAGAAGGTTCCTGATTGTTCTGGAACCTTCCCTGTTACCTTACCCAGGGAAAAGGGACCTACTTAACCTGGGGCTAATATGTCTGCCTTCTATTACTCTCCTGTAGCCATCTGGCCCAACCCTGTCACAGTATACAACAGAATATTCATTCAAACTAACTTAAGTATTTAAAAATGAAGGCCATTAACACTGAAGGAAAGGTGAAAAAGTAGTCAAATACCCACATATTTCAAACAGTGTCAAATTCACAGGTGAGAAATATTAGATTGCACATTAAAATGACAACAGCAAAAACAAGCTGAGTTGCAGCCTGGAAAGCCCAGCCTACACAGATGGTGCACATAGGTGTTTGCAAGGGACACTTTCCCGTATGCTTCCCCGCAGCAGCCGGAAGGGATTTATGTGGACAACACAGGGGTTATAGACCACCACCACACATGTAACTGTGTACCGTCGCAAGTATAGACGGACCCCAAAATATCCAGGGTTGGCGTTTGTGGGCTTAGTGGAGGAACTGAGTTTCAGGGAGGGAAATAATGTGCACCAGGAGAAGGATGACTTTCCAGTATGGAAGAAAACATATGGGTGAGAGAGTAGAAGAAGCTAAGGCGCAGTCCTGCAAGCAGCTCCACACAGGCAGAAGCGGACACCTGCCCAAGTGCCCAGAGCCCCAGCACAGTCAATCGCACTCAGAATATACCCAAGGTTCCACCAAGGCTGAGCAGCTTGCAGAACAAGAGGGTAGGGAGGAGGTTTTCATTAAAGAAGCAAAGGGAGTGTGAGGAGAGGAGAGGAGAGGTGAGGTGTAGGGCTGGATGGAGTTGTACAGAGCTTTGAAGACAAAGACAAGATGCTTGAGTTGGATATGGAAGGTGAGAAGATGGTGAAGGGCTCCAAAAAGGGGGATCCATGTGGTTTAAGTGGGTGAGGACGGTAATTTTAGCGGCTGCACTATTCTGAATAGGTTGCACTGCAGCAAAATGGGAATCAGGGAAACTAGAGAGAAGGCTGTGAAATCAGGAGATAATCAAGGTATGGATGAGCGTTTTAGCTGGAGAGACAGAAAGGAAGGGTCAGTTATTAGAAATATTGTGGAGAAGGAAATGGCAGGATTTCTCATAAGGGGTAATGATAATGAAAACACTGAGAGGCCCTTAACTATGGCAGCCCTGCTGGGTGCTGCAAATATAGCAGATTTTAATTGCTTATGCATGCAATTGATATCAGTGTTCTGAGTCACAACCCTTTTTAGGATTCTTCTGTTTGACCACAGATCAGGAGGAAATCATAAAGCGTCATGCAAATGACCTTGTCCCCAGAAAAAACCTGTGTTATTTTCATGGATATTCAGTATTTAGATTTTAATACAAACAGATAGATGGACAGACACATGGACAGCAGCTAGATGGTGGCGCAGGGGCGGGGAGGGAGAAATTGACAAAAAAGTAAAGACAGGGACTGACAGAATGAGGACAGGTACCTGAGCAGAGGTAAGCTGATATTTCGATGCAGATTGTTGGGAAGAGGCTGATGAATGACAGGCAGGAAGAAAAATGGGAGTATGGAACTGGAAAAAAAATAAAAAAATAATGTTAAAAGTAAAACCTGTTTTATTTTAAATTCCATTCTGGCATTTTTCAAGTGGCATTATATAAAAGGCTTGATTCAAGTCCAGAATGCCTTGTTTTTTCAGATGTTTCATTGTTAGCTGGGGGCTGGCGAAGGATATACATTGCTTCTCTCCCATCTGCTGTTCATTTCATAAACTGCAGTCAGAAGATGGTCATCAGTCAACATCCATGTTATTTTTTGCGTGGTACAGTTGGAGTATTTATTTGGAAATTTCAACTACTGACTAAATTCCACCTTCATTTATACCTGTACCCATGCCCTCCCACATTGAAGGATTGCAGAGAAGCACTGCACAGCAACTGGACACAATTTGGCCCAGGGAATGGAATGATCCAATATATATTCAGTGTTAACACTTTCTATTCTTTGAACTACAAAGATACTGTTCTGTTGTTTCTCATTATTTAAAGATAGCTGTGCATACTCATACCAAAAACTAGTACACAGATACCAAAACTGCAGTCAATTTATACGGAGCAGAACTAAAAAATGTATCACATCACACATTTATAATACTATAGTCCACTACAGGAACTGGATAATTTGGCCTCTGCTGAAGAGCTCATCACAGACTATCACTTCAAAGATAGAGGCACAACTGATAGCGATGTCTATAGTTAAAGTTTCTTAACACTTTCCAGTATAACTTAAAATCCCTATTTTCAATTACTTAGAACTTTGCCAAAAAACTTTCAAAATTTGGTCTGATATTTTCCATTCTTGGGTCCTGAGGCTGGTCACCCCCCATTCCCCCACACCCTCCACGGCTGGCCCCCAAGTTTCAGCTAAAGTGGATCAGCCTTTCCTGAGAATAAGGTTACAGGAAAATAGGTAGTTTTGCTAGTGTCACAAAGTTTTCTCCCCCCTTTCCTTTGAAGAGCTCTAGCAACTCATTGCTTTGGAACAGGGACTTGAAATTTGGCAGTGGAACGGCCCCAGCATCAGTGAGTTGCAGTTTGCTGTCCCTATGAAAACACTCACAAATTGGGCCAAGTTAGAAGAATCTGAAAGTGGCCATTTGCACATGCTCAACAGAGCTGCTTAGAGCCTTGCTCCAAAAACCCTGCAACATGCCAACTGCACTGAGCATACTCCCAGGCCCCACAACCCTTTCCATCTTTTAGGAACACAGCTAGAGCGCTGACACGGTCAGTGACAGCACACGAGCTAACACCATCACAGCAGCCCCTTTGGAACAAAAGAAGATAAACTGAGCTAGGAGTCAGGAGAACAGGAGTTTTATTCAGTCTTTCCACTAACTAGGGTTAAAGGCTGTTAAATGCACTGAATCATTATTCTTGATCAAGGTTCATACCTCCATTTTAGGAGGCAGGCCAGTATAATCCCCCTTCCCCCCCCCCCACTTTAGAGATGGGGTAATTTAGAGGTTGTCCATTTCACTTCAGGCAGAGCTAAGAAAAGGATCCTGTGTGTAAAATGGCAGATTCAAGTCTGATCTGCTTAGCCACATTGCCTCTCAGAATGAACGCACCAAATCTATGTGCTTGGCTGTGCTGCCTGTCTCCACTAGACTATAATCCCTTCAAACACAGGAACAGAACCTAGGAATTCTGATTCCCAACGTTTGATCTGCTTTCTAGAAAATAGTTGTGCAACCAGCTGGCAAAGTTTGTGTCACATCCCTTTCTAGGGGCTAGTCCACAGACCAAAAAAAAAAAAAAAAAAAAGCTTACCACTGCTGCTAGTTCCTTCTTTAGCGCAAGTGAGAGAGATCTGTACTGTGGATCTAAATGAATTAAAATCTGTGATGACCTTTATAAGACATCAAGATTTCACATGTTGGAATGAAATTTATATTTTTCCAGACGTATTAAAAAAGAAAAAGAAAAAAGAAACCTAGGAAATTACAAAAACTATGTTGTTAAGTAAAGCTCTAAAAAGTTACAAAGTGGCAGGATTAAGATTGCTTATGCATCCTTAATTCTTTCCCCATTCACGTAAACATTATGATGCAGTCTTCAGTTACATGATCACATACTCCTTGGTTCTACAAAACTCCTGCCGCATTCAGTGCACATGATAAGAAGGCAAAAGTTGTGCTTGCGTGGTTAAGGCACAAGACTAGGATCCAGGTGAACTGGCTTCTATTCCTGGCTCTGTTTCTGTCTTCTTATGTGATACTGGGCAAGACCACCATAATGCATATGCACAAAGAGGTGGAATTCAAGTTGCAATGGCAACCTTAGTTCTGGTGTTTCCTACTTTTTGAGTGCCTGACTTTCCAACCTTAACAGTCTTTTAATGTAGTTGTTTATACCTTTCTTGTTTTCGAATTGCTCGTTGCAAATTGCTTTGAAAATCCTTTAATGTATACAGCCTACAAAGTAACCCCTAAGGGGATGTGTGCTATACAGACGTTGCTAATAGATATTCCAAAATAGATCCCCTCTTGTGTTTCTCCAGGTGAAAGGGGTTTCTGGAAAGAGAAATAAAAATACACATACATATATGTATATTATATAATAATATTAATAATTTTATATATCTTTTCCACAGTGGAAAATCCCAGGAAAATCACAAACACAGTGTATTTATTTCAGACAACAGCAGTGACAGTCACATCATATCTGAATAAAATTGCTTCGCCTTCTTGCTGGCTCTTGCTATTTCCCAGAAGAACTTACATAGAAACACAAACCAAACTTGTTACAGCAGGGATAATCCACAGCTCCAATTTTCCACCTACAGGTCACAAGTAACTTCCATTGCAGATGGAAAAATTGGGCCCCGTTTAATTTAGGTCAGGTCAGGAATGGTCTTGCCCCTTATGCATCTGCTCAGATAAATAAAGGCTATAAGGTGCCCCTTTACTCTCCTGGGACTCACAGCATGGGGAGATGGAGATGAATAGCAGCCTCCATGGGGGCTCTACTCCCACCCTTCTACTCAGATGGGTGGGCAGGGGTGAGAAATGGGCAGACCCTCGACTCCACATACACAGCCAAACACACGAGGCTAGCCCAGAAGGGGGATGTAATCTTCTAGTGTTATAGACCAGTTGTAGATTACTTCCCTCCTGGAGCAAGAACTGGGGATTTGTGGAGAATCTCCAAAGACAGCAGAGCTACATGTCGTCTTATACTCAGGGCAGATGTTTAAATCACAATCTAGTTCTTAATTTTCAATAAACTTAGAGATGATGCATCCGTTCTCATTCACAATATTTTCCATGGGCCTTATGCAGGGAAAGATCCTGAAATTAGACAGGGCTTGCCCTGTATTGAGTCAGATCTATGCTTGCTGATACAAACTGGCTCTGAGGACACTTAACATGCCAGATTTACTATACAATTTCAGATGCCATCACCATCCTCTATGGCAGGGATCGGCAACCTTTGGCACACGACCCATCAGGGAAATCCGCTGGCGGGCCAGGACGGTTTGTTTACCTGCAACATCCGCAAGTTCGGCCGATTGCAGCTCCCATTGGCCGCGGTTTGCCATTCCAGGCCCATGGGGGCTGCAGGAAGCGGCGGTCAGCACATCCCTCAGCCCGTGCCGCTTCCCGCAGCCCCTATTGGCCTGGAACAGTGAACCGCGGCCAGTGGGAGCTGCAATCAGCTGAACCTGTAAATGCTGCAGGTAAACAAACCGGCCCGGCCCGCCAGCAGATTTCCCCGACGGGCTGCATGCCAAAGGTTGCCGATCCCCGCTCTATGGACACATACCTGGCCCATCAGCTCTAGGATTAACAGCCTGAGGCACATTCTGATTTAGAGTAAGCAGAATTCATACCCCGCCTGTAGTGGAACATTTTAAATACTGGATTTTATATTTGAAAGTATTACATTTTACTCAACTAATTTTAACATGAAATTCACAGGTTGGTAAGAAGAGAGTGGAAATCTTGAGGAGGCACCACTGAACACTTAAGTGGTAGCAGAACTACAATACAATTTGCTTCCTACTTTACTATCCATAAAAGTAGTCCGTATTGTAATGCTGGCTCTAAATACAGTCCACACTACATTTTCAGCTTTTCTATGTAATGAAAGTATGCTCTGCATAAAAGCTAGTTATTCATTTATTCCTTCCATTAGGGACTTCAATACTAAAGAGCCCAATTAACAACAAACTACAACAACAAAAAAGGGAAATTATGTACAGTACTTTTTGTTTATTGCAAGGAGACAGTCACTGAATGATTATTATGTACACTGATTACAGAATTAGCACACTGCTGTTCTGCGGCTGGATTTAGGGCTTACACAGATCTGTGCAGGGAAAGGAGCCTTTTGAAATCACAAAGGGAACCATATTGGCTATAGTCTTTGTTAAAAATCACAGGAACAAGCAACATTGCCTCTTGCTCAGAGGCACTAATACACAAACATAAATGGGCATATGCAGAGTCCAATTCTGTTCACACACCTCTATAAATCAGGAATCACTCCACTCAAGTCAGTGGATTTAAACTGATGTAGGTAAGAGGAAAAACCAGGCCTGTATCATTTTTGTGATGATCCAAAAACTGTTAGAGGGTCTTGTTGGAGGCTTTTTTCTACCATAACAAAATACTTATGTTTCTTGAGTAACAAAATAAAAATGAAGAAATTCAACATGTGCAGGAGCTATTCTAAATGTTTCCTACAGCAGAATTGTGTGTTTTGTCCCATCTCAAAAATACCAGACCCAGTGATGTTAACTGGAGCTTTGTCATTGATCTCACTGGGATTAAGATCTGGCCCCAATGGTAATATTTGTGGTTAAGGCACTGAGACACTCCAAGTTTTTCCAAGATGAGAAATAAGGGGGCGGGGGGGGAGGAGAAGAGACAAAGAAAGCAAAGTGGGGAGCAGAAACAAGTGAGCAACAGAACAGTTGGTGCCAAGATCCTGGTTAACAATGAGCACAACCAGGAAAGGAAAGCGAATCTGCAGATTTAAAAGAAAGTAGGACAAAACGGCAAATTAAAGTCATAATTAAGACAGAACCATAGAGAACAGCCAGAGTCCATCACCACCATTGTTCCTAGTTGCAACCTAACAGAGAATTGGAAGAGATGGGAACATATTTTAAAATTGTTACAAAGGTTTAGAGACAGGTAGAAAAGATATGAAAACAATATCATGTTCTTCAAGTGTATAACACCATATTAGCAGAGAGAGGAAATGAGAAACTCATCCTGCACAAAGTCTTAATGTTTAGGAGCAATTGCAATCCTAAACAGAACATTGTTTCAGAACAGAAACACTTTTGGGCTCATCCTAATTTGTGGGCAAATGAGAGAGAAAAGATTATGTAACAGATTTGAGACCGAAGCCACAAAACTGAGCCTATGAACACTGACAGTGATCTACTTATAGAGAAAACTGTGTTTAGTATGACTGGTAGAAGACCAGAAGAAAGCCTATTTAAAGAACCTGCTCTGTGTTTGCCAAGAGCTAGAGACATCTGCAGGGCCTCAAAAGCTACAAAAATCACAAATAAAGATAGAGGCTGAGCAAATTATTGATGAGCTTGTATGGGCGGTTAAACACAATTTTAGCATC